>NC_045700.1:30672015-30982304 GCF_009834535.1 Camelus ferus | reverse complement strand
TTTTATCTTTGAAAATACCAAAATTCAACTCAAACTAGATAAAACTAACTTGTTTCAAAAGTGAGTAATGGGTCCAATGCTAAGAGACTGCAGTGAGCATGCGTATATTTGTGTGTGGGCACGTGCACGTGTGTGACCATTAGGAGCTCCTAAGACAGGTCCCCAATCAGAAGACACAAAAATATACTGAAATATCAAAATAAGCATAGTATATTATATATATATAATACATATACTTCTCAAGGTGATATCCAAAGGTAGATCTGGGATGGGACCCTGAGAGTCTGCATTTCTACCAAGTTTCATGCTGATGCTGTGGATGGAGGGTCCACACTTTAAGAAACTCATGCTCACGTGTATCAGGTTTTAGAGACTATAGTAGAATACGCTGTAGGAAGTTGGGTAAAACCCAAAGGCCCACACTATAAAATGGTAAGTACTGTGTTATGTTCATATAATGAGATACAACATTCTGAAGAAAAAGAACAAACTGTACTGCATCGTCCTACATGGATGGATCTTATAAACCTGATGTTGAGACAAAGAAGCATGATTCTTTTTACACAACAGACATAATTAAATATTAATGGTTAGGGACACACACACGGACACACACACACACACACACGCAGCGCGCGCGCACGAGGTTGGGGAGAGGTAAGGAATTTGCATAAAAATGATAGTCTGAGGACCAAGGTGGGGGAAGAAAATACAGACTGATCCTGAGAGGCTGGCAACGTTCTACTTCCTGATCCCAGTGATAGTTACTCTGCTGCTGGCATTATCTTACTTATGCTCTTCTTCAGTTTCACAACCTTATCTGTATATATGCTATATTTCACACACAAGGTTTACCTAAATCAGCTCTAAAAGGAAAAAAAAAAGATGCATCAGGAAGTCAAAACAATTCTTATTAGGTTCTTTTCTACATAGAACTCAAAAGATGTTTTGCTAATAATTCTTTTTAACCTAATCATTGCTTACGCCAAAATAGAATTTTTTAGTATTTCACAACCCTGACAACTGGCCGGCATGTTTAAGCAACTTGTTTATCCCATATAAATTTGTACTTCTTCAACACACGGAACCACAACATTCTTCCTGGTCCTTTCAAGCCTTGCTTGCTTACAGATTTAGAAATGTTACAGATCCTCTTACTATTATCAAAAAGATCATCTTATTGGTGAAAATATATGTCTTATTACTGTTTAATACTACTTTAAAATAGAGGAAAGTGGCCTATAGTGAGACACCTAACAATATCTCCCTTTTATTTAAAAACGATCATGGTAAATTTCATAGTAAACAAACTCTCAACAAAGCTGTTGAAAAAGAGTCAGCTTATTATTCCCAGTAATTCTCCCCAATTTTCTATCCCACAAGCAATTTCTAAGTAACAATTCATGACTATCTCAGATAGTCATGATTATCTCTAGTGCCATGTCTATGTAACAGGTTCCATTTTTTTTTCCTTTAACACTGTCACTTCACTGAGGAATCAGATAGGCTACAACTGCCACAGGGTTTTAGCAACAGCCCAGCTGAGGGCTAAAATAATCACAAAAAGCTCCCCCAAAATGAACTGATAAGCTATCTGGAAACCAGTTATTTCTTCTAACCTTGTGTATGCAACAGCTGATGCCAGAGATATATTAGGATATAAATAAATCAATGGTTTTTAATAATACAAACCCACCACCCAAATTCTTAAAAGTCCCATGACCAGTGATAACTCAAACTGCTCTATTCTACTATAGCAAATACTACCTACCTCTAAATATAAAGTTTCTAGCACATGAAATTCAATGAATTATAACTCTGGCTAATGTAGAATTACTTGGTTGAGGATGAGAAATTTGAAATCTGTAGGCAGCTGTCGAGTGATTTCTACTGTTTATTCTTTTAGAGAATGTCCTTCATACCATAAGAGCCATATTTATTCCTTTAAAGTAAGAAAATCTGGCTCAGCAGCACATATAACATACTGATATTTACTCAGTTAATTCATTTTTGACAGTCAATAAATGTAGCTTTCTCTGTTTCTTACTTAAGATTGTGGTCCCCAGTGGGACTTTCTCAAATAGACACATTTGCTGGTCCTGCTGACTTGATCATCTATCCTCATAATTAGTTGCTTGAAATCATGGACAAGGTCTAAATTTAATAAACTCATACTTTTCAAATGTGCTTAGCATGTGCTTTTATGTTTTAGGCACTTTTTTTTCCCACTCGTTTTAGAAACTTACTAAACTAATTTCCAAGAAACAGAAAATGAAGAAAACTGATGCTTTAAAACACAATAGGTCTACATCACAGCTACTTCTCAAAGAACTCAGCCTGCCTCCAGGAATTCAAGTGAAACTATAATGGAGGGAAAATACAAAGCCCCAGTTATTTTCCTAAAACTGAAGGTTGTTTGTCTAATCTCAAAAGGAGCTACTGTTTCAGTTATAAATTCAGCACCTGGCTCAACGAGCCTTTTCTGTCTGTCTGTCTGCCTTCAACATGGCCACGTGGACAGTAGAAACATTTGGAGGAATACACTGGAGATTTCAGCACCTTGTCAAAACACATTTATGTTGAAGGACTTTGGATGGATTATTGGCATCATATGTATTAAATTAATATTTTTTCTTCTAAGTATTAGAATTTTAGATTTTGCACTGAAACCCAAAATTGCCTTGACTGGCAGTTTTCCATCATCCTCACTAACAGAACTGTTTCACATCCTACAAGCTATTTTCAGTAACTAGTTACCTGCTTGTTCAACATCACTGATATGTAACAATGGGTCTGGGGGCGGTTAATTATTCTCCATAAATATTCAAAGAACAGAGCCTAAAGCCATTTCTTAACATCCAGGACACTATGCCAACAAACTGCATCAAAAGTTTGGGAGGTGGATATAGCTCAGTGGTAGAGTGCATGCTTAGCACACACAAGGCCTTGAGTTCAATTCCCTAGTACCTTCATGAAAGAAGGAAAGAAAGAAAGAAGAAAGGAAGGAAGAAAGAAAGGAAGAAAGGAAGGAAGGAAGGAAGAAAAAAAATACTTAAGCTTAAAAAAAAAGTACTATGGGAGGAAAGAGAGGGGAAAATAAACCTTAGAATCTTCATTAAGCTTCTATGTCATTTGCAAATATTTTACTTTAATAAATTAGAGTGTTAGAAATTCAATTTTCTGGTAATAACCAGAAATTTTCTTCTCACTGCTAAAAGTAACTTCATTTATACAAGCCCAGGAGCATAATTACCCTTTCATCTGGGGTTGTAATTCTTGTTTCTCAAAGATAATTAACTTATCTCGTCATAACACTTAACAATTTACCATACTCTTTAGACCTCTTAACTTACTCAAGCCTCCCTATCTGCCAAGAGGATATTCAATCCATTTTATAGATAAGGAAACTGAGGCTCAGAGATGAAGGGACTTGCCTTAATCACACACACCAAATCAAAGATGCAAACTCTTTGACACTTGTTCTTTTCACTACGCTGTACTAAGTGTGCTCATCTTGCTTTTGATAGTTTAAGTTTTTAAAAGACAAGAAACATATTCTACTTTTCTTTGAGTCCCAGTATATAAAATACTTGGCACACAGTCCTTAATAATGTTCAAAGAATTAAATTTCTCTTAAATGTCATACAAAAGTCACATCTTTTATAAATTACAGGTGAGTGTTTAAAGCTTAAAAGTACACAAAGAGATTGTAATCACCCTGCACAGGACAGACACCCTGTGGGTTCCATGCCAGATATCTCAGCCAAACTCACATCACAGCTAAAGGACATCTGCTGATAAGCTTGTATCCTCTCATGGCTCTGAAACTGCCTAGTGCCTTCCACAATTACATTTCTCATTAACTCAGTCCACTAAAGCTTACATTAGCCTCCCCTCTCCCCACCAGCCACCAGGAAGGTGTTACTCTGCCTACACACAGGCCAGCCCTGCAGATAAGGAAAAACCAAAGCACTGACTGGATTCCACTCAATGACCAAGATTCAAGTCTACTGCAACCCAAACTAGAAAACCAGGCCAATCTCAAAGGAGCTAAATGGAGGGGCTGTGACAGAGATGCGCCAGGTTCCTTGGGTAAGTCAGAGAAGAAAACATAATCAGCTGTGCTACAACACGGCCTTCTCTACTAGACACAGGCGGGCAGCCTTGGGTTCTTCCGAAACAGCTGAACTATTTCTCTGGGGCCTCCCTCCATGCCCCCTTTCCCCACCTAAATCTAATAAAGTTTGTGACTGAAAGCCTTTCTGCACAAAGGTTTGGAATTGGACATTCCACTCATCTAGCAAAACATTTCTGATCCTTTGCATCCTCTCTATCCAAGTGTATAATTACACAAGAAATGACTTAATTGAGGTTAATTTGGCATTGGCTGGACTTACAACAAGAATGTTATACGCATTTCCACTCCATAAATTCTATTTGGATAAGCAACCCCAAAATCAAAAAGAATGTCATTCAAGTTTATCTTATACCTTAATATTCTGAAGTTTAAGGAGAGAAATTATATTGAGTCTTTGGAAAATGAATGGCTGGAGGGGGACACATGTAGTGTTGAGTTTCTCTCCCTGTTTGGGATAGTCACAAGATCACTGGTTCTATTTCAGCAGTGGATTAAGCAGAGATATATAAACTACTTAAACACCCTTAGGGATGAATTAGACATTGCCATCATTATGCCATTACTAATGTTTCATTATTCTGTTCCTGTAATAAATTCAGATAGTGAAAATCCAAAGGGCTTTGTTTTTGTGCACATAAGCGCATTAGCTCACTACCTTTGAAGGATTTTTCTTCCTAGAAGCTGAAAGTAGTTGGCCTTCCTGTCCCAAGGCTGAGTAAGCGAACTGTAGTCTCTAAATGAGCTATAATTACAACTAGCATCATTGCCATCACTGAGTACTAATTTGCAGGACTTATCTTGGTGCTAAATGTTCTTCAGAGCTACGTTGACAGAAATAACCTATGTCCTTCAAAGGTTTACCCTCTAAAACAGGTAATGCAGACATGAGTAGATGAGAGGAAAAGACAAAAATAAGAGATTGCATTAATATTGCATATAGACATAAATGATTTACACAGAATAAGACACCAAAAACTAGCACAAGTGCTGGAGAAAAGGGGGCTCACAAGACCAGAATCCAGGTTCCTAAGCAGGAGGGACTGAGGTAAGCTATAACATTTCAGCCCTCCCAGGGGTAACAATTTATACAAATAGGAAAAAAATTTACACAAAGAGACATAGATTTCCTAAGGAATGGCGAGTACCAAAGTCCCAGAGGGAATGCAAATTCATGTTTCCCAAAAAAGAGAAAAACCAATTCCGAAACTTCAGAAAGGCTGCCAGACAACTATCCCACCAACAGAAACTATGTGTATGAAAGAAGAGGACCACTGAGAGAAAATGAGGGGGAAAAAATTAAGACTCTACCTACTTACAACAATAGATGGCCAAGAAATCGCATTCAGACAGGATTCTAATTTGGGATTCCAATTTTGTCTAACAACTACCAGAGGCAGCTAAGGCCAGCTGTGCCACCATTTAGAAGGATCCCTGTGGTTATTATTGGATGAAAACATTTTGCAAGACAAGTCCCTGCCTCTGAACATCTTAAATTTTGCTATCACATTTAGCTCTCCTGTTTCCAGGCACTAACGTGAAAAATACCAAAGTGGGGAAAAAAAGCAGACTTTATTTTTGGTGATCATTTCATCCTTTCATTCATCAAGAACACATTATGCAACACAGCGTGTAAAAAAGCACACAACGAAACAAATTCAGTTCCAAAGCGTTAAATCTCATCTCTGAGCTACAACAGACATTTCTGTAATACAAAGTAGAATATGATAAGAGCCATATGTGATCCTCTGGAAGTTCAAAGAAAGGTAAGGCTCTTTCCAACCGAGACGATCAAAGGAACTTCCTTGAAGAAAGTGGCTTTTGAATTGCCTTTTGAAGGACAGGCAGCACATAGATATCCTGGGACAGTGTGAGAGGCAGGAGACAGAGGGGTTCTCCAGATGGGGGAACATGGGAACAAAGGCAGAGAAGCACATGTGCTTGCAACTTCAAGGGGTTTAGCCAGGGTTCCAGGAACACAGTTTATGAAAGGCAGTGGCACAAAGAATCTAAACGGTGAGTTGGAAAGGACAATGGCAGGTGTCAAATAATAGGCTAATGCGTATAGAACAGACAACAGGGAGTCAATAAGGAGTTTTGAATAGGTAGAACATACAGTTAATACCATATAACTCCCCTTTCTCCATTCCCAACTTGAAAAGTTGGCCATTTCTGCACTAGACCAGACGAAAAATCTGCATGTCAGATTCATTCCACAGCCACAGTTTCTTGGAGAGCTGTGAAGCATTCTTCAGCTCTGAATATGAAATCATTTTCCTAGTCTGAGAGGAGAGGACAACTTTCCAAGTGTTCCATTACAGCTCTCAGACTGGAAATAACTTTTGATGAGACTTTTCCAAATGATTTCCTTTATTTAGACTAGTGAAAGCCTCTTCTAGTTCACCAGGTCTTTCCTAATCAAAACATCCTATAATTCATTCTCTCATACGTAATATTAATTGGGCTTCTTTAATCCTACTAGTAGTTTATCATTTTCTCCAATTTAAAGTATTTTAATTGAATCTGTTGAGTTTGTAAGGAAGGAGGCCATACTAATAAAGTTTATCTTAGACGTTATCCTAAGCAAAGACTGAACCACAGCCATTGCGTGCCACGTAGCAACATTCAGTAAGTACTAAGGTCATTGTTATTGTTACTGAAGATGTAAGAACTGGCAGAGTGATGGAAGGTCAGATATATACCGGAAAACCTTTAAGATAATCTTTAAATCCTTTGCTCTGTCCCTTCAAGAGCCATAGCTTTCCTTTCTCTTAAATTGGCGTTTCTTAAAATACATACTACCTAAGACCTGCATCTAAAGAGATTGAGGATGTTTGTTATATTGCAAAAATTCTCTGATCCAATCACAAGTACTCAGGAATCTGCATTTTCTTAAATTCCCCAAGTAGGTCTTCAGTCACTAAAGCTTATTCATCATTGCTTTAGATTATACTTCCTACTTTGGATACCTCGATCTCTCTCTTTATTCAATCCACAAAGAGAAGATGCATATCCTTGGTAAGCAAAGACTTAGGAATATTTTTAATTAGGTTTAAAGACAGACTTACATTATAAACTATAGTTACAGTCTATGCTTTCATGAAAATTTTGCAAGATCCCTGGGAAGTACTCTTCCTATAAGAATGCAAGAAGTATAAAAATGACTCATTGTTTCTTCATCTGAAAAATGGGAGTATGAAACCCTTTCTCCCCCATTACCACATATCTCAAAAAACCCTTGTTAATGACGCCTTCCAAATAAGAACAACATACTGAAGATCTCATACAAATAAAACAGAGGGAAAAAAGAAATAGCAGTTCTGAGCTTGATCAGGGCAGGATAAAAAAGAAGAAAGAATAAGCCTTAGATTTTTCATAAAAGCAATTATATATTTCAAGACTTAGATAACAGCACTAATATTTTTCAATCACTCAAGAATTTGAAAGGATGGCAAGCTCTTACTTTAAGGGTTGCTTTCTTGACTGCAGTTACATCAACTGGATTCCCTGAGACTTCATTTGCCCTAATTCAAACAGGGCAAATACATGGGTAAAATTCACAGAATTTCAATAGGTGCTTCCTGAACTTAAAGAAATGTGGTATTTATGAAGGGCATAGTTTATGTAAGTGAACCTTCAAAACAGAAAGCATGAAAAGAGAGAAGGAAGCTGCCTAAAGTCAACAAGTGTCTGACACAGCAAAGAAAGCATCCTTATAAATTTGTAGATACTGACAGGCATATGTAGAATAGATAAACAAGATTATACTGTATAGCAGGGAAATATATACAAGGTTTTGTGGTAGCTCACAGTGAAAAAAATGTGACAATGAATATATGTATGTTCGTGTATAACTGAAAAATTGTGCTCTACACTGGAATTTGACACAACATTGTAAAATGACTATAACTTAATAAAAATGTTAAAAAAAAAAAGCATCCTTATGAACATAACACAAGGAGTGAAATAAGTGAAAAGCTATCAGATTTTAATCATTCCCTTACTACTTCCTTTTGTTTACTTTACGCAAACACTTAAACATAAACACCAACCTCAAAATTCTAAACATCAACATTTTTCCATTGCTGTTGTTTACAATACAGAAACCATTAAGATACTGTTCAACTGTAGACCTTGATTTTGATTAAATGCATCATATAGATAGTACAAACCACCTTCTCCATCCTAGGGGATCAAGGAAGTGGTGGGAGGCTGTTCAAAGATAGTATTTCTCTGAAAACTATAAGAAACTTTTATTTTTAAAATGTTATCATGTAACACTAAAAATCATGAAATACTTAGGGAGAAATTTAACAAAATATTTGCAAGACCTGTACACTAGAAACTTCAAAACATTCCTGCAAGACACTAAAGACCTAAATAAACAGAGATGTCACATTCACAGATCAGAAGACTTAAGGTATCAGTTCTCCTGAAATTGATCTACAGAGTCGAAGCAACCTCCATCAAAAGCCTTTAGGCTTTTCCCTAGAAACTGACAAGCTGATTCTAAAATTTATATAAAACTGCAAAAAAATTAAAATAGCCAAAATAATTTTACAAAAGAACAAATTTGGAGAATTCACACTACTCGATTTCAAGACAGTAATCAAAAGAGTGTTGTAGGGATAAAAGGACAGAAATATAGATCAAGAGAGCAAAATACAGAGTACAAAAATAGGCCCACACATGTATGGCAAATTGGTCTGTCAAAGATACCAAGGGAGCTCATAAAAAAAAAGGAACAGTCTATTCAACAAATGGCTGAAACAGTTGAATATACATATGGGAAGAAAAACAGTGAATCTCCAGCCTTACCTCACCCACGTACAAAAATTAACTCAAAACAGATCACAGACTAAATGTAAAAACAAAACACATAAAATTCTAGAAGAAAACATAGGAGATAATCTTTGTGACTTAAATTGTGCAGATTTCTTAGGCCACAGAAATTCACGAACCACTTATAAAATAAAAGAAACTGAATTCTATCAGAAAAGCATTTGTTCTCTGAAAGACACTGTTATGAATATGAAAAGGCAAGACACCAATTAGAAGAAAATATTTGCAAAATCTAGTCTGATAGACTTGTATCCAGAATACCTTTTTAAAAAACTTCTATAGTTCAATAAGACAAACCACGCAATTTTTAAAAATAGGCAGAAGATCTGAACAGATCCTTCACTGAAGAAGATACCCAAATAGCAAACAAGCACATAAAAAGATGCTCAACACCATAAGAGATGCAAATTAAAACCACAGTAAGATACAACTCCATGTCCATAAAAATGGCTAGCATTAAAGAGACAGACAATACTCAAGGGTTGGTAAGGATTTGGAACAACCGGGATTCTATGACATTGCCGAATGGGAATGCAAAGTGGTCCAGTAACTGGTGAATTCCATCGTATGTAAAGTATACCTCAGTAAAGATGATTAAAAAACAGTATCTCAAAGTAATTTCTTTAGTAATTTTACTTATTTAGTTTGTTACTGAGCACAGTTATTTTAAAAGCTTTTCTTGATAATTCATTGGTTTCATTTGTTATAATTAAAAAGAAATCCACAAGCCAAATAGTCAACTTTGTCAATTAATACTTTTGCAAAGAAATAAAGCACTCCAAGGGGGCCCAATAAACCACTTAGTTTCAGTTTCCCAAGCATTTACATCATAAGTCACTTGTAACTCTATTTAAAGACCTTAAAATCTGGGAATTGTATCCATTTTTCATCAAGGTCTAAATGTACCTCCATACCTCAAATTATTACTGCAGCTTCACTGTCATGAGATATGCTTAACCACTATCTTCGTCCAATCTACCCTACCTCCCCTGACTCAACACACATCTTCATTTCCCAGATACTCACCTTCTAAAACATAAGCACAAAAACAGTGTGCGCTAACAACCTGAAAACCTAAATCTTAAATCCACGTTCTTATCGGATCTTTTTATGGTTTCTCCTTAGATCTTCCATAATTTCAAATTTAACATAATAAACATACACACATACTCCCTCCTTTCTAATCAGTGTCTCTTTCATCTTCTGATCACAAGATTAAGATAGTTTCAAGATGCGATCCACATGGTCAAAGCGAGTTACTCAGTCAGGCTCTCAGACAATGCCCGACAAGGATGGGCTGAGAAGGGAGGTGGAGGAAGCTCCTTTGAAACTGGTTGTTGCTGAGGACATGTGCTAGCTGTGACAGAGATATACACACACAACGCCCCATCAACTATGCCTGCACATTTTATAGGATTTTACACGGACTTAGAACATTGTATCTGACAACACAAGCACAGGTCAACAGCTGAGTGGTTGTGTCAACATTCTTATGAAGAGGTAACAAACATCTGCATATAATGTTATTTCTAGTACCTGAAGATGCTGCAAGCCATGATGGTCTTGTGCACAGCTAATACCACTAGGTGGACACAGTCTCTGCCCCTACATGCTGCTGTCCCATTTCTTACAAATCCTAACCATATTTCTAATTTACTTTCCTTCTGTCCCCTCCACCCCCAATAGCTACAGTCTAACTAAAAATCAAAACCAATTCCTATTTCTGCTATTTCAGTGAAATCATCAAAACACTATTTTGCTACTACAGCAGGGATGAAGACAACAGACACCTTGCTTTCCTCAATGACTTCAGAAGATAACTTCTTAAAACATATTACTTGAAAGTTCATCAAGATCTCCAGGGAATGCTACAGATAAGTAGGAGAGAATATGGGGGCTGAAAGCAACTCAATCTTTCCAGAATTTACATTTAAGACGATGTCTTACTCTTCCTTCAGTCTCTTCTTTTGAAAGATTCAGCACTACGTTTTCTAAAGCACGATGGTCACAGCATACAGCACATGACTCTTCCCAGTGTGTCCTCAATAAATTATTTAATTAACAAATGGATTGATGAAAAGAGCCACAATCACATAGTGATCGGGGTCATTCACTAGTGATTTTTTTTCAAAAAATGTTTCCAAACCATTATGGCATTTTTCAGAATATAAAAATTTTCAGAATTTTTTAGTATCAACTCAACCACTTGCTGGATAATTTCCAGAAAGCATTTGACTTTTCTTTTTCATGCAAGTTAAACAAAAACAGCCTTCCACAGCAAAGATCATGAGTTAAATATCCAAGTGTTAAAACAATGCAGTGTTTGTATTAGTTGAAATTCTTGGCTAACACACCTTAATAAATCACTTAAATTATTTTCTAACAGACAGTGTCAAAGGTCAACCTCAGTCTAGCCCATATGCATTAAATTGGCTATATGATTCTTCATTTCTTGTAACAGCATTCCCAAGTTTACAAGAGATGCTCATAGAATAAAGGTTCTTTCAAACAACATACCCGAGCTATCCAAGCCAGCTCGGGCAATTAGTTCTTTTAAGGGGGTTGGGGATATACAATTGTATTTGTATTACCAGGCAGGAAGGCAGGCAACATGACATTCATTTTGGCAAAAGATAACCTAAACTCTTCAAATCATGCTGAACCCCAAGCTTCTTGCTCTGGTTGTTGATGTCAAATAGTACTTCTAGACAGCATTCGCATCAAGCCGCCAAAAAGGACTTGTTGAAAAAGGAATCATTCCCCTCACCCCTTTAGCTAGCCTTCTCCCCGTTTTTTGCCCCCCTCTCAATCCCTGTGGGAGAGGCCAGCATCTTTTCTCCTCACTGTAAGAAATGGATGACAAAGGGAACCTCTGGAAGAGGAAAGATGTTAACTCACTTTTGGATTCAGACTCAACCCTCCACAACTCCAGAGATACTTAACTCTAGAAAGCTCAACATACACAGAGTTGGCATCTGCTCCTCTAACTGCTTCTCTAGTGTTTTAGAATCAAGAAATCAGAGACCTGGAGTCGGTCTTAATGGAAGAGAAATTGCTTTCAGGAGGAAAACTGAAAGAAACTTGTCCTTCTTTTTAACAACTAACCTTAATACCCTTCCTCACGTTTGGAGACTAAGAAAAGGAAGACAGTCCCTTTAAAATCTCAAGCAGAAGATAACCCAGAGACAGTTTTGTTGTTTTTTCAATTTGGCAAAAATTTATGCCCCAAAGCCAATTCATGCCGGGCCTGGTCCACTGCCGTAACTCAGAAAAAACTGGTACTATCAACCACCTAAAAGAGTCTTTTCCCAACTCCAAGTATCACACAAGCTGTCTGTTTAGGGAAAACTCAGACCCAGACCCTCTCACTTTACTCCTTGCTTTCCCTCACCTATACAACTAAGTGCTTATTCAGTGAATAAACTAATGAATATACGAACAAAAGCAAGTTTTAATACTGAATACAACCTAAAACGAAACTATCAGACTATCAAAATTGGCAATTGTAGCAGAGAGTAGCTGTTTACTAAACTCTTTCTTCTTTTTCCTGGGTCTTCAGGTAGCCTGCATTTCTCATCCTCCTTGGCAGGTCTAGCCAAAGGAGTAAGACTGCAAGTAATACGTGCCACTCTCAAGCCTGGCCCAAAAAACCCTCCTGGTGCGCACCCACATATTCTTTCTTCCCTGCGGCAAAGTTGAAGCTTTATGTTAAAAACAACCTCAACTGGGTCCTTGATTAATTCTGTAGAATTTAACCCCCAATTATCAACACCACCAACTTGGACTGTTATGTGAATGACAAGCTTGTTATGTAAATCACTAAGCATCTTGGCATCTGTAGAGGGTTAAATGGTGTCCCCTACCCCCAAAAGATATGTCCTCATCCTAACCCCCGAACCAGGGAATGTGACCTTCTTCCTTTTAGAAAAAGAGTCTTTGTGGATATGATGAAGTGAAGGATCTTCAGATGAGATCATCCTGGACTATCCAGGTAGGCTCAAATCCAGTAATAAGTTTTCTGGAAAGAGAAAGAAGAGAAGAAACAGATACAAGAAGGGTTTGGAAAGGCCATGTGAAGACGGAGGCAGAGACTGGAGTCATGTAGCCACAGCCAAGGAATGCCTAGAGCCACCAGAAGCTGGAGAAGACAGGAAGGATTCTCCCCTAGAGCCTTTGCAGGGAACACAGCCCAGCAGACAGCTTGGTCTCAGACTTCTGACTCCAGAACTGTGACAAAATACTTTGTTGTTTTAAGCCACCAAGTTTGCTGTAATTTGTTATGGTCACCCTAGAAATCTAATACAGCATCTGGTATCTAACATTACTCTAACTGATCCTAGAAGTTCCTAACAGATAATGTATCTACACCAAGTGACTTTAAATCACAGTACTTTGCACATCTTTAATAGGAGGCATTCTGAAGACACAAAAGCACAAAAAGATTTATCCTTCATCCAGTAATTTAAGTCAGTAATATTTTAGTTAGTAATGATGCTGGTAATTGTTATTTTGAAACTTGTAATATTATAGGAAAAGACAAATAATTTATGTTACGAATCAAATATTTCAATGAAAAAAGCAGTCACTACAAAATAAAAAATAAGTAAATTAATATTAAAAATTGATTTGGAAATATCAATATGAACCATAATTTTTTGGACATACATTTTCAAGGTCTAGACACTTAAACTGAGAAGCAAATTCATCCAGCAGCTGTAACAACCTAATAATATGACAATCTCCAATACCATCCCCCACTAAAAGGAATAGGGCTCCTTGGAGAAATATAATATTCTAGGTCAGGGGCAAGGAGAGTACAAGCTAAGCCAAAACAAAAACCCAAACTATTTTGCACCATAAAACAAGCTTGTAAAGATTAATAGGGTCATCTCAAAAACACAGAGGAGCCAGCACAAAAGAGTTCCCAAGTGTCAAAGTGCCTGATAATGTGAGCCTCAAAAACAAACAAACAAACAAACAAAAAACCTATTCATTGAAACACATTGACTCTGAAAACCCATGGATTCTAAATGATATTTACAAAAGGAAGTCAAAGAAAACTCATTTGCCACCTTTTGAGGTATTTGTGAAGCTAAACCATTTCTTTGAAAAATGACAACTGAGGGAAAGAATTACAAGAATAAATATATTCCAGGGTAAACCAATACCAGGTAAAAGCTCTATTGGCTGGCTTAATGTTGAAGGGAAATAAAATTATAAAATCTTTTCTTTTTCCCTACAACTCCTAATGAAACTGATTCAGCAAAAAACTACCGATTGGTTTTAAAACTCACTAGGTACAAGGCTGATAGGTAATTAGATGTATATATGATGCCAAAGTAACACTCCTCAGATTCCATTCTGCATAAAGGAAAAACATTATACAACAGAGGAATTAGGTTGTCATCTGATCCTTTGATCTATATTATCTTATGGCGAGACATCAGATATTATTTGTCTCTTATGATATTCCAAAGATGTTCACCATCAATCTATCATGTCTTGACACCTAACTTCTGGTTAACGGAAATTCAGGAGCTCAGACTCATCTAGGAAACTATCAGGTAAATGCAGGAAATAAAACCTTCTATAAAATGGCTTGCTTGGTCTCATGAACACCATGAACAAAAGCCTGTTCTAGGTTAAAAGAAAATTAAAGAACATAATAGCCAGATCCAATATGTGACTAATTCTGGGCTAGATTATCATTTGAACAACATTAGGTGGGAAGAACGTGAAGGAAATTGTGAAATGTGAACTGGGCAATGGATGATATTAAGAAATAACTCGCTTTAATTGTGATGACTTCATCTGGATACAAAAGAAAATTGTCATTTTTGGAAGATGCATAGTGAATTTTTTAAATGATAAACTAGAAAACAAAATGTCAAACAAAAAATCCAACTAATACATAGTCAAAAGGAGGATTACACAGAAGAGAAAGACCAAATAGCAAAATGATTTTTAAAAAACTAGGGGTTTGAAAGACAGACTTTAAAAGGAATTCAAAAGATCCCCAAACCTAGTAATGATTTAAAAATAAATACCAATTCAACATATCACAGAGTTATGGAAAGAGAGTAAAAATTCAAACAATTTAACATCAAACAGTTATAAATATAGTAATAACGTCAGCTAGCCAGAGGACTGAGTAAGAGGGGAAGGGGAGATAGGCTGTCTGCTGACCCAACAGCTGGAAAAGCCCCAATGAAGTGAGTGTGGCTAAATGTAGAATCAAAGCCTGGAACTTGGGCATAGAGGCTGAACGCAGATTAAGTCTGGAGTCTGGGAGCAAGAGGAGTCAGGGTAGAGTAAGGGGAAGGCTACTGTTGCATCACTGCCTTTTCCTTCAGCTTCTTCCCAATATGTTGCCCATGTGCTCACTCCAGTGACTAACATGGCAGCCATCACTCAAGCAGGCTACAGCCAACACTCAGGTAGGGTACAGCCCACCCTCCCCACCATTTATTTCCCCTGGGGCTCCAAGGACAAGCCCTCCCTCACTACCTGGAATCTGAAAGTCTACAGGAAATAATTTATCAGTATCCAATAATACTTGCTTACCTGGCAGACAAGAACTCTAACTGGCTCACAAAAACATAAACAGTTTTAAAAAGAGAGAGAGAGAGAGATGTAGTGCTCTTCAATATTTTAGGAAATTTGATTCCAGTGGCAAATTGGCTTAATAATATGTTACCCAATAAGGAACTTCCTTGTCTTTTAAAAGAAATAGTATTAGAAAATAAGTAAAGGGTTTAAAACTAATTATATTAATGATTAAATACATTCAAATGATACGGGGCAGTTGAGTCGAAAAAGATGAGAGGGCAAGTCTCACTTTAATAGAGTAATGGAGTATCTTAGGGGACTGGAGTATTTTAGTGCCACTGGCCTGACCCAGCACTGGCTGAGTTGGCAGCAAGGGCCTTTCCCAACCAGGACACGTGCCAAGCCTTGAGGGCTGCAATCTGATCTCCCTGAAGTGCTTAACACAGGAAGCTGAGTCTAAGTGGGTATGATTTCCTGCCACCTCTTCACTCTCCCCTTCTTTGTTTTTATTGTTTTTAATCTCCTTCTCCCATTTCTTTCCATACAAGTGAAGGAGGGGAAGACCCCCATCTCTCACTAGGGTACCATACAAAGCAACAGCCAGCCACTAGAAAGCAAGGTCAAGCCAGGCCAAACCACCCCCCAAAAATAACAAAGTGTTATCACCAGCAAAGCCACAGGGAAGCCTTCTAACCCAGCTCAGGTGTGGCACTACTAACGTTTTTGAGACTGGATTATATATATCATGGAGTCTACACTCATTCAGTATTAGTCATCTAAACGTCCCGAATTTCTGACTAACCACTTCCACTTACTTATTCAGCCGATGGCACAGTTCCGAACCATCACCATCATAAGTTCTATAGACCCTCCCCACCCCAACATACCAAAATCACCTGAGAAGTCACTGAATGAAGTCTTGATGACAGACCCTTACCTACTACAATTTTTGTTTCAATGGATTGTTTCCAGGCCCATAATAATTGAAAGGGCTTGTGACTGGAGTTTGGAATTGGTGTTCTTGTCTCACTAGCCGAGGTGGCCTTAGCATGGGCCTAGTCATTTATGTTCTTGAACCTCAGTTTCATCATCTATAGAATAAGGTGTTTAGTGAACAGGTAGGGGAGGCAAAAGGATTTCTTCTTTATTACACATGCTCCAACACAGTTAATCTTTTTTTTTTTTTTTGATAAGTATGTGTTAACTTTTCCTATAGAAAAAATTTCAAGAGTGGATTGAAATAAATGGCCTCTAGGAACCCTTTCAGATATAATGATCTGAAAGTCTTAAGTTCATCCAGGATCTCTGAAGCTCCCTATATGCACCCTTTACCCTTAACTGGTGGGAAATAGTTAAGACCCCAAGCCAAACAGTGCAGCACAGGGACCGTGTTTAGGAAGCTGGGAAAATTGAGGCAGGGGTGAGAGTGAGGGCTTTCTCTCTCTGCATAGGTAGAAAGACCTCTGAAAGAGCCCTCTGACTGCCATGCAGCTTGGGGATTTTCATCTGCAGTTGTTAAAAGAACTCTATTTCCAGCTTTTTACTCTCATACAGTCATCTCATGCTATTATAAAACTACCCTATAAAACAGAGTCCTCAAATTGATGTCCACATAGGAATCTCCTACTTAGTACAGCACAGAAATTTTTCTGGGATGCACCTTACACCACCCAAAACCCAGCAGGGAAGCCTTCTTTGGCTTCTACTGTCCCACTCAGAGTTATACCATTTTCCCGTGTGTAAGCTTTGAGACCCATTGGGAGCTCAGGTCATCTTTCTACTTATGCAGTAATCTAGAAGGGCTAAAAGACACAGCCAGAACACTGCTACTCTAGAAAGCTCTTGGGGATGGGACTCAATCCCTTCAAAACTTTTATTCTGCTCCTGAAATTAGCCACAGAACTAGATTTTCAGTAGACCACAGGGAGGTGGAGACAGAGCTTCATAGCAGCTCTGCCTCTATAAACTCCTTCTTGTCTACATCAGGCACCCTTCCCTCTTTAAAGAATTTTCCAGAACTGAGCAATAGATGTTTAGTTTCACTTATCACAAGCAAGTTACATCAACAGGTAGAGGAAGGTGAAAAGGATCAACAAACAGTAAACCTCTACCTCCAGGCTACCTTTCCCACCCACCTCCTTCTCCCTTCTGCCTTCTCCTCCTTGCCCACTGTCTCCGAAACATGACTGAGCTATTCTCTCCCTCATTCAACACACTTTCAATAAGCACCTACTATGTTTCAGGCACTAAACAAGGTATTGGAGGTACACAAATATCAACATGGCCCATGGCCTTAACTCATTCTTGGTCGAAGAGACATATTTAAATAATTACAGAACAAAATTACAAACTAATGCAGCCACATCCAAGTGTGGAAAAGCTGATGCTCCCAATGAAATGGTGAATTATATTCAACTGAATTGAAAGCTGGATCATGATAAAGCATTTATTCCCACCCTCCACATATGCTTCCTTAAAGAAAAATAACAGATGTGATGCACTGACTTGCATACTGTCCATAGCAGACAGAAAATTTAAGTGCTATTCTCAGTGCAAACGTAATTTCTGTTCATCCAGAATGCTGACATAATTTATGCTCACCTTGTTCAAAAAGAAGACTTAAAAAGAAAAAAAATCTTGTAAAGCTTTTGTAAGTGAGGAAATCAGTGTGGAAGGAAAATGTGGGCAGGAAAAAAATTCAATGAAGCCAGGGATGAGGCTGGTAAACGAAACATATGCCACTAAGATACTGTGTATTCAGTAAGGGCAGACCACAAATTTGGCTTATGGCATTCCAGCAGCTGAGGGAAAAAAGGAGAAACATGACTAGTTCCATGATTCATAGTGTCCACATGATAATTTTTCATGGAACTGAAACCTGAAG
This sequence comes from Camelus ferus, assembly GCF_009834535.1. NCBI lineage: Eukaryota > Metazoa > Chordata > Mammalia > Artiodactyla > Camelidae > Camelus > Camelus ferus. The sequence goes on along the minus strand of NC_045700.1, from coordinate 30,963,894 downwards.
TAGTCTCTTTCTGGGTCCGCCAAAACCCTTAACTCTTGTTCACATACTTTCAGAATTAAATTTCTGTAATATCCTATTTCACTTTGCACACCTTGCCTGTAATATGTATTTTAAATAACAGAAAATATATCTGTATTATTTGCTTTAAAAGAAATAAAATTAATATTTGTATTTGGCAGACCGTTTGTGCACAAAGCACCAGGGGCCAGGGAAGGTAGTGTGTGTCAGGAAGCGGTCACAGCGCGCCACAGCCTTGTTTTAAGTCTTCATAAGGAAGACAAGAGGTTTGCCTTGACGTTTTATTGCACTGAAAAATCTACTGCTGTGGATTTTCCTGATAGCGTCATGCCACATGTATTCAAACTTTAGTATGTCTGGGTAGTATATGATGACTGATTCAACACAATAAAGTTCTCTGAATCTTTGAAAACTTGGCAATACAAATAATCATGGTTCCAATATTTAATATCTAGACTCCTCATCAGGAGAAGCAGTCATACCAGTTATGAAGCACTTATGATATGCCAAGTGTCAGTCTCTGTTCTTTACACATATCGCCTTCCTATCTTCAAAATAATTTAAGGATGTTAAATTTTCTATAAATTTTACAGATAAGGAAAAATGTAGATTGTTAAGTAGCAAATATCTTTATTTTTTAATTTTATGTTATAAATTTTCAAAAGTCCACGTAACTTGAGAGTATGCTATAATAGACCCCCAACCTATCCTACCAAAATTCAACAATTAAAGATTTTCCCACATTTCCTTTATCTATTGCTTTTTTTTGATGACATATTTTACAGCAAACTCCAGTCACATCATTTTACCCCTACATTAGTATACATTTTGTAAAAAATAAGCACAGATTCTTTCATAATGGCAATGCCAAAAACAAACCAACAAAGTTAATGATAATTTCTTGCAATCATCTAATAATTTCTTTGGAGTCACTAGTCAAATATCTCCAATTATCTCAAGAAGTCTTTTTATAGTTAGTTTGTTCAGATTAGGATCCAAAGGAAATTCACACATTTAGTTATTTCTCTTAAGATCTCTGACCCTCTTTTCTCCCTATCTCCGATTGCTGTGGAAGCAACTACCCCATCTTTTGAGATATAATTCACATATCATAAAATTCACTTATAAAGTGTACAATTTTATTAGTATATTCACAAGGCCACGCAACCATCACGCACAGAGAACCAAGGGAGCTGTCTCAGGAGGAATTATAACAGTCCCCAGAAATTTTCAGTGTGCAAGGGGTGTGGGGAACACAATCACCCTGAAGACACCCACGGCACAAAATAAAAGAGCTGATATATAATATACAGAGCCTATCTTTACTTTAGAGGGTAAGCCTTCTAAGCTTAAAACAACTGGCCTGTACTAGCCCCAGAGTAAAGTTCCCCCCAAATTACTATCAATTACAACAAAATACCATATACCATTTAAAAAGAATGAAGTAGAGACACATATTGACAAAAATAAAGAATACATGTGGGTATTCACACATTTTTTAAAAACTGAAAACATACAAAAAGCTGGATGGAGGTACTTCAAAGTCTTACCAGTGGACCTCTAAAGTATAGAATTTGGAGGGTAGGGAGAAAGAAAATGGAGAATTCCACTTTTTATCTTATGTCTCTCTGAAGAGTCTGAATTTGTTATGAGTTAACGATAAAATAAAAAAACCTGAAAAGTTGCTAAAATATGAAATAATTTTTTAATCAGCATAAGCAATGTTTCTTTATAAACAATTCACCTTCTGGCATGAATATACATCAATACACACAAATAGGGAAGCCAGCTAAATTAGAGGACCTGCTAATTATTATTAGAGGACATTCTCGAATCTAATTCAAGAAGAATAAACTGCCATGTAAGGTAAACAGAAAAAGATCAGCTGAACTTGGTTTGCCCACTTCACCAGATTTACCAGAAAATTTAACTACAAAACATCTGAAAATAAGGGAGAGACTTAAAATAGTGCAAGAATAAAGAAGTCATCTTCTAACTTTTCCTTCAGTCATAAGAAATAGGAAGGCAAAGATTCACAAGACAGAAATCCATGCATCTCCTGGAAAAAGTCTGACATATTTAGGGAGGAAATCTAGTTCTCCTCCCTCATTATTTCTTGCTGGAAGCTTCAATGTTTCTTACCTGATCACAAATAAGTTCCCACTTTTTCTCATTGTCATACTGCCGCAGTAACCTGGCTTTGTCTGGGGGTAAGTTCATAGCATTCTGTTAAAAAAAAAAAAAAAAAGAAGAGTTATGTCACATTCCACAACAGACTGCTAAGTGGGAAATTCACAGGGCAGACCAAAGAATACTACTATGGTTCTTCTAAGACTTTAACTCCTAGCATCTGATTAAACAGAAACATCCTACAGAAGTCATTTTAGCACTAAATCGGTTGAATGAGAGGGAATAGACTCTGAAGTCCTAGGCTAGGACATCGAAGTGGTCTGCTCCGAACTACAGGTGTGCATTTCAGCAAAGGTAATGCATTATTTCTTCATTTAATAGCAGGTTCCCAGTCTACTTAGCAAAAGGTCAGAGGTTATTGTTGAGAAGGTTTTGTCTCAATTTTTTTCCCCAGGCACAAAAATCTTTCACTTGGACAGCGGCAACTTGATTTTGTTATCCTTCCCAAAACTGGCTTAGAAATCACAAACCAGTACCAGAAAAGAACTCAGAAGACCATGTGTCCAGTTTCCTGCCACCAGGCACCTATTTTATTGCCCCTTGCTTCCCTGGCTACCCCAAACTGAGAGTATAGATGCTCTCTTTGGCAATCTTTCCTGTACTTCTTTTTTTTAAAAATTGAAATATAGTTGACATACAATATTGTGTTAGTTTCAGGTGCAGTACATAATGATTTGACATTTGCATTTATTATGAAATGATCACCACAGTAAGTCTAATAACCATGTGTCCCTATGAAGTTATTACAATATTATTGACCATATTCCTTATGCTGCATATTATATCTCCATGACTTATTATATAACTGGAGGTTTGTACCCCCAATTTCTTTTTAAAGCACTGCAGCCCCACCAGACACAGAAAACATCAAAAGAAAACTCAATGAACAGAACCATTGATAGATAACATTAACTTTTACTCACTTTGATAGACAACTATGCATAAAAGAACCAATGGAAAAAAGGAAGAAGGAAACAATATAACTGGTTTTTATTCCCTCCGTAAGATGACAGCACTCCTTCAGGACATATGTTAACATCAGCAACTGCAATTCTCAGTTCAGCTATATTGGTTTATGAAGTTGAGTTTGCAGTGAGAAATTGACCATGAGCTAATAAAAGAGATGTCTAAACACCAGTCCTCATAGAACTGTCCTCAGTCAATACAGCACATCTTCTGAACTGGTACTCATGGATTTTCCCTAAGTACATTCACACGTTACTAGTCAAGTGTTCCAAGTAACCAATCATACACATTTTCAAGATACTTGGGTTGGGTCTGGGTGAGATCTTTGGGCACAGCACATGGCAGACTGAGAGAACCCAGAGGAAATTCCTGTCTGTTCTTTTGTCTCCCAAAGCTCCTACGCTCTAAACAACTGAGCTAACTAAGTAGTCTGTTAGTATCTTACATCTATTAACTGTCCCGTCTAACCCCTTGTATCGACACTCAAGTCCTCTAAATCATCCCTGTCTCATAACAAACAGGACTTGGCTTACAGGGCGAAAGCTCCCCTTGCCACCATTCCTGTCTCATGTCATCCAATGAAACAAATTTAACAGGGGAAAGGGTGGGTGAGTTATTCTGTTTTAATAGCCCAGAATTAACCTTTGATGATTCTGAAAGATACAACTCAAGCATTTTCCTCAAAGCTCAGTCTAGCATCCAGATTGGTATTCCTAAGTGGGTAGTAGCTGTATACCACTTACTAATTTGAATCTAACCCATTTGAATCTAATAACCTGTCTTCAGAATATTAATTTCTTAATAACCCCCAAAGCCAACAACATAATTAGAAGAGCTTTGGACTTCAGAGTTTTCAATCATACTGCCAAGGCTTCTCCAAAGACGTATCTAAATGGGAACAATATTTTTATATAGCCTATCTCCATGGAATATCTACTTGAACTAGAATAGAAAAGAGCTACTTATATTTATTTGTAATTACAATTTTACAACATTCAACAATCACCCCTGGGATAGGGCAAAGCAGAATTCCACGTGTGTCCTTCTGAGGGAGCCCAACATCACAGACCATTAAAAGCAGTCCATCATTGCTTATTTGCACCCCAGGGATGGATTATTTCTTCTTAAACTGATTTTGACCCTCACGTTAGTGCTCCTGGGTGTGATTATGCATAAAATAAGGACAAAAAGATAATGAGGTGGGTTAAATGAGTTTTTCTACCAGTTCTTTTCAATCTCCCATGATAGAAAGGGGATAAGACAAAGAACTCCTGAACTCCTACATGGTGCCGGCCAAGCACTGTATGAGGCACTCTGCATATAAAATTTCCTCTAATCTTCATAACAAGCCCATGGGATAGATACAGTTTTCCCCATTTTACATATGGGAAAGCAGACCTAGAAGTGCTTGCTCAAGGGTGGACAGCTTGACAAAAGAAAATAGGACCTAAACTTAGCCTGTTGGACTCCAAGACAAACACTGAAAATGCCTCCAAGCTTTTCTTTTTGCAGCAAAGCAAAATGGCACATAACTGATCTTCTGTTAGTCCTCTGCAAGACACTTAGGCAGAAGCAGTTTGCAAACATTGCTACAGAAATTAGATGCAGGCCTGGTTGTTACTGTAAAGAGAAAGCCAAGATGCTCCTTTCCAGATCAACTTTCATTTTGATAAAACAGTCTTTCATTCAACCAATGTTTATGAAGCACCGCTCTTGTACAAGCACTGTGTTCCACAGCACAGCGGGAACCAAACAGATACAGTCCCCACAGAGCTTCATATTATATACAGTGAGAGAAAGATGAAACAGATTCTACTTTTCAAACTCTGATAAATCTTGAGAGATTATTAGAGAACAACTTTAGATCAGATGATCTGGAAATACCTCTCAAGGAAAAAGTAACAATTAAGATGAGTTCTAGAAATGAGAAGGGGCACACCAGGAGAAGAGTGGGTGGCAACATTCTGGGCAGAGAAAACAGGGAAAAGAGCTAAGGCAGGGAACTGGCGGGCACATCAACGAGCTGAAAGCGAGCAGCGTGGCTGGAGAGAGAGTGAAAGTGGGGCATGAGGGGAAGACGAAGCTGGAGGGGGAGCAGGCTATTCATGCCCAGCCACGGTGGTCGGGGCCAATGCTTTTCCTTTCATCTCAAGTGCAACGGGAAAGCAGTGAAGGTTTGTAAGCAGGAGATGACATAATCAGGTTATGTTTTACAAAGATCACTGTGGGTGCTCTGCGGAGAACTGATGAGGGACAGCAGGTGTGGAAACAGGGAAGCCAGTTAGGAGGCCAGGGCAGCAGTTGGAATGAATGGAGGTGACTTGGACGAGGCTAATGACACACCACCCGAAGTCAGGTGGACAGATGTCAGAAACATGTGAAACTGACTGGGTACCTTAAGGGCTGAGGGAGGATGTCAAGAATTAATACCTCGCTTCTACCTTGAGTCACTAGGTGAATGGTGTTCTGTTATTAATGAGAGGGGCACACTGCAAAGGCGGTGCAGATCTGGAGAAGGCGGTGAAGAACAAGATTTTTAAATGGCCCTGTTTAGGCCTATGATAGTGATGGGACATCCAAGAGAACAGTCAAGTAGGCAGGTCAGAAGAAAGGTCTGCATCTTTCTGAAGGAGAAGAGTCTCTTAACAAGGGATTCTTTCTGAGCCTCATGACTAGTTACTGTCAGAGTTGTTCAGCATCAATACATCAAAACGAAAACTGCACTTGGTAATCATTCACCAAGCATCTGCAATAACCCCTTCCACAAGTCAAGCCTCTGAGCTGTTCAGGCAGACATTCCTCAGCTTATAATTCTACAGAGACCTTGAGGAAGCAGCTCCATTTAAAATCAGACCCTCCACAGAGACCTGGCTCAAGCTTCAGGGATGTTGGGATTAGCTGGCAATAACTGCCCTTAGACTTTTAGAGCAAACTCATTCTTTTTGTGCTGTATAGGGCAGGACTCTGGAGTGCACGCTCAATGTTTGTGCAGGTAATTCCCAAGAGTCCAAGCTATTTTCTCAGGAAAATATTGGCTCTCTCCAGGCCCCTTTACTGCCTGGAAAAAAATGGACTGCCCTTCTGTTTGACTGAAAATGTACCGCCTCCAAGTTGTCCTAACACAGTGACGATTCTACCTTATCTAGACTTAGTGATATCTTCACATAAGGCCCTCCTTCCCTTCCTTTCCTCCATCAATCCATCCATCATGTACTGGTGTCAGGATACTTGCAGTGCAGGCACAGGAGAGAACTTAATCATGAAGTTGCTGCACTCAGGAACACGCCAAAGGTCCACTGAAGACTTAAGACATTTGAGTGGGGAAGTATAGTGGAGGTTACTTATTTTCTAGGTTGTACAAGTTCCTAGTTCAAAAAAGAGATCATCCAAAACCATTTTTTCCTGTAAGGAATGTCCCTTTCTCTCCTTTCAACCTGGCAAACTTTAAGAATCAGCTTAAATATCATTTATCATTAGAACCTTCTCCCAACTACTCAAGAAGACACACTCTCTCGCTGGCTCTGACAGCACTGCATACATCTCTCCTTTACAGCACTTCACACACTGTACCCTAACCATCTGCCTAACTCAACTCCCCACTGCACTAAGTACTTCAAGGACAAGGATTTCTTCCATTAATCCCTAAGGTCTGACGAGTATACGGCAATCAGTAGGCACTAAGCAGGTCGCTGAGAAAGTGAGAAACAAATCAACTCAGTCATACTGTTCAATCTGAAAATATCCTCGCTGATTTAGCATTTACACTTCAGCTACTAGCAAAGTCTGTATACCACAGAGCATTTCTGTTTCTTACAAAATCTCAGTCAACAATAACGTCTATTAGTTATCAGTAACTAGCTTCCGAACAAGAATTCGTGGGGGGGAGGGAGGGATCAGGTTCAATTTAGCAACATTTCCTTGAAGAGAGAAATATTTCAGGCATTCTTCTGCTACATATAATACAGTTCATGGAGCCTGAACTTTGTTTTGTTTCTGTTGCCAGTAAATTCAAATCAGTATTAAATGTAATAATAATCTAACCCAAGGAATCGTTACATTTATGGTCAATATACTGGTTTTATCCTTACCTGTGCTAATTCACATTGTTTTTAAATGTGCTTTCCATCTCAGAATCTTAAAAACAGAAGGTTTAATGGCTAAATAACAATGGAATATGCAAGTTTTGGGGGTACTTCATGGAGAAACTAATGGTTACAAAGAGCCTCAGAGTCAACACTTCAGAAGTGATACTTAGGGATTACCACATACAACACAGTTGGGGTGAAGTTACCCAAATCGTTCAGAAGCAAACAAACCTATGCCCTAAGAATAGAGTTTTCTGGCCTCAGCGCTTTTAATCCTGACAACAAAAACTTGCAAAATATCCCTGTTTTCCTCTGATATTCTCAAGGCCTCTGTTGAGAAACCCACAGCAATACACAGACACAGGAGTTTGAAAGTGAATCGTATCAAATAACACCTTATGTAATATACCTTTGTTCTTATAATCTCTAAATTAAAGCTTTCAGGTATTAAGGCCCCAGATTCTACAACAGAAACTCCTGTATTACATAACCACCTGCATAGAAAGAAGAAAGAACACGGATTTTACAAGCAGTGTTGCTTATGGAAGGAAAGATGTAATGAGAAAGAGCTTAGGTAATCCTTGACAGTTCTTGAACAATAAAGGTATAAATGCTTTACAGAAACTCAAAACAAGAAGCCATTATTATTTTTTTTAATGTGTGGTAAGAAGCACACAAATATAAAAATGTGCCCTTTTAACCATGTTTAAGCATACAACTCAGCTTGTGTTAACTATAGTCACAGTGTGTGTAACAGATTTCTACATCTCTTTCATCTTGCAAAAATGAAACTCTATACCCACTAAACAGTAACTCCCCTTCCCCCTACTCCCCAGAACCAGTATTTTTTGCTACAAAAAAGCAAGGAAAAGTGATGGATTCCAACTGGATGACTGGGCAGCACAGTAACGAACTGCATTTAACGAGGCAGCGTGCGGCAGGGATTCAGTAGGGCTCTGCAGTTCGACCAACTGGATTCCAACCCTGACTTTACCACCATTATTGGTGATCTTGGGCCACACAACTCAGATCAAAAAAGCAAATCCAGAGTTGAAAAACCCAGTAAATGTAATTCAAAACTGAAGGTCAGAATCCAGTCGGAATCAAAGACTAAGGATGAAAAACAACAAGATGTACCACTTCCTGGTGGTCTGATACATCTCAGGCACTTAGGCTCTTTGCATTCATTATTCAATTTAATCTGCTTTATAATCCTGACAAGCAGGTATTATCTTCTCCATTTAACACAGAAGGAAACTAAAGGACAGGGAAGTTAAGTAGCTCTTCTATGCACAAGATAGGTGGCAAATTCCGAGGCTCAAAAGGGAGGTCTGTGTAGCCACCCTCTTTCCGTGACATTTAAGCTATGATGTTTCTGAAATATGACCTGAGTGAAGCAATCCAACAATTCTACTTGAATAACCAGAGACAGTCACTAGCATGTAAGGGTAAGGTGAAAATGTACCAATGTATTAATATTTTTAATAAGTTATTAACATTTTTAGACAAAATACTGGCATTTTAACAGAATTCTTCAATTTCTTTAAAATTATAAACTAGACTCCCCAATCCCCTGCAAAAGTTACAGGTACTGTGTCAATTCAACACTTAATAAGTCCTGATAAATATCAAATGAAGGCAGATCTACAAAATAGGAGGTAAACTGAGGCTTCAATGACACAGAGGAGAGAAGATAAATACACCCATACACAACTGAACATGTATGTAATATAACTGAGCCACAAGGAAAAAGCCATCACTTTTTCTTAGGGCAAGCAGGAAATGCTATGGACCAGGCCTGGATTTGCAGAGAGAGAACAAAGAATGGCATTTACTGGCACAATATGGTTTTTAATATTCGGGCTCTGGAGATGAGTAACATGGGGTGCAGTCCTACCCCCACCACTCATTAACAGTGTAATCTTAGGTACATTGTTTAAACTAAACCCCAGTTTCCTCACTTGTAAAAATGGAGATGACAGTGGCAATAGTGATGAGGATGATGATGGTAATGATAGTACCTGCCTCACAGAGTTTGAGAAAAATTAAACTGGATATTGCACGTAGTTAGCAATAAGCACACGGAAAGCACTCAGTATGTTAGATCTTATTAGTCTATTTCAGGTGAAGGAAAGCGTAAACAGAGGTATGAATACAGGAGAAAGCAGAGGACTGTGAAACACACAGAATAAACCAGCGGGTAAGGAGTGGGCAGTGTGAGACCAAGTTAGAAAAGCGGGGTTTTGGACACCAGAGCACAGACTTCAGACTTACTTGACATGCAGTGGTAAGCCATCAGCCAAGGAAATGTCTAGAAAAAGCCAGGCCTGGGGTCCTCAAATCACACTAGAAATCTGTGAATTCCTCCCAGATTGCCATTTTTCTTTATACCATTATTGAGACATCAGGTTGAGTCACTTGATACTGAATTATGTACCAATTCTCCTGTGAGTTCACTTAAAACTGCAACATCTGAGGCAGCAGGAGGGTGGTTGCAAATTCAACGCATGTCCTGCCCCTCTCTTCAACTAAACTCAAAGCCATTCCCTCCATGACCTATGTTCTTTTTCCAGGCAACTACCTGCCATTCTAAATTGTCATATCCTCCTAGAGGATGCTTCGGAAATACAGTCAGCTTCTCTCCTGGCACAGGACTCCGGCAGCCAGCCAAAGAGTTCCCCACAGCAAACCATCATTCAGTCATCTTTCATTGTCACTGTTATTTTTATTTAATCATTGAGAGCATTAGCATCATTCATTTGCCAGTGACAGCCAGAACAGGAGAATCAGCCTGCTCCCTGATCTAGTTATGTCTTCAAAATAGAATCAGACTGGAAAGCTATCCTTTCAGGGGAACCTGTGAGAATGAGACATCTTTCTAGTCTCCCACTCACAATTTCAGTTACAGCCTGATTTCCTGGGAGGCTTTAAGGATTGAACTAAACACGAATGACTCCTCTGTAACTTTTTTATAATCTAAAAAGTACAGAGCTGGGAGAGAACCTTGTGATATTTTAGTCCTCTTCTGTTTTTCAGAGGTGACCAAACAGACTCAAAAAAAAAAAAAAATGAAGACAATGTTCAAGTTCATTTAACTGGTTATTACCAGAGACAGAAAAAGAATCTTGGCCAACATGTCTTCTATTCTTTTTCCATTATCATGAAAGAAAGCCCACTTACATCTATCATGTGTATGTGTACATGTATGTATAAAATCCAATCAGATAATGCATGTTGAGTAGTTAGCACAAAGTCCTACACACAGTGAGCCCTCGATACATGTTAGACATCATTACTCTTGTTTTTATCATTGTAAGGAACACATGGAATTACTATTATGCTCTGCTTCTACTTTAGCAAGCGTCCACCCTTACTAACTACAGGTTTTCTTACCACATAATACTAAGTACCTGCACTTGGCACTGTCTCTATCATTCCTCCTGGACTTGGGGCTTTGTACTCATAGAACAATTAATTTTATTTGTAAAATTATAAACATCTAGCAACTTACAGGTTTGTTTTTTTACCAGCAAACACAAATGAAACAAAAACTTCCCAAAGTCACCTGTAAATTATCTGCTGTTTTAAATTAGTCACACTTTTACTACCTTTTACAAATGGGAATGAACAAGCATTGATTGTACACATATTTATGTCCGTATCATTTATATTTAATTGCCAGGCCAGAGTATCATCAATATGGGGTGAGGTGGGTGGGAGCCCATATTATCTACAGGACAGAAGGGCACAGCTCTAATAGTCTAGGCCAAGTTCTCCTGCAGCCCATCTTTCTGCTACTCGCTGTATCACTAGCTTAAGGGATTCAACGCCCAATAGATGCCAAAGCCATACACCCCTCCTCTAGCCATCATTGCCAACTCTTGAAATACAGATTCATACCATATTCAAACACAAAAGGATTAAGTGGAAAGAAACAGTCATTCAATCTCTTTCAACCTCCTATCTGATTTTCATTAGAAACCTGATGCCTGATGTCTTGACATGTTCTGGAACTCAAACAGTGCTTTACCACTTGTCGGCCAACTGCTGTGCCAAGAACAGTGTCTACCTGCACACACTTGTGTACAGGGATGGAGAGTGACACAAGGAGCCACATTTAACATGCTCGAGCACCACTTCGTGGGCAACCACCTGGCAATATAAGAGCAAACATACTGACTGCTAGGCTTGCAGGCACAGAGCAAAGTGCGTCCAAATCCAGAGACAGGGTTCTTCATCTACTGATAAATATCGACATTCTACGACATAAAATTCTTTAAGAGTAAAACCTTTGGATAATTGAAGATATCAAACTCAAATTACAAGATATTAGACAACTGGATTCCACCACAATCCAGCTACAGGAGCGTGGTCTCTATCACCTGCTGATCTGAAACAAGTGTGTTTTTTTACCCTGCCCAATTCTCCTGGAGGGAGTGCAGAACAGGGATGATTGTTTAGTGAGTACAGAGTTTCTGTTTGGAGTGATCAAGAATGTTGGAAATAGGTAGTGGTGATAGTTGTATGACATCAATTACTTAATGTCACTAAATTGTACACTTAAAATAGTTAAAATGGTAAACTTCATGTTAGAAATACTTTACCACAATAAAAAAAAAATTTTTTTTAAAAGCAGAAAGTGGTGGAAGAGTCAGAGGATAGAAGCCAGAGTGATACAATGTGAGGAGGTCACCAAACAATGCAGGCTTTGAAGATGAAAGGGCCACAAGCCAAGGAGTGTGGGTGCCTCAAGATGCTGAAAAGTGCCAAGAAATGGACTCTCCCCTAGAGCTTCTAGAAATGGGGCCCTGCTGGATTGAAGGGCTTGACTTTCACCTAGTAATGCCCCTGTCAGACTTCTAACCTCAAGAAGTGTAAGATAATTACCCTGACTTGTGTTAGGCCACTAAGTTCATGGTAATTTGCTACACAAGCAATAGAAAATTAATCCTCTAAGCTGACAATACTTTGCACCCCCCGAGCCCAATGCATGGCTTCTCTTTTCACAACACCAAACGCAAAAATTTTCACATCCACGTCTCACTGCCAATGATCAGATGCATCGTTTCCACCTTAGACGCTGTAGGTTCAAATCGATAAAAGGTAGTACTTAATCACAGTAGGAAATGGAAATCTTGGGGGACTAAACGATGTTCTAAATTACTGACATATCTAAAAATAAAACTACCAGCTCATGAAGATGACATATTATCAAATAAAACCCTATACTATCTATACAAACACACAAACACTGGCACAAGGTAGGTTTCACTGCAACATTATGTTTACCAGTCTTAATAAGCCTCTGTTTCAAGAGATTTATAGTGTCTCGAAAAACAAGCCCAGTCAACACAAGCAGAAAAACCAAGTCTTGCACAGTAGGCCTGCCATGTGACAAGTCCTCACTGTTCTGCCCCTGATTTTCTCCTCCATTAACCTGCTACTAAGCTTTTTGGTCCTTACCTCATAGTTGCGGAAAAGACCATCAAGTAAACTTTTGTATCTATGTGAATGACTTCCTGGTATTAAAAGCACTACTTCAAATACAGTTTATTATACATCAGTTAATTCAAAAAAGCAATTAAAAAATAAATTTAAAAAGAAAACATAAAACCTTGATAAACAACTTGAAGACTTTACTAAGTAAAATAATACGTGTGCAAAATACTCTATTTTACTGTTTTGCATTATATTTGAATGCCCTTATTTATTAAAATACTGTTCTGATTTTAAAGTTAACAAAAAGCACGATTTTTATAAGTCAATATCAACCAGCAGCAAGTTAATTCACATATAATGTCTAATGGGACACTTTTATATTTAAATTTTTAAAAGCACTTAAGATGTCATAAAAACTGAGTAATTCCCAAAATAACTGACATTAAGAACAAAATGATTCAACAACTTCAAAATCTTTCTGAAGGGACCACTGGTCACATTCCATTTTATTGATTTATCTTTCTGTCCCTTCAACATCATCCTTGGACAGATGTCCTCTTTATAGTCCCAGCTTCCAGCAAAGAGCCTAACACCCAGGTGGTACATAATAATTGCAAGCCAAATTCTGATCAGCCACACAAGCTACATTTCAATAACTAAAAACATCAGCCCTCCAAGATCTTTTATATTCTTTTTAACAAATAAAAGATTAGGGCCACAAGAGAAGTGTCAGGCAGTCATAATCTATTTGCAGGTGGTTATTAAACACTATAGAATATTAACAATATCTATTTCAGTCCTGTAACGTAAAAAAATATATATGAATATGCATATGGGTGTATGTATGTATACATGTATATTCAAAAGGTCTAGAATGTAACTTCTCCTCTCATCCTCCAGCTGGTTCCTGACCTGCCCATCTTATAGCTCCCACTCCATCCTCCTCCTCCACCAAAATCTATGCCTCCATCTAGGTCCTGGGTCTTCCATAAATCATGCTTAAGAGTCGCCTTTTCTACATATTATCTCCAGTACTACAGTTCACCCTTGAACTGCAATGGCCGGCGGCAGGCGGAATTTTTCTGCAGTCAAAAACTCATATATATCTTATAGTCAGCCCTCCAAATTCATGGTTCCACATTCATGGTTCTGCATCAGTGGATTCGACCAACTGCAGATCACGTCATTCTGTAGTATCAAATACGAAAAAAATTCCGCATATAAGTAAACCTGCACAGCTCAAACTCGTATTGTCCAAGGGTCAGCTGTACTTGATTTGGAGACCAAACTCGATCATGTATGTTGTTTTGCCATTTCACGTATGTAGGCTTCTTCTCTAATGAGAAGGAAAGTTTCCTGGCATACTTTGGTATCTTCTACAGTACTTAGGACATGGGCAGACACATAAAATCTTTCATAAACGTTCATGAGTTAAGTAAACACTCCCCAAGTACTGGGCAAACCAAAACCTTCTGATGTTTGGTATATGGTACTTTAGACTTCATATATTACAAACATGAACTCTCAAAGATACTTGGGTAGGAGGTATCTCTTGTTTAAGGTGGAGGTTTTCAATCTTTACTGTTTCTATCTAGGAGAGCATTAGGTTCATGTGAAATAAAATCCACGTCATTGGAGTTATTCCTGGTTTTATACGCTCACAATACAGTGATGCGTTCTAGGCAAAGTGCTACCTAAGAGAATGATCTGATCTAAAATGAGGAAGAATGGTCACATGTGCACTGCATGCACCAAGCAAAGCGGCAAGAACAAAACACCTTCCAGGGAAAGCAAACACCTACGTTTACTGACAATGAATTTCTGGGAAACAGGCCCCAGGGTGTGCAATTTTAAGTGCTAGATTTGGCTGTGGGCAAGAAAAAGGAACGAGAAAGCACACAAACAACAGAGATTTAAAAAGTAGGGGGCAGGTGTGGGGAGGATCTGACCGGTATTGATTCCCTGCGCTTCTCAGCTGGGTAAACCACAACAGTAGGCCTGGGGGACGTGACCCTGGCTGCTAAACTCAGCACACCCACTCAATATGTTCTGGATGGAAACACTTTTCTATTTCCTACAAAGCAGTGTTATGCTTCTCCAAGAGAGCTATAAGTATTTGGCAAAATGCCAAAACACGACAGTGGCCTCTTAATCTCTGCATTCTTACATTCTGTAACAACTCCATTCTCCTCACTTGAGATAACCAATTTATCCTATTGCAAATTAAACCTCAAGTTCAAGTCCTAAGGATCCCAGTGATAATGCAATATAATTTATCTAGTAACCTCCACCCAAAGAGATTGGCAACTCGAAGTGCGCCTGATTTGGATCTGTCTTCTTCCAGAGAGAAATTCAACTTCAAGTGAACTCCAAGTGTGAATGAACCACCGTTGGATATGAAGCTTTAAGAAGTGACAAGGTCAAGAGAACTTGCAATTTGTGACTTAAACAACTACCTGGTACTTACCTTACCTCTTAAGTGAATCTTTAAAAACTGGTCCTGACATGCAGCCCTCCACACACGTTCCTATCTCAGGGGTCTGTGGGCTGGTGCCGCTGCTATGTTCATGCTATCCAGCGGGCCCACTGACAAATATGGCCATTCATCCTCCCTTTCTCTTCTATACATATATTTATAAATGGTAAGCACAATATACCCTCTGTTCTTCCACATGGTTGGCCAATAAAGACTCTGTTTAACAGAGAGGTGCCATGCATACCATGCATGATTTTATAATGAATAGCATTTATCAAAATATATTAACACAAAAGCCATATTATCATAACTTAATCTTTAATGACTCTGAATACACTCCAGGATTTTACAATGTCTTCTGGTCATCCCTATAGCTTTGTGGTTGGAATTACCAAGGCCTGGTTAATTCCAGTTCCGAGCAGTTCATTTTGTCAAGTAACTCAATTTCTCCAAGTATCAGCATCTTTTTCTGAAAATGAGGACAAGAGCTTCCATATTAGGGTCACCATGAAGCATGTACCTCTCACAGCAGAGACACATGGACAGCAGTGTGGTGTTTACAGAAAAGCCAGTGTCCAGGGACAAAGATTCTGGCCCTCAGTGTAAAACAAAAACACCCCACAAAACTTGAGTTTATATCCTTGAACTGAAACTACTTGCTATATGTTCACTAGCAGGTCACTTAACTTTTTTTAACTTTAGTTCCCTCATCTATAAAATGAGGATGCTAACTACTCCAAGGTGGGTTTCCAGAAGAGGCTTTATGCAGTAGGGTTGCCACAAAAACTGAAAATTTAAGAGTGAACAACGTCAAATGTGGCATTAAATTTAGTGCCTGACATAATAAGGGTTCAATAAACTTGTAGATCTGAGTACCAGAATCCAGTATAACCAAATTCAAGAAAGGGGAAGAGTGGAAGATGGGAACATCTTACCTTCTTAACATACTGTCTCAGAGTTGCTCAACACATGTGTAAGAATTTCTGGTGCTATAAATACAATGTATTTCAGCTAATAGTCCAAATGATGAACTTAAGAGAAATGTCAGTATTTGTGGTTCCCAAACTGAGTGCCAGGGCATGCCAACACACACAGGCAAAACCCACAGGGGAGTTGCAGGATTATTTAAAATTTTTGAAGTAGGCAACAAAACTCACAATCTACTAATACCACACAAACTACTACCCTGAAGTAGTTCACAGTTTGTATTTTAATTGCACTACATTCCTTTCCCTAATGGTGTACCCTTGCCAAGTTGATTTTTTTTTTAAGCAGTTGATGTCATGGGAAGAAAAATAAAAATTCAACAAGAAATGAGGATGATAGTATCAAATCTGAGTTTAAGGTTAGGGAAGCTGTGCAGTGCCCAAGAGGTACATTATATTTATATGTAACTAATTTTTTTTAAAGAATACAATGCAAGTGTTTTTCTTTCAATTTACATGTAATTTTTTTTTAACAGTGACTTTTAGGACATAAATACTTAGCAAAAGGAGCATCTTAGGTATTCCCTTTGGCCCAGGGCACCATTAAAAATTACTGAGACACTAGGGTCACTGAGAATTGAACAACTGTGAAAATCTTTGGTCTCAATGACATCCACCCTCTCCCTGATAACACTTGATGACAGCTTTCTGGAAGTATCCTAAAATAAAAGGAACCCCTCTAAAGAATTTTAAACTTTCATCTTAAGCCATCTATGAGAAATTATTAAAAGAATTAGATGAAACTGACTTGAGAAAAGGATACATACATGTTTTTCAACTAAATAAATAAAATTTGGTCATAAAAAGAGATTTCTTTGGGAGTTCCACTTAAACTGTTACACAATATGTAACACCCGAATCACCCTGGTCAATAAACTTCATTTCAGACAATTTTTTTTTCCACATGTAATTCCTAACGAAATCTTTCAGGCTCAACACTGCTTCAAAAGCACAGAACTTAGTTTTGACATAGAGTATTATTCTGAAAGGCCCACTGTCCTGGCAAAGTGATTAATAGTGCTTTTCACCCTTAAAAGTACTCCAATTTGAAAGATTAATTTTATGATCACCTTAACTTCAAAAACAATTACATGCTGAAGAAGGTAAGATAGGATTGTTTATTTGGAGCTAAGCAAGAATGAAAATTGTAATACTGGATTTTAGTTTAAAAAAAAAACAAATTCAATAGCAGACAAAGACCAGACTGGGACCAGATGACCCCTAATATGCTCCTTCCAATCCTGAGGTCCTGCGACTTTGAAGTCACAGCAGGGAGTGGGGAGGGTGGAGAGTGAATCAGTACTTCTGGTGGCCGAAACTAATGATGAATTAGGCTCTGCGCTTTGCATACTGTATGCATGTTTTAATAAATTGTTAATAATAATTAGTAATTTGTAATAACTAGTAACTAGTAATAACTTGGCTTTACCTATTTAAATGAAGAAAATACTGTAAGAAAAGCAATTCAGTTACTCTTTCTTCTTAAAAATTTTTGTGTTTGTTTGGGGGTTTATTAGATTTTTATTTATTTTTTATTTTAATGGAGGTACTGGGGATTGAACCCAGGACCTTGTACATGCTAAGCACGTACAATACCACTGAGCTACACCCTCCTCCCACAATTCAGTTATTCTAAATTCTCATCCGTTCAAAAGTTTTTCATATTTCATTTTTTAAATAGCTACAATTGGATCTTTTCACTAATTCCACCAATTTTTTTTCTTGTAACTCTCCAACTTGCCCTTAAGTAAATTCTAATTGCTTTTTTCATACAAAAACACACTTAATACACCAACCTTTATTTGCTTCCCAAGAAATTCACTGACTAGAGAATTTTCACATCTCCTTTTCTCTAAACATGAAAGACGTAAGGATTTTTTTTCTTCCTCACAAAACCTCTCATGCCTCAGGGTAAAACAAAAATAAGATCTTTGACTTAGTAAAATAGAGACTCTTAAAGATGAAGCATATTCATGTCTTACTGTCCACGACATTCAGGCCAAAAATACTACAAATAATTTCAGCTCAAGAGACAGAAATATCATGAGATATCTTCACTCCATTTCTGCAGAACTGGGCTTCAAATGTGATGGTATTTCAAGACAGAGTTAATTCACTGGTTTCATTCTTGCTTTTCCTCACACCTTAGTACTTTCTACAACGTGGGGCCTAAGATGAAGGTGAATGAAAGGGCATTTCTCTGAGTGTCCTCAGAGCACCAGCATGCAAAGATGCACACTCCTATGTCCCAGCCCTGAGGAAGCACTGACTCAGAAGCCCTGGAGTCTGGGCCCAGGAATCCACATCTCTTACACATCTCGAGGGGAATCCTCATATACAACAGGTTTGAAGATACGATTTTTAAAAAGTGCCTTCGTGCATGAGAGGCTGAGATTCAGCAAATAGCCCATTTACTCTTTTCTCACAGTTTTGAGCACAATGCATATACATTTTCTAAAAAACATAAAGTGAGAAACAGCAATGGGGGAGATTGGCTGGACAGGTTTTTCAGAAGTCTCCCTGCACATGGACAGGAGGAACCATGGGAAAAAGTACAACTCAGAAATGGACCAACTGCACCTCACTGTGAAAGTGAAGTCACCTACCAGAAGTGAGGGTAGAATCTCAGTTGCAAGGGAGCATCTTGGCTCTTAATTTTATGGATTTTTCCTTCTAGACTATATTTTCCCCAAATTTGCAGATTCTTAGTAAAGAACTCACATCAGTTCATTCCTATCTGCAGTCCCCTCTTCAGCCAGCTTAGAATCTACGGTCCAGGTAAATAATATTCTTGATGACACACAAAAGTATTTTGCTCCACTAGCTGTCTTTTCAGCACAACCATCTGACAAACCCCCAAATCTAGACAAACTTAGTTACCAAATCTGCCCATCTGGGTACGGAAGCAGCATAGCATTGCTACAGAATACCACCAACAGGTTAACTGGTCTACTACAGAGTGACAATCACCAATCTCAAATGGCCCTCAACACGGCCCATCCAATGGTCTTCATTTCTCTGGCCAATTCACTCTGCATACACACTCCATCAACCTTTTTCTGTCTCTTCAAACCTCTGTCCCCTCTCCTCACTCCCTCTTCAATCTATACCTCACAAATGAAATGAACGTCCTTCCACCAGGACTCTCTCCACTTCCTGTGATGGACTGTATAAACCTACCACACATCTGCACCCTCCTCTTCTCTCCCCTCACCAGAAAATAACTGAAGTACTTTTTCCAATCTTTGGAGACCATCCCCTCCTGTATTCCCCACTCATAGGGCCACTGTGAAAAATGAAGGTTAGATCCGTGAATTGCAAAGCACAAGTGGCACATTAAAAATTATTCAATAAATTGTAACCATTTCCACTAAAACGGTTTCTGATGGAGCTGTGTTCAAGCCGTAGCTCCAAGAATGAAAGCATCCCACATGTGACTAGGAAGAGAAAATCAGATAAGCATATACTACAAACAAAATTCTCACGGCTACCACCTTCCCCTAATCCTGGGAAATAACCCAGACTCATCTCCAAAGGAAATCTTACTTTGTAGCCTAGCATGAGAACTGAAAGGTAAAAAGTTAAGGCACCGGTATTTTCTTGCCTTGCTGATTTTAGAATTACTCAGGACTACTTTGAAATGGTGGAGTACAACAGTGAAAACTAATTCTGTACATTTCTCTCCATCCTTGCTATCACACACTCAGTTACTGGTTTCTCTCTTAGGAAACTAACTTATGAAATTTAAATGAACCAGAATATCTGGGTCACATTTAAAGTATATACTGTACTTTGCTGCCAATATCTAAATCACAGGGTACACAGGAAGCCAATAGAGAAACAGTACAGCACACAAATTCACAAGACCCATATAGTCATCTTCCTTCTAGGTGAAGGAGTCTTGGCAATTAATTAAAAAAAACCCAAAAAACAAAAAAAAACCTAGACAAATATATACAGAGTGAAACAGAATATTCAACTTGTTAAAGCCAGAGACACTATCAGGCTCTTTGCTCATGTCTATGTAAATATTCCTAAAACCCTCTCACTCAAAACCTGGACAGCCTGCGGATTCCACTTCTCAGGCACCTGAGTAATAAGCTCACTGGTCGGGGTTGGAGCCTCTTCCTGCTGCTTGTTCAAGATAATTTTTAAAAATGCACAGAGACTTGGTTACCATGTCCATCAACCCATCTAGAGCTCTCAATATCAGCTCATATAGAATTCTGTTTTTAAGTTATAAGCCATGTCTTTTAGAAAAGCTAGAGATACATTTTTTAAGCTACCTGTTAGGAAGGCCATCCTTCAAGTCTCACTGAATGTAGGGAACAGCTGCCTTCTTCCCTGCCCAGTTATTTTATGAAAGCAATTATATTCTTACAAAAATCTCAGAATAAAAAAAGTCCCTAAATTAAATAAATTTAGCTTTACTAAAGCATATTACACCATGAACTACACTAGTAAGAAACTACCCACGTACATGGTTTGATTACAGGGGCACCACAGACCTGATGAGATGTTTGTATCACCCAGAAAACTCTTAACACTGTGAAAATGTTATGAGATATGGAAGATTTCATGTAAGAATCCTAATTTCCACTTTCTCATAAAAATCTGAAAGGTCCTGCAACTCTGGCCTCCTCGGAGCAGCCCTCTTGGTCAGGGCATTTCCTCTCTGGCTTGCCAAGGACCCAACCCTCCCTTCTGCCAAAAATCCAGGCAGTTTTACTAACTTAAGGACCTACCTTACCCCTATATACAGCTGAGTTTTGATGCCCGTTTTAAGACACTGTTAGGGCCCTAGGGTACAGCAGAGGGTAGGGGATGGGTTTTACGCATTCAGCAGCTGTTGATTCTCCAGCAGAACAAACCTCAAGTGGCTTCTGAGGAAAGGTTTTGAGTGGGTGGATGGGAGGGTTTAATTAACCAGGTGCTCTGGACCTAAGCAGAACCAAGGAGGGGAAAAACAAGAACAACACATTTCACCCCCCAAGTCAGTTTTGCCCAGGGCCAATCTTGTTTCCCTTTTTGATAAAAGTCATGTTGTAGAAAGGGAATCAGACTGATTTCTTCATCTAACTTTAATTGAGAGGACAATTTAGTTCTCACTCTCTCTCTGGCTTTCTGGGTGGGCCAGAAATAATCCAGTGATCTTTATCACAGTTTGTCAATTTTCCTCTGGGTGTTGCCTATAACAACATGTTATCTTCAGACATTCCCCCACCCAAGTGATCCTGCACTCAGTCAGCACTGTCTGATTTACTGTTCTGCTTTTATTAACATCGAGTGAGCTCTAATAACATTGGACATTGCTACACAGGTCACAGCTCTAACCCCCTGACTGTGCAAAAGAGAAAGCAGACTTCCTCCAGCTGGAAGGAAACTCAGATGAATTCTTTAGTGAATCTAGAGTTGGGTTTTGGGTAACACAGTACAACTTAATTCTCCAGTAACCAGTATCAAGAGAACCAAAAGCACCAAACTGGACCCGGAGATCGTCATACTAAATAAGTCAGAAAGAGAAAGAAAAATACCACATGATGTCACTTATATATGGAATCTTAAAAAAAAAAAAAAAGACACAAATTGACTTACTTACAAAATAAAAACAGACTCATAGACATAGAAAACAACTTACAGTTACCAGAAGGGAAAGGTGGGGGTGGGTGGAGGGATAAACTGGGAGTTCAGGATTAGCAGATACCAACTACCACATAGAAAACAGATAAACAACAAGGTCTTACTATATAGTGCAGGGAACCACATTCAATACCTTGTACTGGCCTATAATGAAAAGATATGAAAAGGAATAACTGAATCACAATGCTGTACACTAGAAATTAACATTGTAAACTGACTATACTTCAATAAAAAATTAAAGAGAACATACAACTTTCAAAACAGTTGACTATGATACAAAAAAAAGACAAAAAACTCCATATGCTGCTAGCTGATACATGCTTACACCAGTATGTCTCATAAATCACACATTTTCTAGGCTTGTGCCACAGATGAGATTCTTGTTAGAGTCACAGTCTTGGAAGATGACAGCTGAGTCTGCCCACCATCTGCTGCCAGTAGAAACCTACTCGCACTCAAGCTTCCTCCCACAGGTTAGAACCCACTCAGGTTTAAGACACACATCTTGCAAGAGCCTGTACCAGGTCCGGAGCAACCTACAACCAAGTCAGGAAATCCTTTCACGAATTAGGTACTTTCTCACTTCTTTCCTTCTAGTAATTTCTTGGATGTAGATTTTAGGTGGCCCTAGTTATTAACTAAGTCATGGTTATGAAACATTCAAGAGTTGTATTATACGAAGTCCTAGACATCAGGACCCCCAACACCCCCCAAACACTCTGCTGTCCTCCAAAACAGCAAGTCAAAGCCCTGCAGACAGGGAGGCCAGGTTCAAAGCAGTCATCCTCAGGACTCCTGACACTCATTTAGAAACAGACGTCGATGCAAATTCTCACCATTCAATTGTTCACTTCATTTTTCTGGAGCTTCACCAGCTTTTCAGCTGTGAATTCCAGTGAGCTTGAAGAGACATCCTGAATACTGATCCTGTGCGATCTGTACTCGCATCACTAACACTCTTTCAACAGGCAGACTTTCACTCCCTCAACAGGCTTCATGGGAAACAGAGCTCACCAAGCTCCCAGAGAAGAAAAGTCGTTTATTAACTCCTGGTTTTTCTATTGAAAGAATGCCACTGGCTCTTCCCATCCTGCACAGGGTATAAACAGCCAAAGGCTCCTCTTCCCTCAGGCTTATTGCCTTACAAGAGCCATATATTCCTCATATAGGCCCTTCATGTTTATAAAGATGCCGAATTTCCTCACTAAGTTGATTAAGGGCCCATTCCTTCTCTTTCTGAAGTAGGGACCATTTGCCATGTTTTCAATAATGCACATCAATGGTAAGGTCTTTGAACATTCAGGTAGGTTTACCTATCTGTTTTCAATTTTAGTTCCTTTAATGATCCCCAAAACTCAGTATTCTCAAAATTTTCAAGAAAAAGAGGGTTTGGAAAAACACTCCTACTGTAAGAATCACAATATATTTTCCAAAAATTATGCAGAACAGAATGAAAAAATAAATCACACAAAAACCATGCCAGCAGCAAAATTTGAAGACAAAGAATGAAATGCAGACCTGGAAGACTAACGTAATAATGCTATATGCTGTGGCAACTTAGAAATAATACAACTAAAAAAACCCAGAAGATAGGAGAGTGAAAGAGGAAAACAGAATTAGCTCATTGATTATTGAGCTTTCTAAAAAAAAAAAAATCAATCACTAGAACAGAAATGCAGACCTTCCTAAGTACCAAAACTAATCTTTTAATAAATTAAAGAACAAAGACAATACATGCTATAGAGAAGCACAGAAATATAACCATTCTTTTTTCATAATATCTCATTATATTATGTGACATGCAAAAGAGTATCTAGTGTATGCTACCTGGTAAAGCAGAATTCTAAGATAGCCCCCAAGATGTCTGCTCTCTGATGCACATGTCTGGTGTCATTTCCTCCTCCAGAGTGTGGGCAGGAATTATAAATATGAAATTCACTCTGTGATTAGGTTACATTTTATGGCAAAGGTGGAGTGATTATTGTAGGTGGGTCTGATCTAATCAGGGAAGATTTTTAGAGCCTAGAGTCAGAATAAAGTAGTCAGAAAAAATCAAAGCAGCAGAGACCCTCTCCTGTTGGTCTGGAAGAGGCCAACAGTATGTTGTGAAGAGGGCCACGTGGTAGGGAATGGTGGGCAGCTTCTAAGAGATGAGGGCTTCCTTCACACAATCACAACAAAGTGAATTATGCCAACACACAGTGAGCTTGGAAGAGGACCCTTGAGCCTCAGATGAGATCATGGCCCTGGCCCATACCCGGATTTCAGCCTAATAAGACCCTGAACAGAGGACCCAGCCAAGCTATGCCCAACCGCTTGACCCAAGAAAACTGTGAGATAATAAATGTGTTGTCTTAAGCCACAAAGTCTGTGGTTATTTTTGTGCAGCAACAGAAAACTAGGAAATATACCACCTTTCATAGAAGAAAGGAAGAGATAAGAAAATACTTGCGTGTCTACTGATTTGTGCAAAATGTGTGTGTGTGTGTATGTGTGTGTATACATACAAGAAGGATAAGTCAACAAGTAATGAGACTATTTACCTACAGACAGTGGGAGGGAATGGGGTGGAAAGAATGGGGGAATGGGGAAGAGGAAGAAGGGATGAGGAGGAAATGACACTTTTTGTAAGTGCAGCTTCTAGAACTATGGCAACATTTCACACAGCCTAAAAATAAATAATTAAAATCTACCAGGATGTGGTAGGAATCAAAATAAGACAGCAATAAGTAAGTCAGCCTAACTGTATTACAAATGACTAACAGAAGCCCACCAAGTGGAATAGAGAACTAGCCCAAGAAACTTTGGAGACACCATAGTTTGACTAAATATTTTAATGCTGAAAACAAAAGAATTGTCCACAAATGTCACATCCTAGTTAGTAAATTTGTTTCTCACAGGGATATGTGTTAGCATTCTGAAACTATTTTATATGTAGTTTAAGATTGCACAAATTAGTAAATATATGGGGGTTAATGAAAGCCAAGTTCCTCACTTTCCAAGGAGTTAGAAGTAAGGGGGAAAGCTACAATGAATCCTGCCGTTTATGATATATAGATACACATGTGTAAGTAAACATATATATTTCCTAACTCTACCTACTGAGGGGGCCTAGCAGTAATGTGTCAGCAGCAGTGGGCACACCTAGCACCCATATGTGGTTTCTATATACTTTTCTCCAATAAAGGAGCTTTACTGGAGCTTTATTAGAGCTTCTTAGAGAAATGGCTGATCCCAGGGCTGGAGCAGGAATAATTCAGGATGAGCGTGGAGCATTTTATGCTGTCAAAAAGTTAAAAATGGCTCCTAAAAAACAATGGGTACATGTCAAAAGACACAGGAGCTAAACTTAAGGGCTCCCAATGGCCAAATTTGGAACAATCTAAGCAACACAAAAAAAGTGGTAGTAACAGATTATAATTCATAGAAAAATATCCGTAAGTCTGTACTGGTATAAATAATTGAATTAAATAATGAAGGGAGAAGCAACAGCTCTTCCTCCCAGTAGAATTCCAACTAATACATGAAGGAGGAATATGGAAATTTTTAAAAAATCACTATTTGGCAAACACCACAGAAATAACTGTTTCAGAAGGGAATTAATGCATGCTAAAATTGATGAGCAAAAGTAACATAGCTTCAGAACAGCTACCCATGTCTAGTTTAAAACACTAAACAAAGCACCCAGGTCAACTGGCATTTAGTATATGCTACCTAAAGGCATGTTTGTGCACGCACAGGTGTGGAGGGGGAGGGAGGATGTGTCTGTCCTGTCACCTTAACTAGGAGCTGAAGGTTGTTAGGGCATAAACATCTTCTCAATCTTCATAGTCCCTATGCCTGGTAATGTGATCTTCATAGAATAGGAACATGATAAAACTTAAAGATGACATGTGCCTATTACATTAAAGGAGTTACCTAGAATAACAGTGGAACTCAAAGACTCTCCACACCTCTTGGTGTTGTTTTTAATAAAAGCTTTTCCTAAAAGAACTTGGAACTCCCCTTAACACGAAGAGACTTTGTCAAGTATGGAATGATAGAAGTCGTGGGCAGACAGCACAGCCAAATAAGGTGTTCCAACAAAGAACTTCTAGGTGCTTTGTACTTCTGAGAGCACATTTTTTTCCCTTCTATTAATCAAATTGAGCTAAAACAAAAAAGCTGACTTTGTAGGAGTGACTCGTGTTCCACACACACTATCTACACCACAATAGGTGTACAGTAAGTACTTGTCAAATAAATAAAATCTGCATGGTCCTGATCGTGTGCTTTCAGAGCCAAGAGTCCCATGTCGCTTTTCTAACAGCTGATAACCTAGGGCTTCCTTTGACAAGAGCCAAGGGACATGGGAAAGGGCATATCATAAAGCTTTTCATTTTGAATCAAATTTAAAGAGCAACCTGAAATCATCTTGCAGTTGTTTGGGCAAAAATTCATTCGCCACAATGAGGTTAACATCTTTAAAACAACTGTTAATTAAACCCAAATGATAATTCTTAGATCAAATGAATATCAAATGATAATTCTTAGATCAAATGAATATCTCTCTGTGGAAGGAGAGAAGCTAGCAGCAATTTAAGATTTTATTTAATACCATGTGTTTCATAAGCCAAATTCAAGAGCTCCTGAAACACGAAAAATACAATTACACATCAGCTCTGAAAACACCACAGCATTATAATCATGGTGGTAGTTTCCCTATAAACTTGCCTCCCATCTCACTTCATGCAGTTTATAAACCTTATTTTACAACCAAGCTCCTTCTATATTTGATTGCTTTTTGCCAGCTTTGCCCCTAGTTCCTAAATAGATTCTTGTTATTTGGGGTCAGATCTTAAGAGTGAACTAGGAAGTACAATAACACAGAGGCGAAAGGCCCTTTATAATTTTGGTCCAACAAAACACCCTACAAACAGAAAAGCTCACAGCGTCCTGAAGATGGCCCCCTTCCCCCTGCCTCACACTGGCTGGCCCTTGTTTATTCACTGTTGAATCTTCCAGAGGCCTCAGTCTGACTTACCCAGTGCTGCATCCGTTCCTAGGGTAGATCATCAAAAGGATTCACCAGGAACTGCAGTTGGCTTTCTCTTCTTATAAATCAACAGTGTGTATTTTCTTTTGTTTTTTACTAAGCCTGTGTCCTCACCAAGCAAAAAACACATGTAAGCCAAATGATTTGGTACTACCTGCAACGGGTATTTATGGTTTTCTAAAAAAAACTGCAAAATCCTAACCACTGACTATCCTACAAGCCCAAGTTAAAAGTGACTTGGAGGGAGGGTACAGCTCAGTGGTAGAGTGCACATGCACTAGGCCATGGGTTCAGTCCCCAGTACCTCCATTAAATAAATAAATAAACAAACGTAATTACTTCCCCCTCAAAAAAACTAAAAATAAATAAATTTTAAGTGGCTGAGACTATTCATTTTATCAGCACCTTAATTTCTCTTCTTTCCACAGTACATATTCTTCTAGAAAGTTAGGACAGCTGAGTTTTTAAAGGCTCTGATACCCTTCCTTATTAAAAACATTTGCAGAATCCTGAGGCATTCTGTCAAGGGGAAAAGGATATTGAACTGGAAGTCTATCAAACGCGGAATTTAAAATGAGGACAAGTTTGATGAGAAAATAGTTCCCACTCTCAACTTCCTCTTCCTCAGAACATCTTCTGAAATTGCTCAACAATCTCATGCTTCTTTAAATTCTTGTAGCTCTCACAGGTTGCACCAGACTGTCTATAACTTATTCTTACAATGCCTACTTTAATCATTAATTGTTTCTAATCATCTAATCATTGTTTCACCATGTACCTCTTGTTAGTGTAATGACATTATCCATTCTTTACAGCCAGGAAACATCTACTATCCTACCCATGACTATGGCTGGTATCATACTGAGTACAGCAGTAGTAGGTACGTAATTCTTGTTGTACTCAGTTTTCATGAAAACTGTTAGAGAAACAATGAAATAATCTTGCTCAACATAGTGACAGTGAAGAAAAAAAAAAAAAAAAACAGATCACTAACATCTCAGCTATTTTCTTTTTATCACCAACCCATGAAAACTGCTTCTTGGTTAAAACAAATTTCAATTAGGAAGTTCAATGAAATCAAGTCAAGGAACAATATCTGATCTGCTTAGGTCCTGAGAAAAATGTAGTGTCAGAAGGAACAAAGGATGATTAACTCCCCAAATGCTAAAACACCAGAGCTTTTAAAATACCAGATTCTTGTCTGAATCAAAGTTAATGAATTCAACACAAATATGGAAAATGATGAAAGATAGAGGATTTTCCAGATTCTACTCTGACCATGAGCATCCCACTTACAGAACATTAGATAAAGATGGAAGAAAAAAATGGTAATTTCAAAGCACTTAAACTAAAATCATTCTCCAGTTGATAAAAGCCAAACTGTAATGACAACAGTGCATATCTATCACTGGGACGACAAAGCCAAAAACACTGAACTAATTTCCTCACTAAAAAGCATTACTGAAATATTTCTGATACTCTGCTATTTTAGCAAGTGATTGTACAAAAATCTTCCCTGAAATGAAGTTAAATCCATAAGCTTGAATTTAATCTATCCCAGTTGCTTTTGAAGGTAGAGCTCATTCTAACAAGAAATTATTTAAAACAAGGAAAATGATCCGAGGGTGGAATGAATAGATGTGTTATGCAATGACCACGAGTTGAACAGGCAGGATTTATTAAATGCCTCTGATCCTCAAAGCCCCTTCAACAGGATCAATGTTAAGTTCCTATTCCATGTTACTAATTAAAAAAAAAATCAATATATCGTTTCCACAGTATTTAAGTGATTAAGTAGAAATACATACTTTAGATTGGTGTCATTCTGTTGTGCTACAGAGTTCACTTTTTTTTTAAATTTTTTTTTTGGTGGGGGAAGTAATTAGGCTTACTTATTTATTAAATTTTAGAGGAGGTACTGGGGACTGAACCCAGGTCCCTGTGCATGCTAAGCATGCCCTCTACCACTTGAGCTATATCCTCCCCCTCCAAGTTCACTTTTAAAACCATCCTTAATAGTCATCATGAAGATAAAATACTTCAAGGGAAGACAGTAAGTAACACAAAATTTGAGAGATTAGCAAGTGGGATTTACACGACTGAAATTTCTTGCGGCCCATGTGGGTTAACTCTGGTGAGTGATCAAGAGGACAAGAGCTTTTAACTCACATCCACTGTCCTTTCACAAAACTGAATCAGGATAGAAAACAGCAGCATCATGGCAGGCCAGCAGCCACTCAGCTGATGTAAAATGTTTTTCCGGCCTAAGCAGCAACCCCAGTGCCCCTACTCACCCCACCCCGGCCCCCTGACCCCGGAATAACTGTGCAGCAAATTCTCTCTTCAGTTTATACTTGAGCAGAAAAGGGAGCTCATAAATCCCAGGAACTTCCTCCTTAAATCAGGACGGCTTCTTTGCCAGATGCTCATTTTCACTGGCTTTTTTCACATAACAATGGGAGGTGGGGGTGGGGAGAAGATGAAAACACACTCACTGCACCAGTGACTTCCCAACAGCAACAGCAACAGCAAGCAGGAGGCAAGCACAAATATCACCCACTTCCCCCACCCCCACCTAACAGCACAGGAAAGTAACACAGAGGGCTCAAGAAACAGCAGCATGAATTGAAGCAAGTAGCAAGCAAGATGGAAGGAATAAAAATAATGTAACACATTTAAAATGATTTCTTCCATTTTTGGACACAGCCAGATACTACTTGGCCAGCTACATAACACATTGGCCTTTCCAGCCGCACCCATCAGTGTTTTTGTTTTTTTTTTTAATCCAATGTTCTGCTCACATACTGGTCCATCAGCAACTTGCTTACAGCCTGATAATTTTCCTTTTGGTTATTTATTTTCAAGTCTATAAACTGTCTCCTGAAAATAGTCTTCTCTAACATGTAAGGCAAGGCTAAGTGCGATTCCCAAGTTCAGGCTGTGGCTCATCGCCACGATGTGGAATCCATGGGTTTTCTAAATTACACCCCCCACACACGCACAGACACGCATAAATCTGGACCTCAGAAGCTGAAGAAACGCATCTGTGACCTGTGCATGCAACGGAGCCCTTAGATTCTTGGCTCACAAAAAAGTCAGTTCAGAGGCCAAAGACTTCCAGGAAAGTTTATGTTTGAGAACATCATAAACTGTGGCAGTAAAGTGCTCACAGAATCTGTCCGAGCAGGGTGGTATTAAGTTTTTAATTTTCAAAGAAGAAACGAACAGAAATAACACAGACCTGCATTTTACTTCCTCTTATCCTCCCAAACCCTAACCTCCTCCTTGACCTGACCCCTCATTTTAAACTCATTCCCTACTGATGCTTTATGTTTAATTCCACTGCACCCATTCCTCCCTACCTCCTTGCTTTTTTGTAAGTTTCCTCATCACCTTTATTGTGGCAAAATTAACACTTTAAGACTTTTCTTGTACAAGTTTTCTATCTCCCCCGCTAACGGGCAAAACTAGAGACATGGCATCTGATTTTCTAAATTAGGGACAACTAAAAGGGTCTGTTGCACATCCTCTTTGCTAATTTCTGAGTAGTACAAGATGCTAGTCAAAACCCCATTCTATTTGTTGTGGTTTATCACTAAAATACAGGTAATGTTGTTTATATCCCCTAGTGGCAACACTTTCAGTTTTCACTTCAGTTAATTTGACTCAAACTCTCAGTATATGACAAGGTTGTTTTTTTTTAATTAAAACTATCGAACTTCTGACAATGGAATATTTGGCAGGTCATCTTCACATCATGATCTCCTAAGCTCAAGATGTAAACTATGCATTTTTAAAAACTTGTTGAAGTTTAGAATGCTCACTATAATCAATGAAATACCATCAATGTATAGGGATAAGTTTAGTTTCTACTTGGTACATCCACCTCCTCAAAGGAGTGTGGCAAGCAACCTTCTCCAAGCCCTTCGGTTCTAGAAGCCTTTGCAAGCATCATTTAACACACATGCACTGTAAGCACAGAGGATCCACAACTATCCTGTCAGCTCTGGGGTCAGCTGTCGTGTTCATCCTGGTCATTCTTTCACGCTGGTCATTTTCCTTAAACATTACATGCTCTATTGGTTTGGGTAGCTGGTGAGGGCTTCCTCCACTGTTATGTAAGGCATTTCTACAGCTGGCTCCTCCCCACAAGGGGAAGGCTGAAAAGCAGACTCCTGCACAGTGGCATTCAGAAGGGATGAAGAGCAGGAGGACAGACAAGCTGGGGCCCCAGAACTGCCAAATAAGAAAAGCTGAACTCCAGGTGTATTATTTCCTGCCTTTGGGGTGCTGCTTTTCCGTCTGTTTTCCCCTTTCTGTTTTGACAGCCAGGAATCATTGTGCTGCTGTTGCTCCTTTCCCTTCAATTCTTCCCCACTATGGGAAAACACCTGCTATTCCTCCTCCTCATCCCTCAAAACTCCTTTTGGGTTAGAGAGATGTTCTCGTGGCTTTAGCCTGTGAGCAAGAATCAAATAACAACTTCTATACTGAAGGGCAGGGGCAAGTGCCCACCAGATTCTCTGAGTCACCAACCCACAGCATCCTTCACTTCCTCCATTCCAGGGTGCAGCCACTCCTACTCCCTGTCCAGGGGACTCCTCACCTGCAAACTGCTTCCTGCTTCTCCAGTGGCCCCATCTTCTCCTTATGGGAAGGAATATCATAAGAGTGTTTTTCTGACCCCAGTTGCCAACTATCTTCCAGAAATTTCTTAATACTTCTTGCCCCCTAAGGATTCCTTTCCTATTTCCTATGGATTTATTCTTGTGTCATTTTGATGGGAAGAGAGATAACCCATGTAAGTATGCATTATAAGTACGTCTACCCTCTAGATAGTTCCACAATATCCACAAGCCCCTATCTCTCTCCAATTGACACCAATACCATGTGCTAAGATTCTGCAGACTGTTTTAAACCAATCTAACTTAACTCACAGGCATTAATAAACTAGTTGTAGAGACAAATTACATAAATTACAAGAAAGTACTGTAATTAAACATATATATGCATCTCTCTACATATGTGTGATGTGTGTGTGTGTGTGTGTATAAAAATGCATTCTGGATCCAAAGTAAATATACATGAGCAAACTCTTTGATCGTTATCTCAGTATCACTCATTTTTCTTGTATGACCAGTGTATATCCTGGAAAAATAACACTTTTGATTGAGTGTTCCTGGTGTGACCAAGGCTGCAATGCCAATAATACAACTAGCCTTAAGCAGCTAAAAAGCTTATTTGCTGACTTGCTAGCTCTATGGGTTCCACCATCAGCCTAACCTCTCTCTTGCCCTCAATTGTCATGTAATGAGATGACATTTGCTGCTACCACCCACCGGCAAGCTCTTTTACAAGGACCCAGTAGAGGTAGACTGCTTCATCTTAAAGTGTGAAATTTACTTTAACATCTATAAATCACAAACCCCAACAAGACCCAGCATAAGGTCCAACCCTTTCACAGTACTAAAATGAAACACTTTTGCAGATATGTGAAAAATAAATTTCTAGAAGGAATGACTCATCTAAAAGTGTTTTTCATTATGGTTCAAACACACATAAGTATAGAGAATTCAATGCATTCCCCCAAGAACCCAGACCCACCTCTTGTCAAATCTTAACCTTTGCTACATCTTCTTCAGATTTTTCTCAGATATGTTTTAAAGATTATTTTCTGATAGTCATAGTATGACTAGATCAAGAACTAAGGGGAGAAACCATTAGGAAAAGCTTCTATTTTTTACTTAAGCTAAAATCTGGAACAGAAACTATTATCCTTCGCTTACTTCCTAATATTCTTAGCTCACACCATTATCACTAACAGAAGATGATGTAAACTCTATATTTATTTGGAGACACTAAACTGAATGACTTATTTGAAAATCAGTATTAGGTTTTAGACAAAATTAAATCAATTCTTTCACCTAAGTTCCCTACCTATGTTTCAGAAAAATGTCTATGTTCTTAAATATCTGTAATTTATGATTAATGAAAAATGGCCATATTTCAACTTTTAGAATTAAGCTGCTTTATTTTTAAGTACTGAGTGCAAAAGAAGAAAGCAGGCAAGTTTAACAGTATTTCAAACAAGGATATCAGAACTGCTATAACCACAAAGTCCCTCAAGGACAAGTTTCCCCTGCTTTTGAAAAACTAGATTTATTCAAAGGTTATCAGAGGTTGATACATTTATGCTCTGACATCATTACTGACATTAAAACTGCCTAACATGGTATATAAAGAGCACAGGGCAGGGGCTCAATAAATACTCAGATATATTTATTGCTTGGATTATACAGAAGAAACACTCAACAGCCTATTAAAGTAAATACAACTTGACTAACTCACATTGAAGAAAAATCAGTATCTTCAGAAGTTTACTGACAACTCATTTCTATTATATTTTGCTAGAGGACCTGTAAACTCTCCAAAAACAAGATTATATAAATAACAAGGCCTACTGATGCTGCGCATGGTGAGAAAGCTTTTTCATTCAGAATCTGAAAAAGTTACAAGAAAACAAAACAACACAAAAAAGGATGTATTCTTCCCCCGCAAACTTACAGAACTCAGAAGCCACACCCTGTGCCTCTTAAACCCCTGTAGAAAGTAAAGCCAGAATATTAAGATTTGTAACCCATAAGGATGTTCCAAAGACGAACTCAAAGAAACATTAAATTATTTTCAAAATCCTGATGTCTTAATTCCAAAAGCCAAATAAAGTAAGTTAATAGTAAAGAGCTGAGATAAAGTATTTAACCTTCAATTCAAAAGAAAATTCAATTGACCAGAAACTGTCCTTTTTTGGAGTAATCCCAGCTAATTGAGGTTCTATTGTTTAGGGCAGTTCATAATAACCCTGAGAGGTGATTTTTGAGTTAAAATGCTTAGAACCCAGTCCCCAACTATGTAAAGAAAGAATTAAATGTTGTTAAGTACAAAATTTTCCTTTAATAGAGGATGGCAGGAAGCTCATGTCTTGTGACACACACAAGCTTGCCATGTGGCAGGAAACATCCTGTAAATCAGTCTTGCAGAGATTTGCTAATTCCAGAAGGAGAGCAAATACTAAATAGCTAAAAGGTGGTCACAGAGGCAGATCCTAACACAGGCACACTAAGGACATCAATCCAACGGGCTCATGGTAACCATGGGAAAAGCAAGGTCCATGGTGATCCATTCATCTTAAGTCTTAAGATATCTGTGTTTGGCCTTTTCCATGAAATCAGTTATTTCTAAAGATGAGAAGTTTACCAATTATACAATAAAAATCTTACCTTTGAATACTCTCAAAAATTGCATGTTCCTCCCATGTCTCTGAACAGACTGGGATGTTGTTTAACAAACAAATAAGTATCTTTTTAAAGCTTTCTCTTTGCAGTGAATTCACTAAGCTTCCTCTCAAACTGTTCTTTCCCTTTAGGATGGGGGGGAGGGGAGAGTCTCTTGCTAGGCAGTAAGATTGCTAGGCAAATGGAACTCCCGTCTCACCCTAACCCTGTAGCCCCAAATAAAGAACAATATCCTTATTCAAAGAGTCACTGGATTTCCCTTCATGGAATACTCTTACCATACTTACATTAAACATGCTTGATGTTTTAAATTTATAATATTTGTTTGGAGGAAACATTTTCCATTTTCAAACAACCATTAGATAACTTTTCAAAATACACTATCATTTTTAAGTTGAAAACTGCCCATATCACAGTATTTTAAATTCTAGAATAAGTTTACTTTAAAAATTAAAATAACAAAGAGCAAACATCAAATGCCATCTGTTCTTCTACCACTGGTGAGCAACCTTGAACGTGACCATCACTCATATTCAGGAACTACTAAGAAAACCCCAAGACACTGCCACAACCAGCTTTTTTTCAAGGCATGAAGCTTTAATGCACCAGAGACTCCCAATTCCCTGAGAACACCTTGTTTTCTTTCAGTAAAGTAAATCTCTTCTGCATCACGGCTTACAGCCCGAACCCTAAAGCCACTGAACTCTCTCTCTGTAATTCAGCTTGCTCATTGAGAAAATGGCAACATGAACTCTCAAAATTATGTAAGCAAAAAAAAAAAAGGTGCTGGGTGCCAAGATCTCGGACTGAGGCAAATATTTTTAAAGTCCTTTTGTAAATGTTAGGTATCTGATGGAAAAACTGAGAAACTCTGGACATGCACACCAGTGGCACTGTTAAATTCAGCATGTGAGGGGGAAGAAGGCCAAAGTAAACCACATGTGAAGTGACTGGAGCCATTACATTAGAAATTGCTTACTTGGGAGGTTCTGGTAATAGTTTGATTCAAAACAACTGCCCAGTGTCGGGGATCCATTCTCTGGCCCCAGCTCTGCAGATACATTAAGCACCAGTGACTCACACCTGCATCCTCTACAAATGCATCATTAGAGTCCTGCATCCTCCTTACACAAAAACAGAAGCCTGGATCCTGGGTAGTTCTCCCCTCTGCACGGAAACTGTGTATGCATTTCTCAAGAGACATCACATTTTTGTAGCTATTAAACTACAAATAAATAGCTTCAAGAGACGAACCATCCCTATAGTCGTCCAGAAACACATGCGTACAGTAACAGTGCTGGAGTCTTGGCAAGCTTTCTGCTAGTAAAGGAGGGTTGGAGAGCGAGGATACAGTAATGAGCTATTAAATGCAAATAACGTCGATGCTGAATCCTTCCCTGGGGCCCAGCGTTGGGGAGGGAGGGCAAGCGAGACAACTGGAGAGGACAGCAGTCTGCCTGGCCATTTGCTTTTCAGTTCCTGATGACAACTCGTAAGGGCCCATCCCTGGGAAAAGCTCTGAGTGTCCAAGACTAGGTTTAGGAAGTCTGCCATGCATGTCATGTGACAAATGCAGGGACAGAATCCAATTGTAGTGAGCTGAACTGGACTGAAAACCTCTTGAACCCACAAGCAAAAGCTAGTAGAGCTCTGTCACTTTTTTGTTTTTTTAACATGTCTGTAGTTCTGGTTGTGGAAACAGTTGATTCTAATTTTAACCAACACCTACTACTGTTTCAGCACATTCCTCTGGTTAAAGGAACGATGACTTTCCAGGCAGTGACTACAATGACACAGACGTGAACTTGGAGAACGAAGCTTCCAATTTTCAACCACTCCAAGATGTTAAGTTTTTTTTTTTTTAAGTTAACGTATTGTGAAGAAACATTGCCCAATCTTTATGGAATTTCTATTGCTATAAGATTATACCATAAGATTCCTATTAATAGCCTAAATACAGCTGACACACAGAAATTTTGCATCCCTGGCAGGGAGAGATGGATTTCTTTTTCTTTCTTTCTTTCTTTTTTTCCCAAATAGGAGAAAAGATTCCTACCCACAGTGAGCCTGTAACCACAGAGGTAAGCTTCCGACTCATGAAAGAGAAGACCATATGAGAGAGCTCCTGTAAGGCCTAGAGAAAGACGGCTGCTTCTTTTTCTTAATAATTCATCAATAACCTCATTTTACCCAATGTTTTATAATACCATAAAAGAGTAATGACGGGGACAGTACCAGGAGAAGCAGCAGTAGTTACACTGGTCACAACAGCAGCGGGTTGCAGCGGCAGACAACGTGTGTAAAATGCCAGAAACTGTTTTAAAGGCTTGATTCATTTAATCATCACTAGTACTCTATGAAATTGGTATCAAGGATTATTCCCATTCTGTTGATGAAGAAAATAAGCTTTAGAGAAGTTTACAAAAAAAAAAAAAAAAAAAAAAAAACCCTACCCAAGTCACTCAGCTATTAGAGGGAAAAGCCCAAATCAAATCCGAAATGTCTAGGTTGAAAATCTATACTCTTAATCACATGGTTTCACACTCAAAACCCATCAGAGCTAGTGTTAAGAATAAATGATCATCAACTTCCCCCACAGGCTGACAAGTGTCCTCAGAGAAGAGTAAGAATGAATGTCTTGCATCACATTACCACTAATTACTGTATGGTATGAGTCCTGCTGACTTGGGAACAAACATGCTGCCTGAGACACGAATGGAAAGGAATCCATGCACATGCAGTCAGGCTGTGTCCTACGACAAAGACAGAAGACAAATACTAGCTGGAAGGAAAAATCATATCCTCTCCTTAAGAAGATTTATATGGTAAAAGAAAATACACAGTTCCAGTTCTGTGGATTTAAGTATTTTGAAAAAGGCACACATGCTAAGGCTTTGTATTTCTTCCTCTTGAAGCTGAGTATTCATTTAGGTATTTGAAACTTTTACAGCGACCTGTCATTGACTATTTACATAGGCATCTGGCAGGGAAAGTAAGATGCTGCCTCCTGGGTCCTTAACAAGGCTCTCCTGTGCTCAGTGTAAGCGAGGTCACCTGAGCAAACCCACTGGGCTCCTCTCCATGGTGAAGGCAAGTTCACAATTGAAATCAGTTTGTATAAAGTTGGTTGAGGCAGTTTGATTTAAGAGGCAACTTTGAGAATTACCCAAATGGCTGAATGGAGTCATGAAGGCAGGCAGCAATTCCCCAGGCTAGCATTAAGGCTTTTTTTTTTTTTTAAATGCAACTAATTTTCCTCCAACAATCTACCAAGAATGATCCAAATGCAGTAGATTGAAAACAGTATCTAAATAAAGCTGCTTCGACATGATGCTGATTTCCTAGCAGATCTGATGTCATCAGGTTGATTTGAGCAATGGAGATGGTCTAACTGGACAACCTTAAGTGTAAAACAGATTTCTAACCTGAATTGCTTAGTTTAGATAATACAGTTTGCAGGAAGGCTGTATCTATGCCAGTGGTTGTCAACTCGGACTACATGTCAGAATCGCCTGAGAAGATTTTAGAAAATACCAGTGCCTGAGTCCATCACTACTTTGATTTTTAAAGCTCCCCACTTGTAACTTACATGAAACCAGGGTAAAGTAATTAAGAAGGGCCGATATTGTGCTTTTTGGGTGTTGAAAGTGCTACATCAGTCAGAGGCATGATCCAGTTAATCATTTGAAAGAAAATGGATGATTATGAAGGGTGGGGTGTGTGTGTCAAAATTTAGTCAATTAAATATTTTAAGACAACACAGCACAAACTAGCTATTTTCAATTAAATTATCTCCTGGGGGATCTAAATCTCAAGTCAACTGGGTAAGCAGTAGGTAAATGCAAACAGAGGTATTTTACCTAGAACTATTCTACAGAAAAGATAATTTTAAATACATAAATCTGAACTTTTCGTACAGGTAGTGTTTACTTTTCTTTACAAAGCAATAAAAGAGTACGTGCAATAAATTTATTTAAACACCCACACAGAGTCAAGCTGGCTATGCAGAAACACATACATATGCTTAAAACCTGCCAACAAATATGGGAGATGTTCCTACGTATACATGCATGTATTTAGCAAACTTCGATGAATGTGCATAGAGAGACTTCAAAACTGTGCCTAACACAAAGGCTAACATTTTGTTCCTACTATACTCAAAAGTGAGTCATCTAACAGGAAAACACCAGGCTCCTGTTCACAGGCCCTCTGGAGGTCTCAGTGGAAAAGTGAGCTGTGCACTCAAGTCTGGCAGTACTTTTTTAACTGTGTGCATCTGGATTTGGTGTATGGTGTATACTGAAAATGCCTACTGTCATGAGTCCTCGGTCACTGCACAGACCAGTTAGCCCTTGGTAGAAGGTCATCATCCCAAAGTTACTTTTGATACAGAAATGATCTAAGTAAATTATCTTGGGTGCAATTCCTGATTCTAATTTGGACAAAGAACAACAAGAGTATTATTAGATTTGTAAGTTGTAGTAGTCAGATAAGATCTACTAGGTCAACAGGCAGTGTAGTCTGATGTATCCTTTTTTTTTTTTCCACTTTTTTTTGGGGGGGGGTGGGTAATTCTGTTTGTTTATTTATTTTGACAGAGGTAATGAGTATTGAACCCCGGACCTCATGCATGATAAGCATGCACTCTATCACTGAGCTGTACCCTCCCTGCTTGATGCATCCTGAAGATTTGGGTCTGTCTGCTCAGGGTCAGCTACACCACCTGACTCACTCTGTGGGATCCAGGCTGAAGAGGCTGGGGCATATATTTCTCACAACAATCACAGGGGCAAAACAGCCCAACAATACTTAAGGTGTCCCGTTTAAAGTATCTGCTTGCGTCACATCCAGTTATATTCCACTGGTCAAACAGGTTATAGCCCAAGCCCAAAGGAACAGGAAAAATACTCTCATTAAATATAAGTCACATGGCAGAGGAGGGAACTGAGACATGAAAATAATCATCTAATTTACAGCATCCATGATCCACTCATCTACCAGTTAAAAAACAAACCAAAAAATGGAGGGTTAGTGCAAAATTGATAACATCATACAGACTAAAATTGCCATATTTTTTAAAGTTAGGTGGAAATGAAGATGATGTGCTCTGGAACTATAGGAGGAGACAAAAAGTGGTTCTGGTGACAAAGAAGTTGTTGAAGCATATGTAAAACAGTGTAAATAAAACAGGTTTATGAAAATAGAATGGAAAACATTTTTTTAAATTAATGTGTTTTGTGTAATACTTTGTTTATGACTAATTCTTAACATACTTTCCATTATTTTATCTACATTCGGAGAAGTTTATACATTTAAAACTTCTGTTTGGAATCTCCTTCTTGAGAAAATAGGATATTGCCTTATTTGGGAGTTGCCTTATTTTTGGATTTGCACAGTTTTTATTTACTATATTTGCTTGAAAATTCACGAGGCCACAAATTTTTATCTGGTCTCTCTACTTAACTTGGTCCATATAAACTTCTTAGTAAAATTCATCTTTGTCTTCACGATACCGTCCTGAAATTTAGCTTTCATGCTGCGCCTGTCTTTAAATAATGGATATTTGTTCCAACAACTCAACATTAAACACTAATGAATTTCAATGCAGAGAACTAGTTCTTACTATACTAAAAACAAAAACACTCTACCACCATAATATTTCAATGATGCTTTGTAATTTATTAATTTGCTGTATTTTACCTCCTTATACTGAGAGATACTTTCATCACATATTTCAGACAATGTAACCTCAGTCCCCAAGGTCCCCCGAAGACCCCAAAGGAGCCTAAAAAAGTAGAACTGTTTTGCCTTTAACTAGCTTATATACTGTGGTTCTGTGTAAGTTTTAATTTGGGAAACAAAGGTTCTGCTATTTTAATCTTTAAACCACCAATTGTGAATTATCAATGGTGCTTAAACTGGTTTAAAGCAAGGGCTCATCCTTCCTGAGATTTCATTTAGCAGACTGTGCTGACTCAGTAAGGATTACACGTGGCGTGAAGGAACAACGGGGCATTAAATTTAGAACCTGCTATGTTTACATACACAGTTTGTGTGTATATATACACCATGCACTACTTCTTTTAACTAAAGACACCTTTACTGGAACCATGTCAGACCAAAATTATAAAGGATCCAAGTCATTTTTATATTGTTATTGCCCAACCTATACTCAACGTCCATCTTCTGCTTCCCTCTGCCTTTTTTTGTCAGTATAAAATTATGTAAGAAACACCTATTTGGATTGGCCAGGACCTGAGAAGCTCCAAATAGGCCAAAAACCTATCTGTTAAGCAATCACCAGACAATTTGCTCAAGATCCAGTCTTGTTTACTGTTTTGTTTTGGTTTTTTTTTTTTTTTTGAGACCCTAACTTGTCATGATCTCTGACCTACAGTGAGCAAAGCTGAAAGAAATCAAAGAATGAAAATACAAGTTTGAGGTGGAGTGGGTAGCCTAGCATCAGAACCTGGACACCATGGTTTGGTTTTTCTGGGAGTGGGAGACTTTCCAAAGGTCATCAAATCCTAACTTCTCATTTTATAGATGGTTAAGAAACTTTCCTAGTTCATATGGGTATTCCTTTAGCTCCCACCCATCCCAAAATTCACTACGGAAAATTTCAGTTCCAAAAGTGAAAACTAATGATGATTATGCTTTTCTCTAATAAGGAATTTAAGGTGCTAGCTATCAGCCTATAATCCCTGTTAACTAAGGCAACCAAGTATTTCCTTGATTGTCTTAGATCAATATGATCAATTTTTGACCTATCTTTTCCACAAAATAAAGCATTCTCATACTTTTTGTTTCTAACCAGGGGCATTTTCATGCTTTTGGAACTGAATGGTGTTTAAAATCCTGGTGTTAGAAGATTAAGACGGTAAAGAGGATGTTACACAAATGATCAGTGGAACTTCTCAAACAGGAAATTCTGCCCTCAAATTAGACAGTGGGCTCGTCTCTCAGCCCAGAACCCCTCCCATGAGTTAGTTCTTAGAGGTGAGGATTCCATGGTCAGCATAATTATTTTTTTAAAACCCCATTAACACCTGTCAGACACTAACTTCAGGCAGGGTTTTCAGCCTAGATTAGAGAGTTCTTGTGGAGCCTGCTATTTAGTAACTGTATGACCTTTGAGCAAGTCAAATGCCATCTCTCATCTATAAAATGGTGGGAATACTTTTCCTTTGTAAGACAATAAATAGAAAACAATCACAAATGGCTAATAAAAATATATCACCAAATAGTAAAGATAGCTGGTCCTTTAAGTACAACCATTCCTAGAATTGCAAGCTTGGGGCATTTCAGTCAGCTGCCACCAAAGACTCCTTGAACGGAAGTCACGTTGTTGACATCACTCACAGGCTCCTTAGGATACCATTTAAGGCAGGAACCTCGAAGTGAACTGTTGTTTTGTTCATAAAGAGGAGAAGGGATTACCCCACCCACCAAGACCATGGCATGGCAGGTCCCTACTCAAAGGACAGCTGGCCTTACTAGAAATGTATAATCAGTCAAGATGCTTAATCTAAAATTGAGTTCATTTTCAGTGTCAAAACCTCAGTCCAAGAGGTTGAATGTCTACCCTCATCTTCTCAATATTCACATCTAAAAATTAAAAAGAAAAAGAAAACCAACAGCTTTCAGAGTTGTTTAGAGGCAAACTAATATCCCAAAATTTACACAACAGCTCTAAGGCATTATGTTAGCTGTGTTTTTATACGGGTGTGAAGATAAACCAGATATAGATCCAATCATGAAAATTTTCCAGCATTCTCTTACCATGCATTTTACATTTGATTCAGTTACCAATTTTTGATGATGATTTCACACATTTCACTCATTTTCACATAAGTATTCAAGGTGAGTCATGTACATACGGTTTTCTTCATTTTATAGAAAAGCAAACAGGCTTCAAAAGATTAAATGACTTGCCCATAGAGAGTAAGCTGTAGAGGTGAAGCTCCAAGTTTTTATTCTACCCACTCAGTTAGGTAGCCTCCAAAAAAGACCAAAATCCCTGCCATCAACTTAGGGATACACCTAAGACAACAGTGACACCCCTTCAAATAGCTGTGTGACTGTTTACCTCTGCTTCCCAGCCTTCAGATGAAGAACTGTTATATAAAAGCTCCATGGTTTACTCTGACCCAACTAGTGATTTTTAGTCCGTCAACAAAGCTCAGTCTAAACATGTATGTGAAGTAAGTTCTGACTGCACCTTAAATATATAAAGTTACTTAAGTTCATTTTCCATTTAATTACAATGCTTTGCATTCAGAGGTAGAACTTCTCTTTAGTCCATATTCAGACAAAACACAACTGTGAATCACAGAGCTAGTGGCCTTTCCTGATGTCGGAGCAGAGTGACATAGGGACACAACCACTAGGTAACATGCTGGCTGGGAAAGCAAGACGGGACAAAAGCAATGACAGTTCCTTGGTTTGGTTTTAAGTAAGTATAGCCTATGATTAAACAAACTCCTGAAGGGCAGAAAATCCCAAATGTGCTGAAATACACAAATATTCATGGTCCAAGAAATTCAG
This sequence comes from Camelus ferus, assembly GCF_009834535.1. Classification (NCBI taxonomy): domain Eukaryota; kingdom Metazoa; phylum Chordata; class Mammalia; order Artiodactyla; family Camelidae; genus Camelus; species Camelus ferus. Next base: position 30,921,220 of record NC_045700.1, on the reverse strand, counting down.
CATGTGCCTTTCACACACTAAGAGTTTCCTCACAGAAGAATAATGTCAATATTTTCTATGGAGACCTTTCAATGCTAGGTCTGCATATGCAACATGAAATGAGGAGCAAATGCTTGTTCAGGCAGTCAGAACAAAAATGAAATCTTTGGCCCTGATTTTTTGGATATTACAAGCAAAGGTAACTTTGACTCATGTCATCCCCACAATTTTCTCGGTTCTCAGAATCACCATGTATTATATGTGTATTAGACCATCTCACAGTAACAATAAGCACACCACAAACAACAGTTTGGAGACTCCTTGATCCTGTTTGCTGTTCCCACAATGCAAGGATGGTGACTCAAAACACACACATACAAATGCATGCATACTAAGAAAACAGTTCACACCAAAAACTTCCCTGGACTTTACACAAGGCACAAGTTCTTTTATTCTATTACTGTATTCTTTCCTACCTAAAGTGGTCACAAGATCACAACCTACTACATAGATTCCAATCTTGACTTAGTTTGAGAAGAAGAAGGAAAAAAAAAAACTTCACTGGGTCTCATTATAATACACAGTGGACCCCCACCTAGAAGGAACCTATATTTGAGGCTCTGTCATGTGCCATTATAGTTTCCAAAGGAGGAACTTGTAGTATTCGCAACTTCCTTAAACTTCTATTTTTAAAACACTACATATATCATTCCTCTTAATCCTCTCATAGCCCTTGAAGCAGATACCATCATTTGCACCACTTTATGGATGGGAAACTGAGGCTCAGAAAGGTCAAGTAATTTGCCCAGTTCCGTCATCAGTAACAGAGCTGGAATGCACAGGCAACCCATGTGACTGCAAAGGGAACGTGAGCACTGGCATGGTGATCACACAGCATAGATCCATGAGCCCTCGTCTGAGTCAAATGTAATTCTGAACTCACAATTCTTTAGGAATTTAGAAGAATAATAAACATGGCGCCATGTCCTCTTTAACCCTTACAGCCGTGTCTGGGGCAGCTCTCCATAGTCAAAACAGCAGCAGAAGAAACGTTCAGACTAAGTGGGATAAACCAAGACTGTGAGCAGCTTCCCTTTAGCTGAGGTCAGGGTGATGGTGACAGCCAGGTGAGCTGAGGTTTGGCCAAGCTCTGCCAACCAGTGAATAACTGTGAAAGAAAAATTCTTTTTTGAAGCTTTTAATCAGAAATACGTACCAATGCAGGGTTGTGGGCCTGCACAAAAAAAGCACAAATCGAGCTACAGGTGGCCAAAGTGCTTTTTCACACGCACTAATGGGACATCTAGAGCCTGCTGACCTTTCACTACCAGGAATCAGAAGGTACTACATCAGGGTACCTGAAGACACTTCAGGACACCACTGTGAGGTTTCTATTTCAATAAAGATTATGATACATCTGATTCAGAAAGCCTCCGCTACCGTTCTGCAGAAAGGTTAGATTAATCATAGCAATGAAATCACTCTTTTTGACTGTATTATCATAAGAATGTCGCTATTCTACCATCACTTTGTATTTGAAAGGAAACTTATCCTTCTTGTGGGTGATGCACAACCCAATTCTCAAATGAGAGCAGATTCCATCGACTATTCTCAGTATTGGCTATGCTCTGGGATCCCTGCCGCCTGCGGCCCATGCCTGAGACTGTGACTGAGTCAGTATGGGCCCAGTACAGGCAACTGCCTGGTATTGGGAAATTTCAAGAGCTCCCTGAGCACTTCTATTACACAGCTAAGTTTGAGAGTAGCTGGGTTGAAATACACACCAAGGTGGGCTCCTTGTCTCAAAGAAATGGCCTGGCTATGTCAGAAGCGAAGAGCCCTACTTCCCAATATATATCAGCATTATTCAGAACCCCAAACAAACTACTCTAACAGGCCTCCAAGTGATCCCACGTAAGGAAAAGTTCCTATTTATAAATTTCAGGGAGTGTGAGAAGGCAGGGTTAAAAGTTTCTAAATCTAACTGCAAGGAAACAAATGTTGGCTCCAGCTCGGGAGTGGGGGCCGCTACAGAACCAGACCCAGGCGCCGACCCTCCACCCCCAACGGAGATTGTACTGAGAGCTCATTCTTTTGCTTATTTTTGGTCCCTTGCTTTTTTAAGGCACCCTGCAGTCAAGTGCTAGGTACAGGAAACTAAAGAGCTTTCTGGTAAATAATTTGGCTTTCTTTGTCAAGAAGAATAAATAGATCTTACTTGCTCAATGTAAACAGCCTCTCACTCCTCAGAGGATCAGAATGAGGGGCGAAACAGCCTCACTTTGTTGAGTGAAAAACGTGCTTTGTAGCTGCATTTTCCCCAAGACAGAATGTGGTTCCAAACTGTCAAGGGAGTTAAACTCCTAACCCTTGGATGCTCAAATGGTACAAAGGGCAAAAATGAAAGGCTGGCTCGGATAAAACTAAGACCACAACAGCCTCCAGGACTTCTCTACACGCTCCCTCGCTTTTTCCCTTTTTTTCTAATGGCACAGCTTGGGAAATTAATTCTTCCAAACAACCTAAAGTTACATTCCTTGCCTCTTTAGACATGAAAGGGAGGTCTCTAATGTGAAGCCAAACATTCTCTGACACTTCTACAGAACAGGGTTTGGTCCTACCATGAGACATCAAGGGCAAGGCCAGTTAACTGTTAGCAGGAAGCCAATACTCTTTTTTTTTTTTTTTTTAAAGTTACATGAACAGCCTTCATTAAAAGAACATGCAGCTCTAAAGTTCCTGCTCCAGTTCCCACTTTCAAATGAGAACTGTGTTTGTTACAGTTTCCCTGACCAGATGGCAAAATAGCTAACTCAACTCCTGGGTCTCCCATTCATGCAATAACCAGAATATATGATTCACTCCTCCCTGGAACTGTATAGGACCATTGCAATCAGAGAATACAATCCAAATCCTGCATATGAAGCTGGAATTAAGCCTGCACAGAGAATCTAGAAGCCTCACTGTGAGAAGACCATATCATACATATAAACCTTTATTGGCAGGACTACGTACTCATTATGGCCATAGGAGGAAAACAGGTTGATAATCATGTTTTTCCTTACAAACTATTATCTCTACAGTCAGTTTCCAATCTAGAAGAAACTTTCCATCTCCTCTATAGATATATTTCCACCTTTACTGGCTTTTCCTCTGCTTTCTTAAGACCTAAGGACAATGTCTTGGTTGTCAACCATGGTTGACAGTTCATAGATAGCAACCTTTTAAAGACTTTCATCTAAAGCCTGAAGTGATGTTCTAAGAGAACCACCAATAATAATGGCTAAGCGAGGGACGGTCTAGCTCAATGGTAGAGTGTGCACTTAGCACGCACGAGGTCCTGGGCTCAATCCCCAGTACCTCCATTAAAAAATTTCTTTCAAGGGGAGGGTATAGCTCAAGTGGTAGAGTGTATGCTTAGCATGCAGAAGGTCCCGGGTTCAATTCCCAGTACTTGCTCTAAAAATAAATAAGTAAAACTAATTACTTCCCATTCCCTCCAAAAACAAAAAAAAAAAACTAAAAAAAAATTAAAAATTTCTTTCAACAATGTGTTTTTAAAAAGAAAAATAATAGTTAATATTCATTAACTGATTACTACGTAACAGACCTGTTCTAAGAAAGATGTATATCATCTGAGATTAAGGAACACACTCAATTCACACTATGACTGAATACGCAAAAATGGAAATAGAACCCAGGTCTCTCCACTTACCAGGCACATGCCCCCTACACTGCATTATTCTGCTTCAGATATCACCCACCTGTAACACAGCCACCATCATCCCCTACAAGAGAGAGGGGAAAAGGCAATCTCTAAACCTAAGAGCTATTCAAATCCATGTGAAACTTTTAAAGCAATAGTGCAGACACAAAGTAAGGGCAGGGGGAGGAAAGGGAAAAGAAATAGACAAATTGAGACATTCACTTTCAAAAAGCTTTAAGAGGAATAAATTCTCCTCATTGGCAAGTCTGGTGTCTCAGTTTAAAGTACCATGTCAAATCCAACAGCAGGTAGCGCATCTGAAATTTGGCACAGAGCCAAATGGAGTCTATCAGATTGACCATGGTTCCTTCTCTATGATGGTGCAATGCTTCTCTAGGATGTCCTCTGGATGCAAACACTGCTCCCATCTTACAATGGAGGAAGCTCAAGGACTAAAAGATTCACAGCAAAAAAGATTATGGCCAGAAAAAAGAGTAACAGGAAAGATTAGAACATGTACCTTCTGCCTCTTAATTATATGATCAATTAAGCACAGAATTTAAAACTGGTGGTCCTTCCGAAAGGAGTACAAGGACACATGAAGTTCAGCACTGCTCCGCAAGCCTCCCAGTTTGACCAACCACTAGGAGCCCAGGCAAGAGTTACGGAGGCCATGAGAGTGCATGGGAAAGCACAGGAAGGGTGTAGAATGAAAGAGAAATGAAATGGGAAAGACCGTAGACCCAGGGCACACAAACATTTAGAGGGCACGGAGAAAAAGAAATATTGACCAAGAAGGCTGGAGAAGAGTAGTCAGAAGTGTAGGGATACCAAGGAGAGCTGGGGAAAGCATTCTGTGTCATCACTTAGGGCATGTAGCTTCCCAAGGCAACACATTCCATTTTGATTCAAAAGACACTGCTTGCCTCCTAGGTGTCACACATGATAGCAAGGAGGCCTGAAATAGCAGGTGTGTGGAGGGATTCTCAGATCACAGGGTGAACAGTAGGGGAGAAGGCAGGACAAGGCAGAAGAGGCCAGAAGGAAGCCAGCCATGAGAGCTTCATACATTTAATTGCCAAATCTGGTCAAAGGGAAAGAAAAATCAGGTGCTACAGTGAAATCCAGCTCACAGCACAAACAGGAAACTCCTCTTGACCAAGAAAGTAACTGACTCTTGTTAATTTTCTCCACCTTCATTTTTTCACATGCTATTATAAGTGGTCATTTATTCAAAAGGCCATAAACCATTGTGCATATGATGCCTAATATATTATGTATCATTATTATTTCATTGATAGTCTAAAATAAGATACCAATTTCAACCAAAGTCATCAAGTTACATTAGCACTTCCCACTGGATGAGTTCTCTTTAGGCAGCTCCCACCAACACATCACCCATTCACTAATTTTCTTTTGAGTACTTCTTTTAGCCAAATATTATTCTAGAGGAGTATTCACATCGATTCTTCAAAAGAGCACTGTCGAACAGAATTATAGTGTGAGCCATTTACGGAATTAAAATCTCTAGTTAAAAAAGTAAAATGGCAGAAACTAACAACATTGTAAATCAACTATATTTTAATTTTTTAAAAAGTAAAAAGGAAGTGAAATTGATTTTAATATTTTAGATGTGTTGGTTTAAGTAAGGCATATCATTTCAACATGTAATCAATATAAAGCTATTAATCAGATAATATGAAAAAAGAATGCAAAACTTGTTTTCAAATCCTGAGCATATTTTATCATTCCATTCCAATCCAGATGCTAAATTTTCATCACATATACTTGATTTATGTTTAGAGCTCATAAAACATACAGTTGGAAAAAGTAAATTCACATATCCAACCTGCTCCAAACATACATGAACGTTTTCCATTAACTGAACTGAGTATCTGCTTTTAGGTTTAAATTAATGAAGATGAAATAAAGTGAAAATGTTTACTCCTGAGTTCTACCAGTCACATTTTAATGCTCCATAGCCGCAAGAGGCTAGTGGTTCCTGAACTGGACACACAGCTCTAGATCCATACAAATTTACTCTTGAGGAAACCACGCAGGAATCTCATTACGTACCAGGAGAGGTTGTTTCTTAGTGAAAGGCCTCAAGGGAAGTCATGAAGTCAGAATTCTGCAGAATCCCTCAAATAAGGATATCACTGTTCAATTCAAGCCATGATTACATTGTGTTTTCTCACTCAGGGGCTAAATCAATTCCTTACATGATAACTTGGGTTAGCAATTTAAGAGCCATAGTACAGATGTGGGTGGGAGCTTAGGCTCTGGAGCCCAATTGTCTGGGCTTAAAACCTAGACCACCAGCCATGGGACTCTGGGCACAGAGCTCCACCTCTCTGTGCCTTGGGTTCTTCACTGGGAAAATGAGATGATGATGGTGGTGGTGATGATAGTAGCTACTAAATAAGGTGACTGAGGATTAAATGAGCTAAAACACAAAGCTGAGCACAGTGCTTAGCACACATTAAGAGCTCAATAAAAGAATGCTATTGGCGAGCACCACCTCTCACAAGAAAAAGTGCTCTCAGAAGTAACGTGCTACATGGCAAAACCCCGCTGCATGCACGAGCACACACTGGAAAAAGACCACAATTCTTCTGCTATGAAAATGTCAAGCAGAATAGACTCTATACTGTTAATAACCTCCACAAACAAAATAATGTATGTACAGACAGTTCCTTACACAGTGCATACTATTAAAAAAAGAGTTCACAGGATCAAAAAAGATGCAACATAACTACACAGGCATGAGCCACTGGACAAGCTCCGTCAGCCTTCCATCTGCAGAAAACAGAGGAGGGGAAGAGGCAGGAGAGCGGGAGAAGGACCACTTACCAAATAGAACAAACGATAGTCCAAGTGTAAGCACATGTGGTCTTTATTAAGTTTGAGGAGTCTGGTTACATCTATTTTGAGATTTTTGTGTTTTTTCAATTTCAGTGTGCCAAAAGGAATGACAATCCATCAAGAGCTGCTGATGAGCAGGTTCAGCACGGAGAGAAATGTGTTGGCACATTCAGGGAAAAAAAAAAAGTGAGATGGTGGAGTGAATTGACAAGGTCCATGATTCCACCTCTTGCTGGGAAAAAAAAGAGCCACATTACCAGAAAGAAAGGAGAAGTGAGATTTGGCCCAGGCATCAGCTTACTCAAGGGTTAAGGTATAGTTGTGTCAGCCCAGGGAAGAAATAAGACTAGGGGCAAGGCCAGGAACACTAGGGCTCCCCTCACTGCAAGAGCAGCCCTGCCTCACATGGCCCCTCTGGCTGTAAGTGAGGCTTCCCAGGCTGGGGGAGGGGGGTGGCAGGAAGAAAGGAAGAAGGAGTAATGCTCCGCAGCGCCGGCAACTTCAGAGACACAGTCTGAGCGGCCTGAGACTCAGGAAGAGAAGCAACACATTCAGTGGCACCAACCCAACCCCATAGAAAGATGTAAGAATTACTGCTGGCGTTCTGCTCACAGCACCTCGAGGGGACAGCAGATGTTGCTCTGTTTCTCTGGATCAAGATGAGAGCAGAAGATCTCTTCTATCAAGTACAAAGGAGGAAATCTGGAAGAATTTATAATGCTTTAGATATCACTAGCTGAGGAATATCACAGTTATCGGCCGTCAACACCACCACCTTCTTTCCCCACTGCCCTCAATGCTAAGGAAAACTTGAGGGGTCTTCAATGAGGGAGAAAGACAAAGAGGGCAAGCTGTTAACAGAATGGCCTGGGGCCATCTTTGTTTCATGAGGTGACTTTAGCGCAACACGTCTTCAAACCCAGTTACTGGCCAGATGCTCAGTTTTGATGACTCAAATCCAAAGTGGCCCAGATTACATCTACCATTAATCAGAACTAAAGTGGTGACTGGGATAAAGGTTTAAGGGAAAAAAAGAGAATTTTAGACTCTTCTTTGAATCATCTCAATTTAAGAAAATTTTTAAGAGAAAATCAACTAAAGAAATCAAATTTTACTGATAGTGAAAAGTTTTCTTCCAAGATAAGGTGGTTTGCAGAACTACAGGGAGTCACTGAAAGGCTAGTCCAGCCTGGCCCATCAGGAGGACCTCCTCCCTCACTGCAGCAGGGAGGACACACAGGGCGGCCAGACGGAGGGGCCAAAGGGCAGGACTCAGTCAGAGCTCACAAACTGTAAAGTGCTGTATTGTTTTCCGGGCTTGCATATGGCTCTTCTAGGCTCACCCAACATTATTCTCCTCATTTATCCATTAGGAACTCAGGCTCAGAAAGACCTAGGTCATGGGACAAGTTAGAATAAAACGAGGATTAGATCCCAAGGTTCCCAAATTCTTGTCTGGTGCTTTTTTTCCCCACAACCCCAAGTTGCTTCTTGAAAACAACAAACCGTAACTCTATTTAACAACCTTCTGAGTAATCATTCTGGTTCCTGTCACAACCTCTCATCTCCATCCTAAACTGGTATTTTAATCAAGGACAGTCTCCCCAGCATACTGGTATGTTCCTGGAGCTGAAAGGAAATTCTAGGGAACCCCTTTTCTTCACTCTGGGTACAAGGCCACTGGTGTCCTGGGGTCCGGGCACTAAGGTAAATGTGTTGACATCATTCTTCCATGGGACAAACATGACCTCTCTAAAGAACAGCAAGGACTTCCAGTCAACAATGCTGAGCCTTCTGCTCCCGATGCATGCCAACTGTTTAATTTGAGCAGAGGAGGATAGATACATTGTCAGAATCTGGAATAATTACTAGCGTTGAAGTGAAATATGTCCTTAAAGAAAGAGGAGCAAAACCCATCAAAATATACCACCGTATTTGGACTCATATCTAAAAGTCACATTCAGGATACTAAAAGGATCAACTGTCTCCCCTCATTTCCATGGATTCCTTCCTATCCTTGGCCTTTATCCCACTTGAACCACTCCATCCATGTAGCCTGCTGATCTGGAACATCCTAGCAGCGTACTTACAAATCTGGTGAGCTCTGCTCTTGGGCTCCTCTGCACTGCCTACTACACACTCAATAACAAATAACATGCAAACTTTCCCTCTACTCTTGTGATACAGTCTCCAACACACCAGGCTGTTTCATATCTCAGTGCCTCTGCACATGATGTTCTCGCCTCCAAAAATGCCCTATCCCACAAGTCAGAGGGGAAACCTTTTTAAAACTCTGTTCAACTCCGTCTCTGTGAAGCCCCCCTGACCTCCCTGCCAGACTTTATCACTCGCTCTGGGCCATGAGCCCTATGCTTCTTGTTCATACCTCTGTGGTGGTACTGATCACACTGATACACAAGTCTTGGCAGAGTTCTCAACTAAGCCGTAAAATGAAAGAGGGTAGCACGTATGGCTCTTTTTTCATCCTTGTACATCTGGTGCCTAGCAGAGAGGAGCTAGATGAGTGTCTAACAAGTAAGGTCACCTTCCCAATTCTATAAGCTTCCTGAGGCCAGAGATAAGAGCATTTTTTGTACACCCCCCCCACAGAACTGAGAACAAATGTCAAAGGAATAAACAGCAACTACATGCACACGGTAGCTTATTTCTCTACAAAATAGGACACGCAATACCCAGAGAGGCTCTGAGTGAAATGCTTTCAACCTCACCAAACTAGAGGATTTAGCATCTGAACCTCCTCCTCACGGACCAATCTGTTTCCACTTCATTTGCGCTAACTCATTTTACACTCAATCAAGTCTACGTTAAGATTCAAGGTTATCCTCTTGGGGCAAGGACAGTGAAATGGAAATAATAAAAGCTCATCAACAGACAAATGCCAGGAGAAACCTTCTAGAAAGTGTATCCTGCTCCCTTTTCCCCCAAATAATTTCAGTGGAATGGACAAAGTTCAGTTCATAAAGATGCCATTTCCAAGGAGCTAGAGAAACCTTGAAAATGATCATTCCCAGCGAATGGGAGCCAAACAAGAAATGTCTGCATTGAGTTTTTAGAAAAATAATAAAGCTAAAAGAACATGTTTCAGGCTGGCCAGAGAAAATAACAAAAGGACCTGCCTTTCTATTTTTTGCCAAACAGAAAAGCAAAAGAGGGGAAAAAATAGATACAGTATTTGAATTTTAACCACCATAGGGCAAATACCTAATTCGAATTTAAAATACTCTTCTCCAAGGGGGAAGGAGCCAGAGAGAATAGAAAACAATATTCAATTAGTTATTAACTAATTCAATTCAAGTTAAAATTCTGGATGAATGGTACTGGTATCTCCAGGATCCCTATTAGAAAAAGACAGAGGGAAGCAGACAGTCTGAAAGCTGTCTTTGCAAGCTCACTGCTCTTCAAGTCCGAGCCATAAGAATAGCAATAAATTCTAAAGATGCTTTTATTCACATTTCACCCAAGATGGAGGAAACATCCACCATCTATTTTAAGCCTAAGCAGAGGAACGTCAAAGTCACTAATGAGTCTTGCCACCTCCTGGTACCACTTATGCAGAACATGGTAGGCACTCTATTGAAGGCAAACTGTACTCAGGCCACAAGTGTATGACTTAGTTCTCTGGAGCAGATGGTACTTTGTTTGCTTTGGAGCAAAAGCACCTTGGATCTTAATCCCCGCTCCGCCTCTCCTAAAATGTGTGACCTTGGGCAAGTCCCTGAACATCGATTTCATCAACAGTAAGATGGGGTAATGAGCCCTATCTCCCAAGGCTGTATTGTGAGGGCTGAGTTAATTCATGCTTGGCATACGAAAGGTGCTCTTTATTATTTAAAGAAAGTCAAGAAAGAAAAAAATGTTTACTTCCGTAAGTATTTCAAGTGCAAGTTGCAGACATACAGTCTTTCACCCAGAGCGATGACTCTCTTTTGTTTTCACAGCAACCCTTTATGTTATAAAACAGGCAGGTTTGATCATTCCTGTTCTAACAACTAGAAATCTGATGCACCAACTAACCAGCTGGCTCAAGGTCACCAAGCTCAGATGTTGTACCAGGAAAAGAGCAGCGATCTCCCAACACCCAGCACAGTGCTCTTTAGAGGACCATGAATCTGTCGGACTACAAACATCCAATTGTTAATGAGATTTTTTTCCCCTAAATTTCAAAAGAAACATTCTTTATAAATCTAAGCACAAGGGCTCTATTATGAAGAGAGAGAAAACAAGCCAAGAACTGGAGGAAGCTGGATACTCAATATTGCTCTGTTTATGTGGTGGCAGAAACACAAGATCCAGGTTCAAGACACAACATTCGCCCCACAGCTCTGTGACCCTCCACAAGTGAACTAACCTCAGAGTCTCTTTATTAGCCAAATGGGAATCATTGCTGCTCCATCTAACGCACAGGGCTTTGTATGATCAAATAACAGTATATAGTTTTAGGAACCCAGAAATTAACAAGTACTGTTTTGGTTCCTTTATTTGTGCTTGTTCCAAGCAAACTTATATATGAAATGAAGAGAAAATAAATGTATACGACAAGCATGGATCTGTTCCTGGGGAGCTTTGGAAGGTAACTAGGTCACCTACACCAATTAAATCAGCATGTCTGGAGGTGGTAGCTGGATACACGTCTTTTTTTTCAAGACCTCCCTGTGATTCCAACATACACTAATTTTTGGGACCAATGATCTGGGCTATTCCCCACTCAGCATTATCTTATCCCTTTCTCACTGCCTACACTAATTTATGCTGTGGCTCCTTTATAAGACTAGTGCAGCGCTATGCAATATGGTAGCCAACAGTCCCACGTGGTTATCTAATTTTGAATTAATTAAAATAAAATATAGTTTCTAGTTGCACCTGCCACATTTCAAGTGTTCAAAAGCCATACGGGGCTAGTGGCTATGGGCTGTACCAATACAGAGCATTTTTATCATAGAAAGTACTATGAGACAGCACTGCTCTAGCCCATACTTCTCTTAATTACCCAACACAAATACACAGGAATTCATTTCATAATTACGTACCACCTTCAATTATTTAAGTATTGAAGGAGCAAAAAGTCTTGTCTCTAAATCTGGGCTGTCCAATACAGTAGCCACAGCCACCTGGGGCTACTGACACTTGAAATGAGGTTAGAGGGACTGATGAACTGAACTTTTAACATCAATTTTTAATTCATATTTAAAAACAGATGTTGACTTCAGTTACTGGGCAACTTTAGTGCTCTACTTTTTTGACTCCACATTTTATAATCTAAATAAAGATTATATATTTCCAATGAAAATTTAGCATCCAAATTGAGATGTGCTTTAAGAGTAAAGCACACACCAGATTTTGAAAACATGGTATTTTTAAAAGAATATAAAATCTCAATCATTTTCATACCAAGTGCATGTTGAAATGATACTATTTTTGATACCATGGGTTGTTTTCATATATTAACAATTAAAATACCAAAAATCTGGACTTTTTACCATTATTAAAAGTAATTTCACTTGTGTCTATCTTTTAATGGGGCTACTGGGAAATTTAAAATTATGTAGTTCACATAATATTTTTAGTGTATCAATTCTTTGAAGCCAAGGATTGTATTGCTCCTGTTCTCTACAGAGAATGCCATGGAGTGCAGAAAAGATATTAGACAAATATTGACTCAATTTAATTCAGTACTAGACCGAAATACCTTGATCATGCCTAAGTCTGGTTATACTGGAGTGAATATTAACCATATTTGGTTAATATTTGTGAGAAAGTGCAGATTTCCATCCAGAAGAAATAATGTCTGCAGGAACAACTTAGTAGTAACTTCCTTCAGCCTTGGACATAATGGCAGCTTAAAAAGATTGAAGCATTTGAAACCAAATAATTACATTAATTGTCAATGTTTTAATTTAGCTCTATATACATAGCATATGCTACTCTTTGCCCCTGTTGGTCTCCCTTGGTTAGCTCAATCAGAATCAGTTATTATCATCCCAGAACCAACTGAAGAGCACGTGACCATCAGATATGCAAATAAGCCCACTGAAAAAAAGAAAGAATTTTCACACCTTACTCAATGTATGGAATATTTTTGAAATTTAGGCAGCACGTAGAGAACTGACTTAAACTGAATCAGAGACTATTATTAGCATGGTGACTATGGTCAACAAGACTGTAGAGCACTCTTGAAAGTTGCCAAGAGAGTAAATCCTAAAAGTTAGCTTTGTAATGGTGACAGATTGTAAGTAGGCACTGTATAGATCATTTTGCAATGTATACAAATATTGAATCATTATACTGTATACCTGAAACCAATGTTATATATCAATTATGCCTCAATGAAAAATTTTTTTGAAAAAAAGACTATTATTAAAGTGCCTAGCATAATTCATCTTACAGTTCTTAAAACAAAAGATAGTAATACAAAAATAAATGCTTCTGTTTCATTTGGTGACTAGAATCAGAAGGAAATTTTGGTAATTTCCAACTCAAGCGCATCACTGCTGTGACACCTTCCAGCTCACAGAAACATCTGTTATTTTTAATACTGCCTCTTCTGGTCCAGGTTAAGTTCATTGAATTACTTACAACAAGTAGAGTCCTATCATAATAGGAACTCTAAAATAGCCAGTTATATAAAGCTGTACTCTCAATAAAAATTGACATCTTCCCTTTCTGCCATAAAGTTGATAGAAAATTAATGAGAAGTAGAACACTGAAAGAATCAAAAAATATTTTGCCTCGTTAGCTTGCCAGTAGTTTCAGTTTATGCTATAAGATAATCCCCCAAAATGGGAAAAGGCAAAAATCAATTTCGTAACATAAATCCAATCATTTGGACTTAAACTCTCCAGGGGGTCTAGGAAGTAACGTAAAATAACAGAGACTCCATTTCAATCTTAACAAAAGCAGAAATTAAAATCATGGCGTATTCATGAAGGGCCTCATTCCAAAAATGCTTAGTTCAGTGGGAATTCAGATTTTCAGGTACTCTTTGGATTCCAGTCATCAAGAAGGACTAGTGATCAGGACTAGCACTGAAAGCACAGAGTTCCCTCTGCATGTTCCCAAGAATTAGTCATCTTCCCTCTTTTAAATCTTTTCCACAGCAGAATTTGTGATTTGATACTTCAGATTAGGTCCCTGAAACACAGAAAAGTTAAATAAAGTAAATCTAGAAACAGAGCAATTTTGCCCTCTTAACAGATTATTTCCAATTATTGTATTATATTGTGATTTTCCCACTTCCTCCTGGGTGCACAGACTCTTTGTCCATCTTTGAACTTTCCAAAAAGATGATGCCCAGTTGGGTGCCCTTACTTGTATTACACACTTCCCACAAGAACCGCTCTTTCTCTCTAGATGTAAACTTACCTGCAGAAAACTGGCATTCGTTTCTCAAAAACATCATTTCCCCCTAATGTCTCTCACTAGGAGAAGACAGATCATTCACCCCTGCTCTCAAGGAGCTTCCAGCACATGCTGTGCATGGGTTGCTCCTATCAGCATCACCCACAAGGTCGTTAAAAAGCCAAACTCCTGGGCCCCATCCCAGGCCATTCAATCAATCTCTCTGAGGATGAACCCCAGGACTCTGTCTTTCTAACAAGCACCCTAGGATGACTCGTCTAGACGGGAAGATCAAATGCACTCACATAAAAGTTAAACAACAGTAATTATGAGAAATTCCAAATGTGGAATAAAGATGGTCAGTGTCACAGGATTTTACAGGAAGGATGGGCAGAAATACAAGAGGGTGTTCTGCTTTGGCAGGGACAACTCAGGCAAAGGTGTTGAGTCAGGAATGTGCAGAACGGAACAGGGGACAGAGGGCAATGGCAATAAACACATCTAACCAGAACATAGAGTTCTTGTTCAAGACCAGGATGAGAAGGGGTGATTAAGGACCTCCTGCAGAGTGACCTCAGTGGCTCGCCAAGGAGTATTTTGAGCCAAGGAATGATTTATCAAAGAGAACTGTCCAGCAATTATGGCAGTGATATAAAAGTTGGAAGGGAAAATAATCTGGAGGCCCATTCAACTGGGTTAGAGAACCACAGGCACAGGAGAGAGAAGCCAGCCCTCCTTTTCTGGTAGATAAAGATGTCCACAGCCTAATCCCCAGAACCTGTGAATATGCTACCTTACAGAGTGAAAGGGGCTTTGAAGATACGAAGATATGACTAAAATTGAGGACCCTGAGACAGGGAGATAGATTATCCTGGCTTATCTGTGAGGGCCCAGTCTCCATCTGAGTGCTCAGAGCTAGACAACCTTTTAAGGCCATGGCCAGACGAACAGACATGGCAGCATGAGAAGGACTCAGTCTCACATTACTTGCTTTTGAACACGGAGGAACCAGGTCATGAGCCAAGAAATGTGGGCAACTGGGAGAGGTGAGGAAACAAGCTCTCCTTAAAGCCTCCAGAAGGAATGCAGCCCTGGCAACACCTTGATTTTCACCCAGTGACATCCATGTCTGACTCTGACCTCCAGAGCTGTAAGATAATAAATGTGTGTTGTTTTAAGCCAGGAAGTCTGTGGCAATTTGTTATAGCACCACAGAAAACTACCTCTCCTGATCCTTTTTCCTTACCAAGGCCTTCACTATATACTACCCTCTCAGACCTACATCCACCTACCACAAAGAGTTATGGAGAGATCTCTGGAGGTGAATACAGAGTCCCAACTCTGTAACTGTCACTAGCTTTAGAGATTTAAGTCATAGGTAAGAAGAAGGGGTAGTTAGGCACCAGTCTGGTTAGCTCATCTTCACCTAATAACAGCTTTTTAAGACCTCTTCCCTTGTATCACTGATTTCCAAAAACAACAGGAAACCTTAGAGCACATCCTTATCATTGCAATTAAGTTAATATTTAAAAGCATCTGTGTTGAACTGGATAAAGATGTGGTACGTATATACACTGGAATATTATTCAGCCATAAAAATAATGAAATAATGGCATTTGCAGCAACACGTATGGACCTAGAGATGATCATACTAAGTGAAATAAGTCAGACCAAGACAAATATCATGATATCACTTATGTGTGGAATCTAAAAAAATGATACAAATGAACTTACTTACAAAACATAAACAGACTCAGACACAGAAAACAAACTTATGATTACCAAAGGGAAAGTGGTGGGGGGAATGGGTAAATTAGGACTTTGGGATTAACAGATACAAAATACTCTGTATAAAATAGATAAACAACAAGGACCTATTTTACAGCACAGGGAACTATATTCAGTAGCTTGTAATAACCTATAATGCAATCTGAAAAAAGAACATGTATATATATGTATATACATAACTGAATTGCTTTGCTGTACACTTGAAACTAACACAATATTGTAAATCAACTATACTTCAATAAAATAAATAAATACAAAATAAAAGCATCTGTTTCTGTTTGTCACCCCTTTTTATCATGAGCTCCACAAATAATTCTCCTTTATTTTGCTAGATCCTAGCACAGGGCCTAGGCTATAGTATTTGCTTAATAAATAGACAAGTTTTAACGTTCTCAAAGTTACCTCCTACCCTGTCCAACTTTGACACTTTCATTTTTTGCTCACAACCCTTCCAATTTATTTCAGATATTTATCAGACTCTGATTAATAGCAGATTCCATTCTTCAGGCACTAAAAGCCACCTATAATTATAACCAAAATATGGTAGCAAGTATACAGTGTCTCTCAAAAATATTTTAATAATGAAAACACCATCAAATGATATTCCCTACTGGCAAGCACTTTCAAAATACACCGCCTGACTCTCAATCCTTTGTGGCACAAGTAAGCTGAAGGGCAGACTATACACAACTGGGTCTTGATTCAAACGGCACATTCTCCAGAATCCAGTTTATAGACAATGTATTAAATGCAACATTTTTCTGACTTCTGACTTACTGAAGGGTAAAGTAAGAGATAGAGGCACTCATTCATCTGATTTCTTCAAACCTCATTTACTAAATCTATGATTCTAAGAAATGAGGTTAATGACGTCTCCCTCTTCCTATTTACAGGATAGCTGAAAAAATGATTAATATAGGAATTTATCAAAGAAACATAGATCTACAGAGAACTTAGATAAAGAAAAACAAAGTTTCTGGCTCTATATGTTCCTCATCCCCAAACCTTCTCTTCCTGTATTTATTTAATGTCCTGTCTTTACATTCAGATGCATCAATTATAGGAAAAAGGCAAGGATAGAGGTTGAGACTGTAAGACCAGACAATTCTTCTGAAGAATTATGCTCTAAAGGGAAGGAGAAAAAAGGGTGGTAGCTAACAGGCCATTATAATTGGATGATAAAGATGGTTACTAGCAGACATCATCTGAAAACATTTTTACTTTCTTAACATAGGAAAGAAACAGTAAGGGGGGAGGGTATAGCTCAGTGCCTGCCTAGCATGCACAAGGTCCTGGGTTCAATCCTCAGTACCTTCATCAGATAAACAAACAAACAAACAAACAAAAAGCTAATTACCTCTCCCACCAAAAAATAAATAAATAAAATTAAAAAAAAAAAAAAAGAAATAGTAAGATCAAGGTGGATAGCCATCATCACTTCACTCAATATTTACTGAATGCCAAAAACAAAAAACAAATACACCATTCAAAACACATGATGCACCAAGACACATGGAACTTACAGGGCATTACCCAGCGAAGAAAGCTGTGACATGAAGTACACATGGGTGCACCCCCCTACGCCCCCAATGATGTCCCACCCTCCAAGGCCCAATCTTTCAGAGCTACAGCCTCATTTGCAAACAGGAGCTTCCCTCTCCCTTATAACCTAGCTGGCATTGTCCTCTGGCACCTCCACCAGTGTGCTTGTCCTCATTTTCTGTCTATAAATTTGTTTTGTTAACACCATCCTTTCCTCCAAAGGGCTTATCTGATTTGATTCCTTTTCCTTGTTTTCTCTCCCTGAGGCCATGCTCCTCTTACCTTTACAAGGTAGCCAACCCCCATTCCCAATCCTCTAAATGGCACTTTCCTCTCTGCTTCATTGTTTTCTTCTGTCTGCCTTCTGGTGCTGGGCTTCCCCTCACCCTACCTTCTGGCCGCCCATATAACAGAAGGGTTGCCTCCCCACTCCAAGGGTCCCCTCTGGGGAATCTCATCAGAAGAGAAAACCTTTGAGGTAGGCTTTGAATATGAACAGGCCCTCTGTGTGCAACAGCTTCTACCCCCTATAGCTAGAGACTCCCCACAGAAGCCTGGAGATCCTCAATCATCTGCTTCCAAGGAAGGTATCTGGATAGGGTCTTCCTGTCCTTTCAGATGCATGAGATGTAAGCTTCTACTCAGGGTGTGGGGGTCCTCCAGGGACACTGCTTTTTACATCTGAGAAGAAACAGCTACAGGTGGTGAGTGCTTCCCCCAGGGGTCACTGCCCCTTCCTTGGTCTTTCCTCTGATTAATTCAGTGGCATTAACAGCCACCTTAGGTCCCTTCCTCAGGCATGCTGATTAAAGTTCCAATCATTCAGTGGCCCTTGAAGACATCAAGCTTGAGCTTAATGAAAAGCTCCTGGGATCTCCTTAATGTCCACATTCCTTCACAGCTAGCCAGCAATGAGCAAATCTGTACAGATGGCAGCAGAAACAAGACGTCATCTGACATAGGCTCAGAAAGCATCTGAAGCCAAAAGCGAGCTTCCTCTGTGCCTTTTTGTTACCTGTGATCCTACAGGATCTGAACTGTTCTTTTTCGAGTGAAACATTACACCTACCCCAAGAGAGATATTTTCAACTCAATGTGTGAGGATTTTCACCTAGGTTTCTCCAAGAACTAGTGATAAGTCTCAGGTCTTAAATTTAATACAAGACCAAAATGATTGTGAAAATACTGAAAACGAGCCGTCTTTATCAGTTTATTGCATATCCTTTTCCCAACTACAAAGGAAAAAAACCTACTCTGATATTATTAACTTGTTAATTTCCTGCACTATGGTATCTGAGCCATTTAAGCTTTCTCAAGTATTTTTTGCTGCATTATCCAATTGTTCAAGTTTTTGAAACCATTTTCTTGGCTCCGTAAGAGCACATTTTGGATGTGCTTACTTTCCAATTCGGCTCCAACGCCTTTTTGTTACAAAGAATGTCTCTTTTTTCACTTTCCACTCATAATGGCTCTACCCTCAAAGAGACAGCATGCGAGGGACAGAAGGGCACAGCAGTCTGAGCTAATCCACAGCTCAAACAGATCACTGAGATCGGCACCTTCCACACTCCTAACCCTTCAATAAAAGCGACTAAACCAGAAGCAAAACCAGAAGCTGAACTTTAACTCCTTTTGTTTGTTTCTTCCTCTAACAAAGAGGCTAATAAGCAGTAAAACAGCCAGAAGGCTGGGCTGCAGAAGGGGAAAAGAACAAAACAAGCATCCTGCAATCCACAAACTGGACTGTCCCCTCTCTAAGACGATTCTAGAAACACCCTTCTCTCCACCAAGTGTTAATAATGTCCAGTAATTCACATTTCAAGTGCAATGCAGAAAGCTCTTTTTAAATATGTGTGTATATACACATAAAGGGTACTTCATAGCAGACCGCTCCCAATTAAGAAGTCTTGTTCATAATCACACAGGGTCAGCCAGGCCCCAGAATCCACTCCTGACCTTTCATTCCGCCGTATATTCTTTCTAATCCTGCCCCACACTGAGGCTAAGCTCTGGTTTACACTTGGACAGAGAAGCTAATTCCAGCCCTGCTGCTTCCCTGGGTGCGATCAACCACTAATTGCATCTCACCTGGCACAACTCCCCTCCCATCTGGTCCTGACCAGAGTCTGCAAAGGCAGCCCTGGACCCAAGGCAGACCCTCCTCCGCAGTTAAAGTAAGTGTTCAGTTACTTCCCCCACATCCTCACACTGCCTCTTCACCTCAGAGAGACAGAGAGAGAAAATATATTCTGAAGGGTCCACGTGGGAACCATCTCAGGGTCACATTTGCCCCATTACAAAAGTGTTTTCAAGAACGCTTTTTTTTTTTTCTATTTTGCACAAATTCCTACCAGCCCACATTTTACTTTGTAAAGAAGTTTTTCTCCATCAACCCACTGTGTAGTGGTTTCTTCCCACAAAAGTGGCAGCCCAGCCTCACCCTCCAGTGGTGACCCCAGGAGCAAAGTGTGTGTGTGTGTGTGTGTGTGTGTGTGTGTGTGTGCGCGTGTGCGTGTGCGTGTGTGTGTGTGTGTGAGAGAGAGAATGAAAGACAAAGACCAGTTTGCTGTTCTGAAATGCAACCAAGGTGGGGTGCTGGGCAGAGAGGCTGCCTTCTGCCAGCATTTCCGGTGATGCCTTTGATGGTTCAATGAGCCATGCTCCTGAGAATCTGGTTTCAATGATCAGAGACTTTCCTTCAGAGTCTGCAAGTCCCTTAACCATCTCTCAGGAGTGGAGAGGAAAGGAGATTCTAACACTTTGAGTAACCAAAGCTGCAAACCTCCTCACTTAGGAGTGAACGAAATGAAGTGGGCAGGGGAGCCCTATAACAGGTTGGGTGACCATGGGTACTGTCCTGACATCAGAAATCAAATGAATGCACAAATGAATGGTCCAGAGACTTCAGATCAAGGCTGGGGAGTCCACTGGGAAGAGTCCTCTTGGGTTTGCAGGGAGATGGCCTGTGGCCTCTGTTTTCCCACCTCCATTCTTTTCCCTCCACCCACTCCCGACTTGCCCCACATAGGCCTGGACTCAGTAATAATAGAAGGGCACATCCCCTCCCCACCAAACTGAAGTGCAGCCTGTAGACAGAAGTGTCTGATGGCTGTGCTTCTTTCCGTCAGGTCTCTAAAGCCACCTTATTATGTTAGCACACTGAGTATTTAAGAGCAAATCACTGAGGTCAGATTCTGGCTCTGCACTTCCGAATAGTAACACCCTGGGCAAGATAGTTCACCTCTGTGCCTCAGTCTCCCCACCCGTAAATGATGCTGAATAACAGCCCTAACATCAATTAAGTACAGATTGAACAAACTAATATGCATAAAAATCCCACTCACAATAAACATGAGCCCATGAACTGGAGAACTGTGAAAGACCTGAACATAAACACACATTCAATGTATTTTGGAACAATATAAAAACTGGGAGGAAAGAAAAAAAACAATGCCAAAAGTTCAAAGTTAGCACCTCCAGCATAATATGGGGGAAGACATAGCATTTTAGTAGTTATCTGATGCCATGGTTTTCAAACTTTTTTTTTTTTTTAAGTCCTGGAACATCTGTTCAGCAAAATCCTACTCCAAGTTCAGACAGCAGAACAAAAGTGGAGCTGCTCCAACTGAGGCTGTAAGGGTAGGGGTAGGGGTGGGGGAACGACAACCTAGGGACCCAGTGACATAGCCATATCCGAGAAACACCCATCACCATGAGCAACAGGACACCCAAAGCAGGGAGCCAATATCATGAGTTTGTCCTGTTTTTCCAGATGACAACATTGATTGATTCTGAAGTAAAGAGGTGAGAGGCTGAAGACAAAGCTGGTTGTGAGATTTCGGTGAGTGACAGGCAGGAGAGGATGCAGGGCTGACTTATTCAGAAGTGGGAGGAGGGTGGAGGAGGGAGGTGGGAGAAAGGGGACAGGGTGGGGCGGGGGGTTGGGGGGAGTTGAAGATGACTACCCCTTGGCCTAAGTATATGTATGTATTTGGTATGGGGTGTTATGGATACGAAGACTGACCAATCACTTTTTTTTAATGTTATTTATGGGGGGGGTTCGAGATTAGGTTTGTTTACTTCTAGAGGAAGTGCTAGGAATTGAATCTAGGACCTCAATGCATGCTAAGCATGTGCTCTATCGCTTGAGCTATACCCTCCCCAACTCAATCGCTTTATAACAGCAGAGTTTGGGGGGAATGGTTTTTTTGAATCATCAGTCTAGTTACAGGCAGATTTTTGGTTTTCATTCTTAAATATAACACCAAAGCATATTACTAAAGTTTCAAGCTATTCTAAGTACAATATATGAAAAGCAGGTAGTCCTTGAAGGTACTGTTCTATCACTCCTCACTGTAGAATAAACACTACAGAAGGAAAAATGTAAGCTGGTTGCGTCCTCACATTGTCATTTTAAAGTAAGCCTGTGTTCTAATTAAATCCTTTCTTTCAGCTTTTCTTGTGTCTTTTCTTTCCCATTAACATAAAGCAAAGAGGAATATATGACTTTAACTGCAAGTTCTGATTAATACAGGTTTGAAATGGAGATAATTATCCGTAGTGTATTTGTCTCATTTTTCTCCTAAAGCAAATATTAAAATTAGTTTTTTACTCCCTGAGCACTCAGTGATTGAAACTCCTTGTGGGGCATTTTTCAAGAATTAGTTGATTTCCACATGGTTAACTGAGAAGGCGCTATAGACAGAGACGTTAAAAGAGTACAGAAGTGACAATGGGTAGATGTAGAATAGGGTCATCACTCAGCCTTGAAGTATGTCTGCATGAGATAAGTTTATACCTGGGGTGCAATGTCTGACAGTAGTGATCATTCTTTAGACCACTGTAGGAAAAGGTAGGGATTTTATGTGGTCTGTCAAATATGCTTTAGCAAATAGATTTGACACCATATCAGAGTAGCTTCTTCTATAAGCAAATTTCATTTTGAAAACTTTTGGATTTTTAAATAGCGCTCTCTATTCTAAAAAGCCACAACTCTTACATAAATCCACTTGCACTAAGTGACTGGGCAATGAAAACATGACTGAAGTAGAAACATTTACTCTGCGCAACCCCACAGACCCGCTCAAAAGGTCTGGACCTCAATGGAGCATTTTCCCTCCTCTCTAGAAGCTAACGGCAGGTAATTTCAAATGTCTGAAAGAGACATTTACTGGGAAAACCTTGACTGGTCCTTCCCTGCAGGCTTGGGAGCCCCACAGTCCCACCATAAAACTACAGATTATTTTGAGGGGAAGGGGTCAAGAAAAGAACTGAGAAATCTTACACTGTTAATTAATTTTACAGAAATCTGTAAGATGGTGGGGAAATCCTGAAAAAGGATCTTATATCCCAAAGCCTGTGAGTGGAGCGAGAAAAAAAGGGGGCAGGTGGGTGGAGGTAGTCCCAGACAGTCTGCTCTCTGCCTACAATCATGGATTAAGCTTAAAGGTCACATCTCAGAGGCCTCCTGTAGTCAACATCCCATCGTTCAGGAGGGAGAAACCAAAGAGTGGAAGAAAAAAGTAAAGAAAAAGGAAAGGAAGAAGTGTACCTATAAGTGGAGGGCATCTAGGCCTTTCTAGCAACTAAGAGGCAATAAGGCATTTATAACAAGAGACACTTGACAGCCTCTCTCTGGTGCTCTTGCCTGGTGAGGACAGTGTTGAACTTGACTACTGAGTGCCATCTGACCCAATGATACTGAGGTTTCAGTGTGCCTTTGGAGGGCACAGGTATTCCACCTTTTTCTTCACAAAGCCATAGTGCAAGGCTTAAAAGCACTAAACCATTCTGTATTTCAGAGACTCTTCAAGGGACAAGAGTATGAGAGAAAGAAAATCTAAGCACATGCACTGAATCATTTATCTGGGGACAAGCTTATAGATCGGATCAAAGCAGCACTCCCCAAGGATTTTCTTTTTTCAAAATTTTTTTTCTTACCTAAGTGGTCATGGACCTACTGTTAAATTCATCACTGAAAAAGGTGCAAGGCTTCAAGAGAACTGCAGAGCCTAATGTCTAGGTGTTCAACAGATGCTTTGATGACCACATCCAGGTTCAGAGAGCATGCTCAGTTTAGAACACCGTACTAAAAATTCCCCAAGAGAGAAAACCCCCAAGAATTGTACTCCACGTTTCACCTGTCCTTCCAGGGTCAGTCAAAAAAGGAGAGGTTTCTGAGTAAGCTCCTAGTCTCACTGGTGTGACCGACGGGCAATCTAGGCTTGTCCCAACAATTCACATTTTGTGTCCCCAGAGGATTCTTTTTTGTTACTCCTGTATGAACGTCGCTAAAACTCCATGCAAGAGACAAAGGTGCCATGTCCTTTAAAACACACACACGCATGCATATCAGGCCCAAGCAAGTATAAACACTTGCTTGACTAATGCTTTCCACAAACCCTTTGAAGGAATTCCATAAAAGGGCAATACAAACCAATGGTATTATCCAAAAAAATTGAAATCAAGCAACAAAATACCTAAACACTAAAGACTGCTGAAACAAATACACAACAGCCTTTTGTTATTTACATTTTTCCCCCAAGTCCCAAATGCTACGTGCAAAAATCTCTGCTGCAAAATATTTATTTTCAGCAACTCACTTACAGATGCAGCTGGGTGTTGTTTTAACAAGTTCAATAGGTGAAGGAGAAAAGGTCTAGACACATTTACTACCATGAGTACAACCTGTAGGCTTGGATGCAATAATGTTTCATAGTGATGAAGATATCACCTTTGAAAAATCTATTCTCTATAGAATTACAGGTAAGTAATAAAACCAATTAGAGTATGGAAACCTTGTTAGATTTCACAGGTGTTGTCAACTGAATGCCAGCAGTGTCAGGTAATTCAAGAGATATCCCACCGTTACACACTGGCATACTATCTGTGTAACTGGCAAACAAAGATGGCGCACATGTCATAAACAAATGGATGCTGAATCATGTGGTCCAAGTATAGAATAGGGAAATCACTGGAGGTGAGGGAGAGAAGGGGAAAGGGCACTACTTAGGAGCAGTCATTGAGGCAGAGGGTGATATAGACTGAATTAAGAGGTGGGTGATGGAGAATATAAATGGGATGGAAATGCATTAAAGGGACATTTCAAGTAGGGAAAGACAGATGACACACTGGCTGTAACAAAGGGAAAGAGTGGGCCTCGGTTATATACTACAGATTGGTGTGACACTCATTGCTATTTAATAATCCACTTTTCTATTTCTTATAATTAACAAGAAAAATTTAAACATTCAATTTCTACTATCATCTAAAGAAAATCTAAGACCATTTCTTTAACCAAAAATAAGTTGAATTTATTCATACAGCCTTTTGAAGATCAAGAAAACTCTTTTTTTTTTAAAGACTCTCCTCTTCTTCAGGAAGAAGATCATCACTATACTGGGAAAATGTAAACTCAGCCATCCAGGAAAGCTTAGCTGCCTACAAACTCCTGTGATTCGATTCACCACCTCTCCTCCTCACCTTGCTTCTTTTAAAAACATCTTCAACAGTTTACCTTTGTGCAAATGAAGGATACATCAACCTTTTTCAACAGTTTACCGTTGTCCAAATGAAGCACCATTGTGCTGGGGATGTATGTTTATAAGAAGAGATATCTGTAAAGGTGTGTAGAAAAATCAGCAAGAGTGTATTTCCCCCCTCCTTAAATACCATACACATATATGACGTACCTTACTTATCTGCAGTTTCTTTGTTAATGATGGTCTGTAATCCACTACACTGAAACCACTGCTAATCTCTTCCATTTACTTCAGAGCATCTTTTATTCTTTCTTAATATTTTAAACTTTTCCCTCCTTAATGGAGGCACAGGGGATTGAACCCAGAACCTTGTGCACGCCAAGCACATGCTGTACCACTGAACTATATCCCCCCACCCTCTAAAAGCATCCTTTCAATTAAAATCCTTAGTCCAGTTGAATTTCCTAGAGTAAAACCAACCAACTACTTTTCATTTTCAGCTTCAATTCTCCACCTGGTACTTCACAAAGATGCTATATTTAGTTTCTCTAAGAGCATTTTTTAAAATTATGTAAAATTTCAAACAATCACAAAAGTAAAGCAGCAAGTATACCGCACCTCTGTGGACTTTGTATAATCAACATTTTTCAATCTTGTTTCATCTACCCTCCCCCAATCCAGTACTTTAAAGAGAACTTCAGACAGCATGTCATTTCATCTGTAAATGCTTCAACATGCATTCTGAGAAGGACCTTTTTATAAGCCATCACCCTCAAGAGAATGCTTAGTTACTATGGAAACGATTTTTTTTCCTATGGCATTCCTGAGTATTAAAAAATGACTTTATTATTTGCTTAAAAATAAAGGCTACTAGTTAAAACAGGAT
The DNA here is from genome assembly GCF_009834535.1 of Camelus ferus. NCBI lineage: Eukaryota > Metazoa > Chordata > Mammalia > Artiodactyla > Camelidae > Camelus > Camelus ferus. Next base: position 30,895,617 of record NC_045700.1, on the reverse strand, counting down.
TTCAGGGACAGTCCATATGAGTCCAGTCCAGTCAGACAGAATGAATGCAGAAATCATTCACTATAATGCCAAGTATGAACTTGGCAAAAATAAAATTACTCACACATTACATACACCACACACATGGTCTAATTTCTTGTAAGGTTGGAAAATAAATTAGTAAAGCTGGAATGAATACCAAAATCTGTTCAAGGCTGGAACTTCCCCAGAAGGCCATTGTTTCAGCTACTCTGGTCACTCAGAAAGTGTCATGAGTCAGTTTTAAAGATCAGCTGTGCTGATTTGGAAAAAGGATCATTGTGTGTGTGTGTGTGTGTGTGTGTGTGTGTGTGTGTGTGTGTGTGTGTGTTGGGAGGGAGAGGGTGGTACTAGGCTGTTTGTCAACCAGCTGACTAGGGGCCCTGAGGATGGTGGATGTGGTAATTACATGGAAACTAAGTGCTAGGAATAGGTCTACAGTGGTGGTTCTCCAAGTGTGGTCTTCCTCAGACCAGCAGCAGCACCTGGGAACTTGGTAGAAAGGCAGACTTTCAAGCCCTAATCCAGACCTATGGAATCAGAAACTTTGGGAGTAGGACCCAGCAATCTATTCTTTATCAAGCCCCCCCAATGATTCTGCCATTCACCAAAAATTTCAGAATCACTGGTCTAACATGGTAGCCACTAACCACATCACTATCTAACTTGTAATTTAAAATAATTAAAATTAAACAAAATTTAAAATTCAGTTAGCTAGTGGCTACTGCATTGGTCAACACAAATTATAGAACATTTCTACCACCGCAGAAAGTACCAATGAGCAGCAATGGTCTAGAGTATTTAAACAGAACTTTAATCTTACAATCCATAGAACACAATGCATCTATAATTCCGGCAGACCCGAACGTGAAATTCTGACTCTGGCTGGATCTCAAGAGCCTGTAGTCTCCAGGTGTCTACTGCATAACTAGATTCCATAGTGGGAAACATCAGGGAATTGGGGTAAAGAGGAAAGCATGGTGACTGCTGCCCAACTTGGCCACATAGGCCCGGTCTGGTCCACAGAAAACAGACGTGGCTACACGCAGATGCTGAAGCCACTGTCTTCACCAGGGACTTTGTAAAACACAAATGGGAACAGGTAAATCTCTCCATCTCTTTAAAGAGATGAGGCTCTGATGCACCAGGACTGAAGATATCTGTATAAACTAGCTTTAAGTTTTGCAGACTGGGATTCAATGAGACTCCTGGGAGGTTTCTCCCTCCTCCAGGGAGGCCCCCACAGCAGCAGGGGAGGTGAGAAACCTCCCTCCAGTGGCTTTGCCAGAGAAGAATGTGACAGGACCGTCTGAACCATTTGTGATACCCTCAGAGATAAACCGGAGAAGTCAAAAAGAGGACTGAAATGCTGCCTACCATCTACGAGGGCCCAAGGAGTTGGCAACATTTCAGAATGCTGGTATGACATTGTGTACATCTGGGCATTTGCTAGAAATGCAAATTCTCAGGCACCACTCCAGACCTATTTAATCAGAAACCCTGGGGGTGGAGCCCAGCAATGCGTGTTTTAACAAGCCCTCCAGGTAACTGTGATGCACGATTAAGTTTGAGAACCACTGCTTTAATATATAAATCTGCTCACATCACTTTCCTGATTGAAAGCCTTCAGTGGCTTGACATTGTCCCTACAATAAAGATCAAATTCTTCCAAATCATTTATTGTAGAAACAACTACCCTCAATGTGAGAACTGAGGGGTGAATAGGGACTAAACAGACAAATGCACAGATAATGGGTCAGGCTGCAGGTAAAGGTGTGAAAAAGGTGTAACTGGCAAAAGGAATAGCATATGAAAATGACTAATGAGAGAAAATGGCACACGGAGGAAACTGGTAACATTCACAATGATCAAGAGATAAGACGGTGAAGGTAAGTTATCTAAACACATGGTGGCAAATGATACTTTCTTGTCTTCCTTTCTCACGTGTCAAAATTTTATTTTATCTGTTCCTCATCCAGTCATCCTGTTCCTTCACCAACCAAAAACTCTGCCACAACACAGATTTAACATACAAAACTCCCTAGCCACTATTTCCTGCTTAAAAACCCTAAATGGTAAGAACTTACACTCTCAATATCTGATCCTGTAAATTATACACAAACTTCCAATTGACCTTTAAGGTTCTCACAATTACTCATTTCCCATCACAGTCCTGCATCTACTTTAACTGCAGTGCCCCAAGTCTATCACCTTTTGCTAAAACTGGTTCAAATCACAGCTCCTCCTAGAAAATATATACTACAATCAGGCAAACTCTTATCACTCCACAGATCCTCGGTATTTAAATGTGTTATATGTAGGTGTTCAAATAAATATCAATCACTTGCTATATCATAAAACTCAAGAATACTGATAAAGACACACGTATCTGTACAATAGTTGGACTTCCTCAAGTGCAAAATTGTTCCTCTTCTCAAATGCCTCATTTTCAAAGAAGATGAATAAAATAACTAAGGTCAATTCCAACTCTAAAATTTTATTACCTAAAAATCACGTTCAGTGCTCTGCGTGTATCAGATAGTCTGTAAACAGTGTTAAGACTCCAGAAAACACACTGCTGGGTCACAGAGGACCTTGCCTTACCCATATCTCCCTCTTTGAAAAAGGCAAAGTAAAGCAGTTCTTCTTTGATTCCCACCTTTTTAGAAGTTTACATTTCAGCCACATTGTAGGCCAGTAAGATTTTGCCATATTTCAGATTTAAGTAAACAGGATTTTAATCATCTCTCCGTGATAGCGTTCTTACTGTTCCCATAGAAATAGTCTCCCATTTCTGGTGGGGGAAGACTAGAGAAAATGCTTCGAAGAGAAAGAATGAACTCTTGTCAGTGTCTTCTACATGCAGATTCTCCCCTAAGGACATACAGCTGAACAAGAATGTGTTCTCCACATGACTCCATCTTTAACAAATTAGTTTTTTGGTTTGTTTTTTAACCATAAAGTTAGTCACTGTTGTGAACTACAGATACATATTAAGGAGGGCTTCTGAAACTGATGTCACAGGAATCAAATCCTGTGAAGACAGTTTCAAGTTCACCTTCCAAGAAAACAGTTTTTATTCTAAGGCAAAAGGAAGCATTCCTGACCCCAAACACAGCCTGTGATGCCTTATTTCCCTTGTCCTTATCAGCAGGGTGTTTGTCAAGGAGGACATGTTACTATTTACAGCTAACTATTTACATACCAACAAGCGGAAGATGCTGGTTCTTTGCAAGCATAAAGTCACAGACAGCACTTTTATCCAACTTTTCTCTTTTCCATGTCTTCCAACAAGCAAGCAACTTCACGGCTGAGCTTGGTATTAAACGCCACATTAATATCCAGTAAAGCCCCAACTCTTCCATCTGCGAAGGCATGCTGACCCAAGGGTCTTACAAGCCCACTTCTCACTTTGTGGCTCTTCCTTAGACGTTCTCAGTAGAGAGGTCCACTTGGGAGTATTACAAGTTGATTATCTGCTTTCTACTAGTGGTTAGGATGCTGACTCTTCTGTCCAATTCTACAAAGCATGTGATAAAAATTTATTTATGGTAAAATGACTCTTAAGTACCCACTATATCATACACCCGTAACTTTCAGGGAGTTTAGGAAAAGAGGTAAACGCTGCACAAGAATTATAGTCATGGCACACTAGAGCAAACTAAGTCAAACATAAACCTTCTCCCCATCTCCCCAAAATAAAAGGGTCCAAGCGATATTCTTTCCTCAGCTAGGATCAGTATGAGAGCCTCCTTAGCAGCCAGTGCCCTGATATCTTTAACCCCAAAGACATTGAAGAAAGGACCGAGTCCTTATTCTGTGCCAGGTACTGCAACAGGCACATCATATAGTTACTCATTTAGTGCTAAAGAACAACCTGCAAGCTAGAGGAAAAGAATCCCAACTTACAGATGAAGGTTCAGAGACTATGACTTCCAAAGGTCACTTTCATATATTTCAACAAAACACCTTATCAAGTAAAAGTGCTTGTTTTAAAAACTGTTTTCTTATTTAATTGCAACACCCATAATATAAAATAAAATGAAGTTTGGCTTGACTAAAAAGCAAAATACACACACCCAACAAAGACTTGTCTTCTCTTAGGAAAAATAAATCTTGAACCTAACCTAACAAAGCATTCAGTTCCTGACCTGAGCTATTTTCGGGGGGGGGGGGGGGGTGTTAATGAAGTAGTTAGATTTCCAATTATCAAACTAGCAGTTTTTAAAAGACACACAGCAGTCTTAACATAGTTTCTCTCTGATTATATCTCATTTTTGTCAATTCCCACATTTTACATGATAATTTCCTTTTCTTCTGCACTATGAAACTTTTTTCCCCTAAATGCCAAACCTCCTAAAAAGACAGGGGTATTAAATCTAGAACACTTAAATTAGCTATGGCAACTCACACACACAAAATTAAATTAAATTCCATCTATTTTATAGAGTAGCCAAGAACTTAAATGCTTTTATTTCATTTGGTTTTCAGTAACTGAAGAGATTTTTAAACTGGGTTATGCTTTCAATCCCAAATAAACCTTCTTTATTGATTTTCCAATCCCGAGTACTAGAAACTTAAGTGTGGGCAACAAATGATTATGGCATTTCCATAAAATAAATAAAATTTCAGTTTATAAAAGAGTACCAAATAACAGCAGGTTCTCCATACAGCCCTATAACCTTATAGATTCAAAATAACATTAGCCCCCTGAGGCCGGCAAAACCTGAGCCTGACTGTTTACTCGGAGAATATGTGGCTAAACCACGGAGCCCTTCCTGTCCATACTAAGCCCAGAAACAAATACGGCTTCCCTTGCCAGTAAAATAGAAGCCACAGCCAAGGCTCTCAGGGCAACGAAGACATGCAGATCAATTTTCACTAATCTATATACTACATGTCCTCCCCCAAAAAACCTAAATTCTCAGCTTCTCTTAAAAAAATCTGAAGCTCTCTCAACACTGGTCCTGCAGTTCTGTATAAAGCTTCAATACCTGCTTTCTCCCCGCTTTTTCCAGAGACTTGATCTCTCCACTAGACCCTCAGACTCAAGTCTGCATCACCCACTCAGGTTAACTGCATGGCCCTTGCACACATCTGAGTTTGTGACTCTCCTGATTCTAGATACAAGAGGAAGATGGCCAACTGCTTTTGATTTCTGAATGACTGTGTCCAGAAGGGGGATGATTCAATGACACATGACACCATTTCCTATTTACTCTCTACTGAAATCCAGTGTTGAACAGGACATCTTACTCTCTTCAATGTCTGTGTGGTCTTATTTGAACAAATTTCCCACTTTCTATCCCAATTTCCCTTTTAATGTGTCAAATGCTAGCACACGGGCATTCTGCCTTCTCATTTTGGAAGGAAGAGAAGACAGACTTCAAGGGCAAATTTCACTAAAAACATCTTCCAAAATTTCCACATAACTCTCATTTGTCATGGCCAAATTTAAGGCAAACATCCCTCTTGTTTCAAGTATACATTTCATAAAGGCTCTGGATTTTTATACATTCTAATATGTCTTTTGCAATGGATGTCTGAGATACAGAACTGAGTAAATGATCTCAAATTGGCCTCTTTTAAGAGATAAATCCAAGAAACAACCATAAGGTATTGATATTCAAGGCCCAACTATACAATTCTTGTAGATGTGATGACAAACGGCACAGAGGGGACTACTATGTCATTTTTGTTTCTGTTGATTGGGATTTTTACTAATGGACCATGGTATCCTAGCTCTTCTCATTGTCAGTGGAGTTACAGAGAGTTTCAGACAAACATACTATAAAAAAGCATAATCAGGATTTATCAGTTTTCAAAAAAAGCCACATTACAGCAATCTGCTACACGTCAGGAAAGGCCTCATGAAGTCAGGATCACTTCTGCTGGGCTGGAGCATCTTCTCCACCACAAAGACGGCTCACTGTCATCATTCCAGGGCTTGGCAGCTAGAGTCAGTTTCTCTTCTCAACTTACTCTCATTCTCTTTCATTTGATCTTTACAACAACCTACACAAACAGGCATGGTAAGTAGTAAAATACACCCCAGGAAGTTGCTGGCTTGATTTCATCTCAGATACATAGCGACCAATCTAATGCCTAGCCCCATCATATCCAAATACTGTCCAATCTAGATTCTTGGAATATATAAATGTAGGCAGAGGGGATGACCTGTCCACCAAGATTCCTACTTCCCCTTCATACTGTCAGCTTGTCTGTCACTGGGAAGTGGGTTTCTGTCCAGGACTTTATTTCCCAGGCCCTTTGAATCTAGGTGGGATATTGGGACTACTTCTCAGGACCAGAGACACAAAGCGGAATTGATGTACATCTCTTCTGGGCAAAGAAGTGGAGTGTCTTCACCCTCTCTTTCCCTTCTGCTAGCTAAACACAAAGGAGCTGAAAGCTGAAGAGAGAGTAAGACACAAGAAGAAAGAAGTCTGGCAACCCCCACACCTAACAAGAACATCTACACCAAGCTGGAACTTGTGCAAACTAACAATAGGCCAGTGAAATTCTGAGATACACTACAGCAGATAGCATTTAGTTCCTAATCTGACATTAGGTTTGTCACGGGGTGAGGCAGTGGGGAAAGATCTGAGTTATCAAGCACGGGATTGCAATACTGCAGTGTGTTTTCCATTTGAGATATCTTCACTGAAAGAGGTAAGAGGGAAAAAGCAAACAGGTCTTCTGGGGGTAGGGCCATTTTTTGTACATGTTCATATAGTGAGCGAGTGGAGGGAAGGGAACTGGTAGGGAACGATCTCGGGGCTCAGGTGGGTCCAGGAAGCATGTGGTGGGTGGCAGCCTCTTCAAGTCTCTGCACCCAGACTTACTTCTAAGAAGGGAAAAGTCAGGCTCCCTGTAATGCCAATCAAGTACATCACACAATAAAATACTAGAATATCACAGTGATTCGGCTGAGGACATAACGACCAACTTAATTTGTTAAATTATTCTTCTTTTCTCTCAGTCCCTGATGATTCAATAAACTATATCTCTCAGTCCCATAATGAAGAAAATTAAAATGCTTTAAGATGTATATTCAAGAGGGACAGTCTAGAACCCTTCTCTCCACCTCTTTTTACCACCTTTCAGACACACAATGCACTATCACTTGTTTGGTTTCTTTTTCTTTTTTTAACCATTTACCTAATATCAGTTTACATATCACTAACTAGCACGTAAAAGTATCTTTTCGGTGATAGTACTCAGGAATTTACCATGTTTAACGACAAATCCTAAGCACAAATGATGGACTAGAAGAAGATACCCAGGTGTAATCAATGTGGGGTATCTCAATATATTTACCTCGGATATACACAGAACTTGAACTTAATCCCAAAAGATTTTTACATAACCCACCCACTTCCCTTTAAACAAGTGTGTGAGGAGAGTACAATCAAGGGTTTATGTGTATAGGTATGGTGCTGGGGAGGTTATAGCTCAGTGGTAGAGTGCATGCTTAGCATGCACGAGGTCCTGGGTTCAATCTCCAGTACTTCTATTAAGAAGTAAATTATTAAATAATCAAACCTAATTCCCACCTCACCCCAACAAAAAATAAAATAAAAAAATTGTAAAAGGGTATGCATGTACAGGTATCAAAGAAATCAAAGCCACATAATTGCAGTGCCTTCACAGAGACATGAAGTATAAGAACACCTTCTAGACTGTACCTCTGATCTCGTCTCTCTTCGAGACTGACCAATGCTTCCGCCCTCCTAGGCCGTGACCATGCAGTCTAGATACTAAATGCTAGAGCCTGTTCAGCACTGCTGAGCATGTGCTTGTGGACTCTGGGCATGAAAAACAAGCATGTGGGCGTGCTGCTTGGAGGGACCATCCCAGGGATTAGTATCACATTCATGCTAATCCTGCAGCTGGCCTGGCCAAAGAATTCCACCCAAATCCAGGCCCCCGGAACTCTGAATAGGCAGCTTATGCTTTCCGAAAGGGGCATGAATAATTAAGGGAGCTAAGCCTACCTGCCTAATTACAGCCAATCACAAACCAGATGGCCACCTAAAGCCGACTTCCAGCCCACTGGGGCAAGCAGGACCTGGGCTGGTTAATAAAGTCGCTGCTGTGCTGTGCAGGGGCCCGTCAGTTGTCTGGGAACTTCCCGCCATCACCAAGGGGCCACCTAATCACTGCACACAAACTAAAATCAAAGGCCAGCAAGGATCCAGATGATGCTGAAGCTGAGGGAGCACCAGAGCTCCTGTGTATCCGATAAGATGCATGAGATCAAATGTCTAATTCCTGTAACATACTCAGCTTGATTCAAAAGGATTAAAACCTCAAAATCAGATTTCGCTGCCATGAGAAACACGAACCCTAAACATGCAGTTTTCAAAGAGCCGCCAGATCGTATACAATCCTAATGCCTTCATCCACCTACAGCCCCTGGCACTTGTAAATTTTAAAGGCGGTTGATCTGATGGGGGAACTCACTGTACACACTTTCCTGCTATACAACACAGTCTGCACAAGATTTGTATTTCCGACCCTTTCCCTTCCTTGTTGCTCTAGGTCAGGGTGGGTTTTTGTTAATAGCTACGATGGTAATTACGAGCCAACTTCCAACAGCTTGAGGAGTCCTTCTAAAAAATTCAATGGAATAATTACAGTTAAATTTCTACTGCTCAGTTTTGCTATCACCAGCCAACTTTTCCCTCATAAACATCCTTCTGTTTCTACTCAAAATGGGCTTTCTCCTTACATGACATTAATAGAACCAGTTTCCTCTATCATGTTAGTAATAATTCATTGTTTGGCCTTGCATTTGAGATTTTCAAAGTTAGGGGAAAGGAGGGTGGGACACAAATTTTCTCCAGACTACATCAGACTAATTTACTCCCACTGCCATCTACAGAGCTTTTTTTTTTTTTTTTTTTTTTTAAGAAGGGTGGGGCCAACAGTGGGAAGGAGCAGAATAATCCAGTAATCAGAGGAAGGGAAATGCTGACCCTGCTTTATCCATACCCCTCTGATCACAGGCTCAGTCAAGTAGCCACAGCAAACCTAATACAGGGACATGTTTTCCTCAAGGACCCCCAAGGCCATTACTTCCTCAACAGCCCCATTTACTTTTTCCCACTCTTCCTGTCATCTCTGAGCCCAACATCACACCCAGAAGCATTTAACTTCATGGTCAGGCCAACCTTGATATCCTTATTCAACCACAGTAAGAGTCAATCCCTCCACCGGACAAGACTTCTTCCCATTTTCAGCCAACCCCACAGTCTGGTGGTGGAAGGGAGGAGGCTAGGGTTTATTTTTCTTTCCTCCAGAATGAGCACATCAATTTCCTTCACCCACCTTTTGATCTTTTGGCCCAAGGACATATGTATCCTAAGTGGCTTCTCCTAGTAAAATGAGTTCTTACAAACTGGGGTATGGCACTTCTTTAAGACAACCTGCACTCTGTTGGTTGGGTTACAATAACCGAAAAGCGTCTAAGGCAGTGAATTACACAACAGATGATAAAGGAGTTAATAAAATTATTCTCATGATTCTTTTTCTGACTCTCTGCTTGGTAGCACACAACTTCCCTTTCCTTCATTCGTTCTAGAGCCTCCTGTTTTTGAATACAGAGATTTGAGAATGAGCCCTTAGGAGAGGACATTAAGTGACCTACCACCTACTGAGAACTTGTTAGGTCCAAGATCAACTCTGGGCTGAGGATACACAGAGCCTTACTCAATGCTAACAGCTCTACACAGTGTCTGCTAGCATAGAACTCAAACTCAGATTTGCCTAACTCCAGAGACAATGCCTTGTCTGCCATCTGAAAACCTCCCATGGAAGCCAGCCCTCAGCAGCAGTAGACTGAGGCTTCCTCTGTATTCTTATACCACAGGACTCAGGAATTTCCATGGAGCCTTCTCCAGTTCTGTCCCACTCCTCTTTAAATCTGTTAAGAGTCCCAAGAAAGCCTATGCTATGTAAACCTCAGAAAGAACAACCAAAGACTTGAATTTATTTATGACAACTCACAAAAGATCTACTGGCGATGGCCTGGAAGTCTACTCCCAGAAGAGATTTGCCTTTCTTCAGGCTTAAAGGTCGTGCAAGGTACAAACTGAGAGTTTTGGACAGTCTTCTGCTGATGCATCTGGAAAACAAAGGGAGGAGACAGGAAAAGAACAGGAGGCAGCCAAGTTCCTTTAGATGTCTCACTGGGCTGTATGTGTGTGTGTATTTCTTGGTGCATCTTTAGAACAACACTGTGAGTTAAGATGGGTGTGTGGAACCTTAAGAAAACTGGAGTGATTCTCTCACAACGCTTCCACTCCACTTTGAATTCTTGCAAAATCAGGAAATGATTGAATCATGGGGTCAAGCTTCCACATGCTCAATCAACACAGGCAACACCAGAATGAAAGTAAAGTGAAGATGAAAACTCAGAGGCTCTTTAAAAAATGCAACCACTGATCCCTATTTATGAGAAGAAAACACATACCCAGCACACGAGGACCCCACTTCCTTTTATACAAATATTAGCCAAATACTGATAACAAACGATAGCACAAAGCCTATTTCATAACATTTCATATACAAACAGAGGAGGAGGGGGACTCTTCTCAAAAATATTCAAAACACTTTCCAGATTTAAAATTTTCAGAAATTAATCTTTAAAACAGGCACATTAATTTCCCTATTTAATCAAGGTATCTCAAGTTTTACCTAATAACCATACAAATTATACTACTAAACCTAACAATGGCACATTTTATGCTTAAGTGACTAATTCAAAACCACATTAGTTTCAAAACATGTTGCTCATTTACTGTGGCAGCTAGAATAGACTGTGTTTCATTTCATGATATGATCCATAAAAAAAATTAACCTTTTTCCACTTCCTGAAAAGCAGAGTCTCTTGGATTAACTGTGCAGAGGCAACAAGTTGGTAGACAAAACACATTTTAAACTTTAGGTTACTGGGACTCTGATAAGTAATCCTAGATTAACTCAATTTCTCTTAAGTCTAATTTTCTTTTTTTTTTTTTTAGGTTTGTTTATTTGTAGAGGAGGTACTGGGGATTGAACCCAGGACCTCCTGCATGCTAAGCATGCACTCTGCCACTTGAGCCATACCCTCCCCTTCCTAAGTCTAATTTTCACACCATTATCTCAATTGAACTTTACAATGAGCCCATGAGGGTGAAAATTAATTTCCTCCATTTTTGGAAGAAACAACAGAAAACTAATATTCAAGGAAGATAATTTAAAGCAGTAGTTCCTAAAGGTGATCTCTTTTCTATTGTGTGGTAAAGAAAACAATAATTGACCTAAAAAGGACCATTATTTTCCAGATCCCTGCAGAAAGCAGAAAAAATTCAGCTGAGCTTTCAGCCTCAAAAGTCACTAGGCCCTTTGTAAAGCAAAACACAAAACACAATCATTCAAAACAGATGCAAGGCAGTCTGGGAAATGCAGTTTTAAGGTCTACTCAACCATCAATGAGCAAAAAAAGTCAAGAGTTTTGTAATGCTTGGATTTTCTGAAATAAATCCTCAATCAAACCTATACAGAAAGATAAGGGATGAATGGAGCTGAAAGCAGGTATATAAACATTAACTTGCCCTACAATGTTCGAGTCTTCAACCTACCCTGTAGACCTGGGCTCTAAGCCATCCCGAGGGCCATTAGGAAATGATATTTCACTTTCATCTCAACTAACTGACTTGAGTAAAACACATTCAGCACAATGTTCATTTAGCCCAGAACAGAACATTAGCAAAGTAAAGGACTGAGCGCACACACAGGTGCATGGTGGTGAAGGAAGGTGTCTACTCCTTTTGCAGAGGAAGAGACAAAGAATCGCATGCTCCAAAGAGAGCTAACATGAGAACACGTTTCCTCAACTCAGGCAGGTGATAATCTCTCAAGTTCCACAAGGAAAATGAATACCACCATACTTCATGAGTGAGAGGCTAATTAGTCATTGTTTGATAAAACCACTATTTAAAAAATCCCCAAATAGCCAACTGTTCAGAGAACACATCTGCTGCCACATATTTTTTTAATGACTCAAGACTGATATATAGATGCAATACACACATGGAATTGTTGAGCTGAATGAAAAAGATGGAGATCATTGAGTTCAACACCTTCCTTTTAGAAAGTAGAAGAAAAATAGACATTTCAACCAGATTAACATAACATTCATGGCCCTGGGGGAGCAAAATCTGATCTTGGAATCCTATCACATGGTGTCAATTCAGTCACAAATCTGAGAGAATCAACTTCTAAAAACCTAGGAATTAAAAATGAAAGAAAACTCCACCCGAACTGAAGGCAAGTTGAAGACAGGTACCACAAAAAATCCTAGAAGGTAAAGAAATAAGAACTGGGTCATCTAAGAGATCTGTCAATAAACACCAACCACACTCATTTGGCAATGGTTCTTTGCTGTAAGTCCACAATAGTTGGCAAATTCAAATACTATGCTATTATCCCTTTTTTCCCTTTAAATTTCAATAAAGCCTCTATCTCTGAAAGGGTATAGAGAAGAAAAATGAATGGCTGGAGGCAGGGACCTTATTACCAATTTGTGCTCCAGTCCTCCCAGTAGGCCCTTCACCGGTCTCTGCTAAGGGAGCAGGAGTTTAAACGCAACATAAGGCAGGGGCATCGGCTCAGGAGGGGACAACTCCGCATGGTCACATCTGGATGGATACAACACACTGCCTTGGGCTTTAACCATTTTCATGCAATAGTGTTAGGTAAATCTCTAGAGAGACCAGAAAAGCAGCATCAGACATTAGGTTAGGATGTATGTGACATACTGTAATAAACAGGAACACTTTCTACCCCAACAAACTGATTTCCAACCAGTCATTAATGATTTAAGACCAAGTCATGTTACAGAATTATAAAACACAATTTAATTAAAACACAGGGTGGTCTTGTTTCAAATTACTAGAATTTCCTCACCTTCACTACACACAGTATAGCAGCCCCCTAAAAAAGAATTAAAATGGTATCATCTCAGAAAAGTTTCGAGACAAGTCTCTGAAGACTTGGCACTGTATACTTGATGTATCTGGAGTGAAAGGAAAAGGCTCTTGAATTACAGAGATGAGATTACTTAGAAGACACAAGAAGAAAACAAATGGAAAACACATGACAAGAAAAACACTGCAGCAACATAAGCAGCAATGAGGCATACTTCAATGGCATTTTAAGCTTTAAATTAAACTATACACATTACTACAATTGCTCCTTTGTTTCCAGGAGAAATTTATGCATAAAGTAATTGTAAATTGTCATTTACTTACTTTTTTGTCCCTCCCTCTCACTAAACCATAAACTTATCTAACAGCAGGAACCATGCCTCTGATTTATTCTTGTCTTTACTGTTGTCCTTTACTGACAGGAGTCACTTAAAACATCTTTAGATAAATATTTTACCAAACAAATGCAAACATTATTTAAATTTCATAAAATGCAAAGTTGGCAAAAATGGGGGGAAACATGTACTCTCACACACCATTGGTAATGTAAATCAGTAGTACCTTTTAAAGAGTAGTTTGGAAATATGGCAAAACAGCAATATCATTTAAAAACAATGGCAAAGTTTCCATTATATATGCTGTTAAGTGGAAAAGACATGGAGTGTAATCCTATATCGTTTTGTTTTAAAGGTAGTGCATACTTAAACTCTGCACATGAGGCAACCACATCCAGCCCGAGAGTGTACCGTGCACAACTCTGGGAGAATCCTTCCTGGTGTAACCCAAATGTAATCCACATCTCCAATCCCAGGGACCTTGCTTGAATACTTCTCCAATTCTAGAGGGATTTAAAAAAAAATTCTGTCCTTCTGTTTCCTCATCTATAAAATGTAAATAATAGCTTTTCTGAAACTATCCAGTAGTGAGCATGTGTGAAATATATCAGTGCTTCATATACCTCTGTGTTTTCTAAGAAAAATACATCTCAACTTCAGCTGCCCGTGAGAATCATCTTGGGAGCTTTTTAAAAACCCCAATCAATTTAAGAAGAATTGTCAGAAAAGTATTGTGTAATAAATAAAAATGTTTCATAACTGTAATTTATAGCAATCCTACCAACATTTATGATACATGCACTGGAAATCCTTACTAAGCCTCATTTATTAGCATTAATCAACAGCACAGAATGGAACAAAACTGTAAAACTATTTGCAGTTACTTGATCTCAAATGGTTCTGTTTCCAGTCCCATTACTGCAGTAGCACGTGGTGGTCTTACCTAGAAAGTAAGATATCACAGGCCTATATTTTTAAATAAAGCTCCATATTGGACTTTTTGGATGAAGAAGCCCTAGAAAATTAAGTCAGAAAACTACTGGTATTTCATCTAACTCCTTACAGAACTTTGGAAAACTGATTGAACCATTCTAGGCCCCAGTGTCTACATATGTCAAACAGGCAGGCTGTGCATTAAAGTTTGCTAAAGTTCCTTTCAGCTTCGAAAATGTCTCCCAACTAAACTCTAATTCGAAAAGATATATGCACCCCAATGTTCAGAGCAACACTATTTACAATAGCCAAGACATGGAAGCAACCTAAATGTCCACCAACAGATCAATGGATAAAGAACTTGTGGGATATATATATATATATATATATATATATATATATATATATATAAAATGGAACATCACTCAGCCATAAAAAATAATGAAATAATGCCATTTGCAGCAACATGGATGGACCTAGAGATAATCATACTAAGTGGAGTAAATCAGAGACAGACAGATATCCTATGATATCACCTATATATGAGAATCTAAAATGATACAAATGAACTTACTTACAAAACAGAAATAGACACAGACATAGAAAATAAACTTATTGTTACCAAAGAGGAAAGTGTTGGGGTGGGGGGATAAATGAAGAGTTTGGGATTAGCAGATACAAGCTACTGTGTATAAAATAAACAGCAAGGTCCTACAGGACCTACAAGGTCCTACAAGGTCCCATAGCACAGGGAACCATATTCAATATCTTGTAATAACCTATAATAGAAAATTAAAAAATAAAACAAGGAGCTTAAATTTTGGTTATACAAGAAAAAAATCTTTTCTAACTTAGAACTAGGGAAAAAAAAATGACATCTGTAAGGTTAAAATCAAACCAACATCACAGACTCGGCACTCTCACCAATGCTGTCTTTGATCAACGTTTCCTGTGAGTATCTGATGAGTGCATGTTACACCAGACACCATGTAAAACAGAAAGGAACAGATTCCTGACCTCTACAAATCTGGGAAGGTATTTTATAAATGCAACTATTTACACACACACATACAAAGCAATTAAGTTCTGGAGCAAGGTGGTAGGAGACTACGTGACACAGTGAGCTGCACCGACCAAAAGCAAGGTCAGTGCGAGTCAAGATACAGGGCAGCAAGTAGTCTGGGGTGGAAATGTGGCAGGAGGAAATATTTAGGGAACTACCAAGTACCAGAAACTGTAATTAGTGCTTCAGTTTCATCTAATTTGAACCACACGGCAATCCATGAGGTGGCTAGCACCACTGCACAAGAACGTTATAACAGCTCTTCATGTTAATAGCAAGCCTGAGGCACCACACCACACTGATAAAGAAGGCCTACCCCAAGGAAGGGGGCGTTGAACTCAATCCTACATATGGCTTTCTCCATTACTGGAAATTGCATCTGCATAGAGGCAAATGCCAAGAAAGTCTCTTAAACTGGGTACCTGACCCATTCTACTTGCCAAAGAAATGTCCCTAAATAAATTAGGCACAAGCTCTGAAAGAACTGTTTCATTCATGTGCAAACTCAGAAGGGTAAAGGTTAGAGCTTCAGCCCTGAGTCCCCACAAAGCTTCCCACTGCCCAATCCACACCATCCCCTAAAAAGAGGTGTCTTTCACACTCCTGAATCCTCCCTCTTCTGGCTCCTTAAGTTCAGCTCTGCAGCTCAGGCCAAGACTTAACACCTAGGACTTGAAGGATCTAGTAAATATCAGACCAAAATGTGGTTCTAACCCTCTGAGAGCCACAAAGACAGCAGAGGGCCAATTATCTGCATTTTCTCAGATAAGGACAGTTCAGAGGGGTTGACAATTCTGACTCCGAAGACACAATGCCACTGAGCGAACACCATGGACTCCCATGGCCTCAGAGCAGAGGCTGCCTAAGCAAGAGGAAAGGCCTCCCCCACGGTGTCACGTCATCACCAATGCTACTCAGTCTCTAAGAGCAAAATGTGACTAAGCTTGACACCGAGTTCATGAGTGACAGCAAGAAGATGATTAAAGCAAGGCAAAGAAGCCACACTAAAAACTCACTGATCAGGAACAAAGGTTTTTGTACATTTCAGGTATTCTGGGTGCCTAGCACTCAGAGGTGCCCAAATGCTCTTGCTGAATTTCTAAAACTAATCAACATAAATTACTAAAGGCCTACCACGTTCTCATCTGAGTCACAGTCAACGTAGGTTCCTAACCCGAATTTTGCTTTTCAAGTCTATAATCCAAAGCAAACACATATGAGCTGGGGCAAGGAAAGAAAAAGCAGTGGAGTTTCAAGTTAAGCAGTTTCCCCATTTTTAATACATTCAAATCATTCTGACAGATTACCCTGCATACATATACTATACAATTCCTTCTGGGGCATGTTCTTATGATCTTTAATAAGTTAAGATGCCTTCAGTTGGATGAAAATCTGCCAGATGAGGGCCATACCTAGTAGAATAATAAGATGGTAGCCCCTACACCAAAAAAACCAAGAAACCAGTATATATATTTTTTTCCATCTTTTTTTGGGGGGGTGATTAGGTTCATTTATTTATTTATTCTTAGAGGAAGTAGCGGGGTTTGAACCCAGAATCTCATGCACGCTAGGCATGTACTTTACCACTTGAGCTATATCCTCCCTGCAAGAAGCCAGTGTATTTAAAATGAGCAAGCATCAATTATTAAATCCCAAGTACATTGCAGACTAAGTACAAAGAGACAATTTTTCCTCCCACCAGAATATACCAAGTAGTATTTATTAAATATAAATGTGAACATACACCCAGCATGGGGTCTCCTCATTTATACTACCCAATACTTTCACAACCTTTCTGTGCCCAAAGGACAGAGGGAAACGCTAAGCGAAAACTAGAGTGGTAACTTCCCCTTTGAGGCTAAAATGGAATTAGTATCATGGTTGGCATGTTCCAGTTTCCCCCATTTCCAAAGAGAGACTGCTTTTGGTGGGCAGCTGAACTCAATCACTGTACCATCCTTACGCGCTTGCCCCCCCAGAATTCTAATACCCTAAGAGATCAAGAGACCACCCCCTAAATAGAGAAGGGGGGGGTCTCAGGCTTCAAAGGAAGCAAGGTTAATAGGCAGTCCCCCGACAGTCTTAATATATCCATTTGCAAGAGAAAAGTAACAGGACCAGGCCAAGGACAGGACACAGGGCCAGGGACTGGGTCTAGTTCCTTCCCCAGATCATGCGAAGCCAGGTCTCCCAGACCCTCACCCAAGGACCTCTGACCAGAACACAGGACACCCCCACCACCTCCAGCCCCCAAACCTACACCCTTCTCAGGTAAGGGACCTCTAGCATCAGACTCTAACTCTTGGGTGTCCCAGCATATAGACCAAAGTAAGTCCACAAAAAGGTGTTTTACTCCCTGTGACACTAAGTCAAAAGGGAGAGTGAATGAGGGATGAATCTTAGATGGCAGTGCCACACAGACCACTAGGATGGATTTACTGGAGCTACTGAATACCTTACTAAGGCATCTAAGAGCCTGGCTAACAGCCTTGACTCTTTCCTAGAGGGCACAGGCTTACTCTTTCTGATCTTTCCACCCATTGGCTAACTACTGCTTCCTCTACTCTTTCTGGTCTCATCAGATGCTTGAGAATATTTAGAACAAAATGTTCTGATTCTGACTCCACCGTTACTAGCACTGTGACACTGGTCAAGATACATAATTCTTCTGTCTTTCTGTTTCCTCATCTATAAAATGTAAATAATAAGAGTACCTGTCTCAAAGGGTGTTACAAGGAATCAATAAATTAAATAAGTTGACCTTCACTAAGCACTCAGAATAGCACCTGACGTGGTGAATGGTATATTTTAAATGTATGATAAAACTGGAAGATAATTTTTTTAATTCTTTTTTTTTAATTGAAGTGTAGTCGATTAGTATTAGTTTCAGGTGTACAGCCAAGTGATTCAGTTATACGTATACATACATAAGTATTTTCAGATTCTTTTTCATTAGTTTATTACAGGAAATTGAAAATAGTTCTCTGTTTTGTAGAGTAGGTCTTGTTGTTTATCTATTTTATATAGAATAATATGTATCTGTTAATCCCAAACTCCTAATCTATCCCTCCCCACCGCTTGCCACCCACTGCCCCAGTAACCAGTTTGTTTTCTATGCCCTGAGTGTATTTCTGGTTTGTAAATAAAATTTGTATCTTTTTTTTTTTTAGATCCCACATACAAGTGACATATGATATTTGTCAAAAATGAAAGATAATTTAAAAAAGTGGTTTCTTCCTCATCACAGCCAGCTTTTTGAAAACCTGATCAGTCAGGTTTTCCTAGTTAGAGGAGGGAAATATAGAGAAGTTAAAAATTGAGACAACTAGAGCAAAGTCTCTTTTAGGAACAATGGAAATGCTCTAAAATTAGACTGTGGTGATGGTGGCACAATTCTGCAAATTACTGAAAATCATTTACACACTTGAAAATGAGTGAACTTTATGGCATGTAAATTATACCTCAATAAAGCAGTAAAAAAAAAAAAAAAGTGAGACAACGACCTATCAATCTAACTAAATCAACTGCTTAGTCAAAATAATGGAAACCAAAATTCTAAAGTCAGCTGGGGTCTGAATCCAGGATGTAAAATGCTCTTCCTGGGCACAGGACAGCACCAACACGTGGGACCTCCCCACATCGGGTATCCATGACTCTGATAATTGGCCAAACCCGGGAACAAGAGAATCGCTCGGAAGCCTTCAGCTTCTGGGAAGAATGTTTCACACAAGCACAAAACAATTTCAGCGCCTGATGACTAAGAACACATGCCTCAACAGGAAAGTACTTTCCCTGAATTTAGGCTTATTCCCCTAAACGTAGGAGGCAACAGTCTGACCTACGTTCAGGCCTCCTGAGATTTGTAAAGGCGATTTCAGACTCAGCCTGCTTGGCCTAGAACAGTTTATTTTGACCTATTCAATCTAGTTTCCTCATCAACAAAATCACCTATCTTGTAGGTGTTACTAAGGATCAGAGACAATAAACGTCTGGCAACTCACGTATAGCATGTGGAAGGCACTCAGCATGGCAGAGTAATAACAATTACATTCAAACATAAGAAAATGAACATGAAGGCAGTCTCATCATACAAAATAACAAGGCATTTCAACCTTTCCTCCACTTACCCACGATTACACTATTCCTATAACTTTATTCCCAAGTAATCTCCTGTACTCCACTAACTCCGTCCAAAAGGTAATCAGCTCCACGGTAGCTGAGGTTCAGTAGCAGGTAGGCAAGCTGACAGACTTGAGTCCTCTTACATTTCTAGAAGTTTCAAAATGAATTCCTATGAGGATGAGTTTAGGGAGTCTGAACATCCCGACTGTGTACTCTTGTCCATGTTTGTAGATTTCACAAAGTAAGCAGCCACTCCTCCAGCCCCACTTTGCCGGCCCTGTGAGTGGACACTAATATTTCACAATCGCACCCAAGTTTCCCAGACATAATAGCACTGATTTGTTGCCCCAGCGTGGCCGGACAGTTATTAACTGCCCAGAAACAGCACAACAAGGCTATGGGGCTTAACACTGTCACAGACAAATGAAGAGAATTAATTCATGGCTGGTCATCTAACTCCTGTTGTTGGCTTTGGGATTAGGGAAACCATAAGAAGGTCCATAATAAGCCGATAATTTATTTTTCAAACTCAAAGGCCATTCATTCAACTCCAATGTCTTTAGAACCAAAGACTTTAATGAGAGCTTTGCACCCAATGACAAGAGAACTCCAAGCAACGCCAAAAGAGGAAATGAGTTGGTGAGGGCAGGGTGGGGCAGGGCAGCTACTCTTTCATTTCAGTTTTACTATCTGACTTACTAATAACAATGCATACAGTATTCTGCAATTTCAAAATGATCCACATCCGTGATGCACCTGAAAGTTGTCAGCAAACCTTGCAGAAAGATTAAGCAACCAATGCCAGACATCTCAGGCTAAAAACAGGCAAACCTGAGTCAGAAACCCAGGTATCCTATGCTTAGTCTTGAGCTCAATCTCATGCTGCCTCTACAACTGAGAAACAGAGAGGAACCTGGTCAAGTTCTTTCCACCAGTGGGTTTCTAAGTATCTTTACAGAAGCACTGCTGTCATGGAAGTAAACCCCGGCAACCACCACCGTGGAGCTGAATTACACAGACATGGATAAAGTCCCTCGGCCCATTCAATTCATTCTTCTCTTTGCTCTAGTCTGCAAATCTCTGCGTAATCAACTGGAATGACTATGCAGCTGAGCTGACTGGCAATTTTTGGACTCAGGCATGATTGGTCAGCTACTTCCTGAAACACAGATGAACTCACCACTGATGCCCAAAGGCCCAGTGTCAAGTGTAATCCTCATCACCTCTGCCTTGTAGGACAAGTATCCAGTCTCTGGGAGGGGCCTGATTAAGAGCTGGTTCTTTCAGGTAAGACTCAGAAATAGATGCTTCTTTCCAAAAAGAAAAAGGGAGTTAGTAGGTCAAAAGGGAGTCAGTAGGAAACAGATATGGGTGTCTTCCTACTGGTATTTTAAGTAATATTTAGCTTTGGTCTTAGAAATCATGCTTATAAATGAAGCTCCATAAGTTAAGCTTTTAAAAAAAATCAGTTCTATAAAGAGCTTCATTTCCCTTAGAAGCATTCTCTGTATCTTCTGAAAGTTTCTATAATTTTTGGTGACCAAATCAGTCTTCAAACAAAGCACTCATTTTTCTTCTTATTCTCTTTTAAATACTCTGGTGTTTAGAAACCATACTCTGTCATCTCTCCTAATGGGGTATTTTAAGATTCTTTTTCAAAGGCTTTGCTAAATCACCACCTTAGCCTCTTGGTAAAATTGGTCTTTTAACAAACTAGCCTGTAGGGGACAAATTTTTTAATTAGTCTCAAGCTTTCCCTACCCCTTCAAAGTTTTCCGAAACTACTTAAAAGCCTCTTAGCCTTAGGGGAAGGACGATAAATTAGATGATTTTGCTCTGTCTCTGTTGTTTGGCATGGCATTGGTCTAAACCATTTTTGTCTCACCAGAAATTTACTTCTTACAAGCAGACTCCCTCTGGTATCTTGCAGCATCTAGCGTGTATATTTGCTGGTGAAGTTGCTCAGAGACCCGTAACAGGTATAGGAAGCCCCTTGGTTTCCTCCTGAGGTGTCCTCAGGGGGCGGCTACACAACCTTTTACTCTGCCTTTTTCCTTTCTGTTGTTCAAATTCTAACTCTTCAGAGAACTGGTAACTTCAAGATGGATCCAGAAAGATGCGATTAAAAATAGTTGTTTGAAGGCAAAACAGGATTATTCACTAACAAGCAAGGATACAAGATGACATATACATTCTGTTGAAACAATTTAGCATGCAAATCAACATCACAAGATTTTGTGTGAGATACCACTTCACACCTGTGAGGATGACTATTATCAAAAAAAAGAAAGGAAGGAAGGAAGGAAAGAAAGAAGGAAGAAAGAAGGAAGGAAAGAAGGAAGGAAAGAAGGAAGGAAGGAAGGAAGGAAGGAAAGAAAGAAGGAAAGAAAGAAGGAAAGAAGGAAAGAAAGAAGGAAAGAAAAGAAAAGAAAAGAAAAGAAAAGAAAAGAAAAGAAAACTAAGTGTCAGTAAGGTTTTGAAGAAACTGGAACCCTTGTGTGTTGCTGATGGGAATATAAAATGGTGCAAATACTGTGGAAAGCTAAACACAGAATTACCTCAAAAAGTTAAAGACAGAACTACCATGTGATCCAGCAATTCCGCTTCCAGTTATATACCCAGAAGTAATGAAAGCAGAAACAAACACGTGCACAGCACTGGTCAGAGCAGTACTATTCACAACAGCTAAAAGGCAGAAACAACCCAAATGTCTATCAAGAGGTGAATTAACAAAATGTGACACAGACATACTATGGAACACTATTCAGCCCTAAAAAGGACAGAAATTCTGACACAGGCTACAACGGGGATGAATCTTGAAGACATCATGCTATGTGAAGTACACCAGATACAAAGGACAAATATTGTATAATTTCATTCAAATGAGGTGCCCAGTAAGAGGAAAATTCTCAGGGACTAAGAAGTAGAATAGAGGTTACCAGAGCCAGGGGAGGAAGGGAGGAAGGAATGGGGAGTTAACACTTACTGGGCAGAGATTTTCAGGCTGAGATGACAGTTCTGGAGATGCACCGTGGTGACAGCTGCACAATGTGAATATACTAAATGCCACTGAATTGTACACTTATAAATAGTTAAAATGGTAAAATCTGTCTTATATGTATTTTACCACAATAAAAAATAAATATGGCCCAATGCAATGTTATGTACATAAATGAAGAGGAAAAGGAAATGACCAGATGAAAGGCAGTGGAAAACTAATGGGTGACTTTCCTAGGTTCCAACTGTTCCAAGAGCTGCTGTAATTTTAATAATCAGTGCATTGACTCACACACTCAATGGTGCACAAAGAAACAGATGAGGCAGGTCAAAGTACCAGTTTAGGTTCAGTGAGATTCTAGCACTGACTCAGTGAGACACATGGAAGGTGAGGTTGGACATAAAATAGCGGCAAACGTCGATGGGAGCCGAGCAAAGGAGGAGACGTAACATGTGCTGCCACATTTTCTTTCTTCTCATCTTTTGCCTTGAAAGCTAGCTTCTCAGTCCTAAGGCTCAAGGTCCTGGTCATCTTGGCTGTACATGCACAGACTACAGGACACTGCTGTGTCTTCATATCCAACAGTCTCTGTGCCCTAGACTGCCTAACACCCTCTCGGCCCCACCATGAGCACACCACACCGACCAGCAGTCAGGCTTCCCTCTGCCCCAACACTCTAACCAGCCAGCAGATTCAGCTGCTAGAAAGCCCAGGAATTTTCTGTGTGTGTCAATGTCATTCCAAGAACTTTCAACCCCTTCCTGTTCAGCCAGAACCTTGAACTTTCGTATCTGGAGACTTCAAGCCCAAGTTCAACACAAATCTTAGTCACCTCTCCATCACTGGCCTCTGAGGGGCAGAAGAGGGGCACAAATCATCCGGATTAACAGATAAACTCACGTCTTTTCTACTAAACTTCAGGAACCACACTCCTGCCAAATTTGTGAGTCAATGCTATCTCACGTTTGCTCAGGTGACCTAGAGTTCCCTAAGGAGACTGGGATGATAAAAGGCAATGTAGAAGTCAGCACAGAATTGGAATTCACTGCAGATACCCACAGAAAACAACCTATACCTGAATCATTAAAGCTTGACTACTCAGATCCACAGATCCAAGTCAAATCCTGTTAATTCATGTCCTCTTGAAAACAGACAGCCAATCTGGGAGACACTGGGTCTATTTTTCTAGACCCGTGAAACATTCACACGTTAGTAACCACTGGTTGCTCTAATTAGTTGCCTGAGACACACTGGTAGATTTCAGGGTTTGTTATAGTGTTGTGTTTTCTTTTTTTAATTTTGTTAGCTTACTTGACCCACATTTTCATGCCTTGGCTGTAATACTTGGAAAATTAGAACTTATCCCAATAGAGTATAATTAAAAGTTAAATATAGCAACTAAAATCATAGAAGTGCCACTGTGTTGGTTTGGCTAAAGTCAGCATAGACACCTCTGGATTCAAGCATTTCCAAATGCGATGCATTTGCAAAGTCTGTAGCTGACAAATGAGCAGTCCACACCCAACACATTCGATGATAGCTTTGGTCTTTCACTTCAACTGCTTGAAAAACAGATTCCCATGGAAGTTCTGCCAAATATTTAGCCAGCCCTCTACAGCGAAGCTAGATAAGGTGGAGTTTCTTACAGAAATTAGAAAATCAGTTCATTCTTCATCAAAGAAGAAGACAAAATACTAGTTACTGGTTACTGTCACTGTGTACTAATCTTGCTTTGAAAAGTGAAGTGAACATCACTTCTCAAAGTCAGCTCCAGGAAAGTGTAAGTACATCAAACCCCCTGCCCTGTCCCAGGGGGCATCCTCCGCCATCTTTCTCCTGCTTTCATAGATACCCTGATAGGAGAACAGCCCTGCCTCTTCTCTTCCAGTTACCTAACAGTTTCAGCAGTGCCTCTGAGATGTGAACAGGACATCTACACAGCTATCCCTCCACTTACCAGTCTCTTGTAGTTTTACAGACCTGAAAATCCCTCCTCTGTCCATGTTTGGCAGATGCTCCAATAAACAGGGTTCTTCCAAAACCCAAGGAAGCTGAAACTGAACATCCATTTTCCACACTCCCAACTTCAGACAGGCTGGCAGCCCTAGGAAGAGGCATCTGAATTCAGGGCTTGCACTTGTCTGCATAAAGACTGCTCTATTGTTGCCCCTGGTGACCACATTCATTTTGGCAGAAGCGGTGGTGGTAAGTATTTCTCTGGAGAGTCAATTCACAACCCAACCAGGTGCCTTTGTTTCAAGAAACAACTTCTTGGTAATTTATCTTGAGAAAAGTCTCCTCTGGAAGTTTACAATGCTTAAAGGCAGCACTCTCTCTCTCCCCTCTGACTTCTACTACATATCTCAGAGCCCAAAACTGGCTCATTTGGAATAAACAATATCCTTGGAGTAGGTATCAAGTTTAGAATAGTTAAGAGTGGAGAAAAGATTCTCTTGAACCCAGTATATTAGTTAGTGGTTTCAATCTTCCACCACCTACCTCAAAAATAAAACAATGCTAGCAAGCTCCACCTGTGGGGTGATCATATTCTAAGTTGCCCAAATAGAAAACACCCAGTGGGAGAAAATAGCATGCATATATCACATTTGTAGAGTGACTCACAGTTTTCAAATATACTTTTAGGAACCAATATACAACTTTAGCCTTATGACAAGCCTGTGAAGTGAGCTGAGTTTCATTATCTCTACTGCACAGGTAAGACTCAAAGAGGTGATGTAACTTGATGTCTTCAAAGCCTGGCAGAGCTGGATAGTGAACTTAGGTCTTGACAAATTCAAGCTGCTTCTGCACAGACTACGTCGTCCTCAAGCAAAGAACCTGCATGATCCAAAAAGTCTTCCATCAATGAGAAGTGGGTGTTCACTTTAACATGATCAGTCTCTGGGGTTATTTTAAAATCCAGTAACAAAAGAAAAATTACAATAGCCAAGACATGGAAACAACCTAAATGTCCACTGACAGACGACTGGATAAAGAAGTTGTGGTGGTATATATATATATATACAATGAAATACTACTCAGCCATAAAAAATAAAATAATGCCATCTGCAGCAACATGGATGGACCTGGAGATCATCATTCTAAGTGAAGTAACCCAGAAAGAGAAAGAAAAATACCGTATGACATCACTTATATGTGGAATCCAAAAAAAAAAAAAAAAACTTATTTACAAAACAGACTCACAGATATAGAGAACAAACTTACAGTTACTGAAGGGAAAGCGGGTGGGAAGAGATAAATTGGGAGTTTGAGATTTGCAGATACTAATTATTATATATAAAACAGATTAACAACAAGTTTCTTCTGTATAGCACAGGGAACTATATTCAATATTCTGTAGTAACCTATATATATATATATATATATATACATATATATATGTATACATATGACTGAAACATTATGCTGTACACCAGAAATTGATACAACGTTGTAAACTAATTATACTTTAAAAAGAAAAAGAAAAAACAGTAACATAAAGGAACTGACATAAAGCTGTCACTGGGAGGCAAAGTTCACATCTCTGCTGTAGGCTTTCCTTATCAAAGCTTAAAATAACCTAAATATTACTGACCTACAGCAAAGCTGACTCTGGGTTAAGACATTATGTACTGGGATTTTATAATATTTTATATGCTTTAGGCACAAAGTTTAATAAGTCCCAGAGGAATTCAGGGATCTTTCCACAGAATACTTCCATGCATATGGTTCATGTTTCCCTGAAAACAATGGTGGTTACAAGACACTCAGGGAGCTCTATCACTTTATTAAATTTTTTTGTAATAATAGCATTACAGCTAACAACCAGTGAGTGAGTATGGCTCAAAGTTAATGTGAGTGTTTATGAACCGGAGTGACAGGGATAAAAAGTAAAGACTCACCTTGACAACTGAAACAGCTAAAAGGGACTGGTAGAAGCTGGTAGAGTTTTCAAGATTAGAGCTTACCTAAATTGGGCTAAGACCCTTCAGCTCACATTCTGACTTTGAGGTGGGCCCTGGCATCTGGTTTGGGAGAGCCCAGTCATTCACCTCTGCACAACAGGCTACTTTGTGCCAGATATCACGGTGCAAGGGACAGGAAAGTTCTTGCTATGGGAGAGCTGATAGCTTCATGGGGATACTAGAAAGTTTCCAGACCTAGAGAACAACCTAGCAGTGGGGCAGTCCACTTCCACCTGGAACGTGTCTCCAAGGGCAGATGACACTGGGCAGGAGCTTTGATGAAAGCTATAGGCTATTTCATCAAATAAAAGCTACTATGGGAGGGATTCAACCAGGAAGTAAGGACAAAATCATTCCACTGTCAGTGGGATTCATTAAGCATCATGAACTTTTCCAAATGAAAGCAGTGGATCAAAACAAGGAAGAGTCTCTATTAGACCATAGTAAGTCAAGGATGCAACCCTGTCATCTCTGGGATAATTACTAAAAGAAGAGTAAAAGAATTAACAAGTCAACAAACAGGAAAAAGGAATTGATTCTTGCTGAACCCAAAAGAAGTCAAGAAGGAAAAAAAAAAATAGGTAAGTCAAACAGAAAGCAAATTGTAATACGGTAGATAAAATCTCAAATACACCAGTAACTACATGAAAGGTAAATGGAAAGCTACCCAATTAAAATAATATACAGAAACAAAGGTTGGGAAGAAAGGAAGGATCCAAGTACATTTCAAAATACACAGAAGAGGGTAGTCGCCATCACTTGGGTCTGTCACGCTGCCCTCAGTAAAGAGCCTGCCAAGCTTTCCAGCCCAGTCTTGTGTGCATCAGCATCCGTATCTTTCACAACTCATTTGTTCGCCTCCACGCACTGTTAGGAAAGCAAATCACTTCATTGGAAAAAGCCATAGAAAACTCTGCTGTCTTGCTGATTCTTTATTGAGAAAGCCCTTGTTCCTCCCTGCTAGGAATAATTCATTTAGTGCATCCTTGCATATGCATATTAAACCCTGCATTGTATCTAGACCATCACATTGTTTGATTGGAAACTGCCTAACAACTTTTCTGGGGGACACCACACTCATCATGGAAAGGGATTCTTTTCTCCTGCCCACATTCCTTGCCCCACCCTCTCCCCCTCCCTCAAGCCCCAGCCTCCAAGTACCAGGCTCCATTAGTACAGTAATAGAACCACTACTGTTTGGTTAGCAGTAATGAGTTCTGAAAGCATCAATGCAGTGCTTCATGGAGAAGGGCTACTGTTAGGTGCAGCGAACTTTCCTGGCATCAATCAACTGCAGTAGATGGTGGTGGCCTTTTCTTAAGCTTGTCAGGAATGGAACGAAAAACTGCACAAACTGTCTGTGCTCCTGAAGGACAACACGTTGTGGCTCAGACCATCAAAATGACCAGTGACTAAATGCACGCATTTCTAATGGAGGTTAGCTCTACTGCATGCTTGTCTTAAATCCTGAGTATAGTTACTGTCCTAGTGTTGAGAGGTAGTTTCTGTTGCTGCCTGCTCACTCCCAAACATTATCACCCACCTTGACTTCCTAAAAGCCTCTCCTACAAAGTTACCCTTTATTCCTTTATATCTATAAACTCTTCAAGATAGGTATAAAAACAGAAAGACAGAGGAAAGAGAAGGAAAAGGAAAAGAAAGGAAAGATGAAGGAAGAAAGGGAGAAAGAATCCAGTAAAAGAGCTTTGTCTCAGCCTTCTGCCTCCTGGGTTCAAGGACAGGACCAGGGGATTAGCTGATTAGCATTCCTGGGTCTCCAATTCCTCATGAGGCTCACCAGGTTAATTCATAGAAGGCTGCTGTCATTCAACTATTTTTGACCTATAACAGCAGCAAATTCACAGGATTCAAACTGATGGCATTAGAAACATTTGATTGCTTGTTTAAGAAAACATGGAAATAAGTTCCCATTTCAGTTTAGCTCTCTGACCATCTTCTCAAGGGACAAATTTCTTCACCTTTAAAACACTGGCTACTAGCTAGAAGTATTCTGGTAACTTTATGCTCTGGTCAATCCAAATTTTTCCAACTTTCTCTATCAAAAGATCCCTCTAGTTCTTTGTTGGAGGCAGTAGGAGTTTTGTTTTGTTTTTTGTTTTATGTAGGTACAAAGGGACTCCACTGATGGATGAAGTAATACCAGGAAGACTATTCCCCACCTCTTCCCTGAAGATGAAAACAACCTCAGTATCATTACCAAGACCAGTCCAGGGCTGTCTCGCCTTTTGCACAAAAAGGAATAAGGAGGGGGAAAAAAAAAAGAACAGAACACATCAATACCTGAGTTAGCGTGGAGAAGTTATGAAAATGAAGAAAAGATAAAAGGTTGATACAGGAAGTAGATATGGAAGAAGAAGAGTGACAGAAGGAAATGAATAAAATTTTCCATCAGTCTTTATTTTGCTATTTGCCAATACTGAATCTGTTAGAAATGCCTGTTCTAAAACTGCTGCTTCTTAATATGAAATAGAGAGTCTCTCTGAATACCTAATCATTTAGCCACAGAATTAATATATATTAGACTAGAACTGAAAAGTCTTTCCTTTCTCCTGTCCTATATGAATTTTCTTGTCATTAGAAAGACTTATTTCTCTTAATAAGGGCTCTAAAAAGAAGTCAATCCAGGAAAAAGTTAAAATTAAAATAAAATGTAATAGAAGACTGGCGTAAATTCTGTTCCTAATTTTCTAAAAAAGCTAGTGTATACATAACATGCATGGAGGAAAGGAAAAAAAGAAGAAATCTAAGACAAGAGGACAGAATCAGAAAATATTCTCTTCTGAAGGACACTCAAACTCAAAGATTCATATGGAAACTATCTGTCCTCCCTCACCCTTCTAGCCTGGGGAGAAAGTCTATCTTTCGGTTTTCCTTCTGTGCCTTATTTAGCTATGAAAACAATACATAAGGATGGCCTTCACGGGGTTCCCAATGCCACCCACCCGGAGCTGAGAGACAATACAAAAGCGCAAGCACCAGTCTCATTTATACAGGATAAACAAAGAGAAAAGAAATTAACGAGTGCTGACACCGGAAAGGAAATGGAAATTTACAGTTAGCATTCAAACTGATAAAGAATCACTGGGTACAAAATTTTAAAAAGGAAGAGATTACCTCCCCAAAAGACAATCTAACCGAACGTTTGACTTCCAAATGACACTTGGGATGCATTTATGATCTCAGCTGTGGGGCCACTATAATGGGGTCACTGCCCCTGACCACAAAAGCTACACATTAGGGCTAACACACATCCCTGCTCACCTAAAATGTTCATCGGGGAATTAGCTGTAAGCTCAACTGAAAGCTCGAACTCCAAAGGGTACAAAGTGTGACATCAACAGAATACCACCATGTGCTCGGCTCACTGGAAGCTTGGTCACAGAGATGTCATTCCAGTAAAATAGACTGTTCAGAGTGCTAGGATTTGGCTAAGATTTAATGTGGGTAAACTGGAGGTGGAACTGAAGGCACAGACAACACCAGGCCCCAGCTGGTAGACAGAACAAATGATCAGGCCCCAGTGCACGAATGAAGACATAATCATATTTAAGATTACAGAGAAAAGTAGTTGGCTGGCCCCTGGCCTAGCTCTAAGTGGGTTAACCTTAAAGAGAGCCTCTTAGGAAGAGGGAAGGAGTGGATTTAAGACTGCCTTCATTCATACATTATTTCTCTCTCCAGAATAATACTGTCAATGAAATGAATGGGCATTACGAGCAAAGGTGAGCAATGGGCAGATTCCTAAGGGAAGAGTGTATTTCTTGTCCTGAGCAAACATCTATTTCTCTTTCAACACTCTTCTTCCCACTGGTGGTATGTAAAATACCTACCACTTTACAGACACATACAACCAAATACACAACCAATATGTCTGCTATTTACTCAGGCTTTTATTAAGAAGCACAATGCCAATTTCCCTTCTCAGAATTCCTCTATTTCTCCACTCTTACTGAAAACTTATCTGTCTGCATCTAATTCTCTCTGGACAGCATATTTGGCTGACAATCCCTCAGGAAAGGAATTGCAGATTAACCAATGGCTTCAAATGTTTCTCCTAAGAGGAGAGATTTGCTGGGGATGAGGTGGGAGGGAAAGGAAAATGTTTCCTTTAATGAGTGTTGCTTTAAGTAATCCAGACCCACCTGGGGGGCAGGTGGCTTGCTCTTCTTTAACTAGAGGTAATTAATAACTACCAGTACCCTGGGTGACTTTGCAGCAAACAGGTAGAAGAAATAATTTTGAGCAAGGACACAAGTGCATCTCTAGGCAGCCTCCCAGCTGCCCTTAAGGCCACACTGTTTACATTAGTACTCTCTCCTAAGGGGAGGCTTAACTTAGTCAAGGACGTACTTCACTGGGGAAGACTGATATTTTCACCCAGAAAAATAAGTAAACAAGAAGCTTGCATAACAGGAATAAAAACATTTAATGATTCACAGTGAATCCAAAGAGCCATGTGTGGATGGACATGGGGGGAGGGAGGGTGGTCAACCAGGCTTGGGCCCTTGACCCACTGCTGAAGCCACAAGGCCAAAGTCAAGATTGAGCCAGCATTCTTCCTCAGTCAGTGAGAAATCTGATCAGCCACATGTTGCTCAGTCAGGCCTGAGAATCCTGGGGCCCTAGCACAATGGCTCTCAGAATGCTACATCCACTCAGTAAGAATCCGGACCAAGAGCTGACTCTCCTCAGGGTCCTAAAGGGCTGATCTAGAGACATTAGAATAAATGTAGTCCTCCCCAGGGACAGTCTGGTCCGTCAGTGACTACAGCTGTACTGCCACAATGAGATGCCAATGTTAGCTCAATGAGAGGACGGTGTGATGTGTGAAACTTGGGCTCCACTGGGAAGGGGGAATTGCAGCTAGAATCAACGCCCATGTGTGACAGGAGTTTGGCACAAAAGCACTGGTGCTCACAACCTGTGTTCCATGTTGACAGCAATAACTTGGGAGTGATAGATCTTTTCTGAAAGCCAAAAGATGAAATTAACTAGGAAGCAGAGTCCATAAACACGGCTGAGACAGAGCCTTAGCTTATTCCTTCTACCCCCATCACCAGTGCTGTCATCTTGTTTTCTCTCTAAAAGCGTAACTTTAAAATCATCTTTCTCCTCATTTTGCCTTAAGTTCACACACCTAGTCTGTTACTGAACATTGTGGCTTCTGTCTCTGAAATATTTCTCTGGCTCAGTTCTTCTTGATTTTGATAACCTTGCATTCATCTGCAGGGGCAGCACGGCATGATGGTTTCAAATCCACCCCCCGACTGTATAACCCTGGGCAAATTATTTACTCCTCTAAGCTACCACCTGAAAATGGTCATTAAAGAGAGAAAGCACATAAAGTGTTTGGCACACACTAAGTCCTCAATAAAGCATCAAGATCAGCAGCATTGTCATAAACCAGGTCTTGATCTCTGCTTAAATGAACCATACCCATAGGCCTTCCAGCACCCAGAGTCCCTGCTAGCAGCCCTGTGGATGCCAACTTCAGTTAACTCTCTCAATTACATACACATTAAACAGGAAGTTTATACCACAGGCTGTAAAACCATCACCAATTGCCTTTCCCATGACCTCCATCCACTCCTTTCCCTAACTTCCTCCACAGTCAGGAAAACTTAGTCCTAGCTCTTGATCTCCTTTTTAAGCTTCTAGAAAATGATCTCAGATCACAGTTTGGTCCAGGGCAGGGGCCATGATTTCACCTCCTTTCTCTACCTCCTTACTCAAACAAAACAAATAAAAAACATTGCTATATATAGAAATTAACAAGTGGTACTATAGCATCTTTATACTAAAGTTGGTTTTGCCAGTTGCCATATTCCTAATCCTCTACAGGGAGTAAATTTTTAGGCCTTGTACATGGCAGTTAGATTTGGGCAGAAAGCAGCTAATCATTTGGAATAATATTTTGATTTCCTTGGAGCACCTTAGTGTCTCGTTATATAAGTGAAGCTAAGGGTGGGAAAGGATAACATGTACCTCCTAGGGTTCCATCAAAACTGCTTCTTGACTCACAACTTGAAAAGCCTGAGAATAACTTGATGAAGTTCTTAACTAGTCAACTTCTAACTTTTTAAAAAGTATCTGCTAAGGATTGACTTTAGAAATCAGTACACAGCTAGCATTTGTCTCAGGTCTGGCAGTCAGAACTATTTCAAGGAAAAAACACAAAACTCATATATAATTCCCGAATTTCATTTGACTCCTGATTGGTAAGAGTCTACATCTTGGCAAAAACCAACAGGAAAGGAATGCTAAGCCGGCAGTTAACCATCAAACGTGAAGCTGCAAATAATGTCATTTCAATTCGCACTCCCCAAAAGACTTTAAATTCATAAATGTTTTATAAACCAATTGGCAAAGCTTCCTCACTCATCCTAAGAAATATAATACAAGAAAGACACGGAAGAGAACGTTAGGCTGTGATGAAGAATATGAAGTAGACTCACTGTTTAAAGTGTTTGGGGAAAAAAAATAAAATTCTTTGAAGATAAGAAGACGTAAGTGGTATGCACTATAACCCATCACAACTATTCAATATCTGTCAATTATTCTACAAGAACAAGCTAATCCAAGGCTCTCCGTTAAGTAATTTTCAAATATGTACCTTACTCTGAATTGAAAGCTACATTAGTCCACTTACCCAGAGAAACTCTCCAAATCCCTCCCCAGCCCCTGCCACCCTCCCATCCTTGTGCGTCACTCAGAGATGAAAAGTAATTTTCCAACCCAGGTTACTGAATCTCTCATCCTATATAAACACATCCCTCAGGCACCCCTAAAACTGAACAGGGACTACAGTCATCCATAGTTGCTTTCATCGACTGAGCACCTATTATGTGCCAGGTAGTGCACTGGTGACTGTTTTTTAATTAAATCATCCCTGTGATAAATTTTCTCTGCCTGGAAAATTCATTTCTCCCAGGAAGTTGAAGGGAAGGTTAAGATCAAGGGGTGTGTTTCTAAGATGGATGAAACAGACCAATGAGGCTAACCCAACTCATGAAAAGTGTACCTGAGTGGCTTCTGAACACAGGGAAGAGATGGCTGGTGACAGCAGCAGAAGGAGCCAACAGACTCAATGTGGCAGATCAAAATTCAAATGTCAAAATGCTGACAAACATGGGGAGAAACACAGGCTCTTCTCCATTTAATGCACAAGCCACTATCTGACCACTGGGCCACAATTCAGCAGAAGAAAAGCTCTGGGGACTTTTCCAGGGAACCGAGGCGTGAGGAGGGAAGGAAAGCATGAAGAAAAGAGACTAATTACCATGCAGACTCCATCCAACTCCCAGAGAGGCCCTGCCCATGTCAGCAGGCAAAGCTGTGCTAACACTCCGCAGTGCCTCAGGCTACATGAGTTTTTCCCCCAAATGACTGGGGGGAAAAGAGCATAAAAAGAAATGGTATCTGGTAACATTAAGCCCTCATATTCCACAGATGATATGTTCATCCTATTACTGAGAACTCCCCGAGGGTAGCAGGCATTTAGGGGAAGTGACCTGCTCTGTCCTTAGCCACCACTCATTAATTACCTATTATGTGCTGAGCGCTATGCAGTGAGTTTAATGCACTGTTTCTAACGTCACAGCAGCCCAGTGCAGCAAATAGCAGTTTACCTACTTTTTCAGGTGAAGAAACTGAAGCTTAGAGAATTTTTTTTGCCCAAGGCTACAAAGTGACAAAGTATAAACAAGTGAATGACTCAGAAGCCTCTGCCTTTCTTTTTCCCTTTCCGCTCCCCATTCACTACCTTTAAATCATTAATAAAAATGTTTCTATTACAATCAGGCACTAAACAGTAATGGGAAAAAAAGAGAATGATGAACTTCAAATTAATAAGAAAATAAGGTCAATGAAACATACACTCAAGATGGGGCAGTCTGTGGTACCTGGAAGCTACTACGGTTAAAAGCATGAACTCTGATGTCACAAAGGCTTGGGTCTGGGGACCCACCTACGACAGCGGTATAATGCGGGGCAAGTTACCCCAGCTCTCTAAGATTCACATTTCTCAACCGTCAAATGGAAGCAATGATGGCAAAAGCAGTGATTCACTCTCTAACACCATTCAGATCAAAATTATATTACCATCATAAAAGTCAGAATCTAAAAGGAGCGGGTGTGGGCTAGGGAAGGAATTCAAAGTATCTTCATTAACAGAGCTTTCCAAGTGTCTTCAACCACAGCATTTAAGACACCTGCAGTAAGAAATGAAATGGTGAGTCTGTACCTCACATGAATGACTTTCTTCCCCTTGCTCCTGCTGTCACACCACCTCAAACCAACAGAGGTCTCACGTTGGCCAGGGGCAAGCTTACTCTATGCCTCTCACTCAGATGCTCCCCAAAACGGGAGGTAATTTTGAAAAGTGAGGTCCCCTCTGGGCCAAAAACAACATGCAGGTCAACAACCTAAGCCCATATTCTGTAACACTGGAACTGAAGGAAAAGGATTTACTCACGTTGCAGACATTCTGGAGCACTGTGGGACAGATGGATAACATGCCTTCATAGAAATACAAAATCACAAAATTTCAGAGCTTGAAACAGCCAAGAAATAGTCCACTCCAGCCCCTTTCTGAGTTAAGTCCCAAGAGGTAAGACTTGCCCAACATCTGTTCTGAGGCTAAATTGTGACTCAGTGTTCTGATTCTCAGGACAATCCTTATCCCCCTCCATCCTTCCACCTTCTGAGTAACAACTTAACATATGGTACCATGTATTCTTAAAGATTTTACTGTTATATGTAATTTTAAACATCCACCAATATCAGCAGCATTCTACATAAACAGGATGTCTAATTAGACAGCCAAATGAACTGTTCAAAATCCTACCACAAGCCACAAAGTTAAGGCCAGAGAACCAGGAATCAGGGGACTCAAGTACTAGTTAGTCACCAGTTTTCAGATCTCAAATCACTTTGCTTCAACTGGGCCTTTGCTTCCAGAACTATTAAAAGGAAGGAGTTGGGCCAGCTGGTCTGCAAGGTGCTTCCCACATCTGAAGCTCTCAAATTCTCAATCTCCTGGCATATACAGTAGACCCAGGAAAACTCAACAATGTCTTTTTTTTTTTTTTTTAAGTCACACACACACCCCCGTGAAGTCACAGGCATCATTTAAGGAAAACTGTGTCAAAGCAATGCTTGCTTTGGGGTTTTTCCACAGAGGTAAGCTCTGTGTTTTCCAAAGGCAAACAGTTCCCTTTCTCCGGAATGAGGACAGGATGTTGGGAACATGAGTCATTCTGTTGACATTCTAGGTACTGGTCAGTGAGAGGACAGGAACCAGATCGGCTTCCTAGAGAGGACAGAAGAAAAACTTGCTCTGGGAAAAAAAAAAAAAGCTTTGAACATCAGAAGCACCTTTGCTTCCCGAGACTTTCCTAATCCAGCTCACCATTTAATAGGAATGCCCTCATTTCACCAAAAAGTGAATGAACTTACTTCCGGAACCCCAGAGCCCAAACAACGAGCAACGAGATGCTCCACGGCGGACGCGCAGCTTCCCAGTACCAACAAGGCCGCCAGCAACTTGCTCCTCACTCTGTTCCCACGCCCCTACCCTTTCTCCCCAGCACGTCAGAATAGAGTCAGAACAGAAACGTGCCTTTACCAAACACTCTCTTCAGGGGCAGGAATGAACAAAGACCAGTAAGAACCCCTGACAGGCTTTTAAAAAGGAGGGGCGGGCGAGGAGGAGCCACAGCTGCAGTACTCAGCACTCAGCCCCGTGTACCTGGCCCTCCCAAACTCAGCCCTTCAAGAGTCATCAATACCGACTGTCCTCCACCTCATGTTATTTTGGAGCCTATGTTAGAAAATACCACATCTGACCACCTCGTCCTCCTTTTCTCAAAAAAATTTTAATCTGTATATAAAATATACATTTCTATTTATATGTTTATCAATACATATGTTCTCCTGTGCCTCCTGTAGGACAGTGGCTGATGGCACCCTAACTCCCCACTGGGTTTAACAGTGTAGATAATAGGGCCTTTGTCCCACCTTTCCCATGCTTAATGCCATCACCAGGCTGCTGTGTATAGTCTAGGAAAACTCACAGATGACCTACCAAAAGTTAGTTCTTCTGAACCCCTTACCTCAATCAGAATTCTATGTAGTTCCCAACAGGCATTCACTCATTCATTCACCCATCGCTGTCAAGCTAATGACACAAGCAATGGAGATCATTTTAAGGGTTGACGTCATAAGAAGAGGAAATGACACTATCCCCAAAGCTTATGTACACTCTTTGTTTCTTCTAGTTAAATTCAATTTGGTGTCCACTTTCTCCATCATTTTCTTCTCAGTCATCAGATCTAAGTACCTGTGACCCAATGCTGCACTATGTGTGGTGACGAGATACAAGTTAATTAACCCAAAAGGCACAATGTTTACATAGGAAAGGAAAAGCTTGTCAATTAATATCCATTAAATTGGTCGAACAACTGACAAAATGCAGTGCAGGAGTTGCATTTATTGAATGAGTATTGGTTCATTCAATGAGCACGTCCTGGAGCCATGAGAAGATACAGAAATAGAAGTCGAAGACATGCTTCAATGTCCAAAAATAAGTGGGCATGGATTGATAACTCGTCAATATGGTAAAATCCCTTTACGTTCATTTGGTTTTTACAACCCTGTTAGCTAGAGACTTGTGCAATTTATTTTAGAGACAACAGAGCCACATGTGTGAGGAGAACTGAGCTGAAGCCAACCTGAGCTTCCAGGCCATCCAGTACATGAGGTGTCACAACTCCACCCTGGGCAGAAAGCATCCCAAGAGTACCTCACAAGTCAGAAAGAAACCTGAAGTTGCAAAAAGAGCTTCCAAAAAACAAAACATGAGAGTATGCTAAAGGGACACAGGAGCCAACTGGGAAGTTTCCATCAGACAAAGCTGGAATGATCTGAACAACAAAATAATGAAGAATATAACCCAAAGAATAAAACAAATATCCACATTAGGAATATGTATAGTTTACTGTACAGGAATTTATACCATAATAAAGGTGTTTTAAAAAAAATATGCACGAGTCCATACTGATATAAACAAACTACTGAAGAAGTCAAGGGTGGAGGGGCAGGAGAGATGCATCTCCCATGCAGCATTCCAGGTAGCTGACATAGAGTCTCCACTCCCAAGGCAGTGGAGCGCAACTCCCCACTCCTCAGGCGTGGGCTACCCATAGTGACTTCCCGCCCAAGTGTGCACAGGGGGCATGGACGGGTGTGGGTGTGTGTGTTCCAGTTCACAGTGGAAAAACCTGGCCAACACCACCTCTGCCAGGTGATCAAGGTCAACATCAACAGTGATGTCTTGACAGGTGATGAAAATGGCACTTTATCTCTGCCCTCTTCCTCCCAAAAAGCCATAACCCTAGTCTAATCGTCAGAGAAAAACAGGAAACAAATCGCAAGTGAGGGGCAGCCTACAAAACACCTGATGAGTCCTTCCCAAAACTGTCAAGGTAATTGAAAACCAGGAAAGTCTGAGAAACTCACAACCAAAAGGAGCCTTAGGGAGACATGACGACTAGATGTCACATGGCATCCTGGATGGATCCAGGGACAGAAAAAGGACGTGAGGTAAAGACTAAGGAATAAACGTATGGACTTCAGTTAATAATGTATCAATACTAGCTCATTAGTTGTGACAAGTGCACCACATTAAGGCAAGATGTTCATAATAGGGAAATGGGGTACAGGGTTTAGGAGGAACTCTGTATTATCATCTCAATTTTTCCTTAAATCTAAAACTGTTTTACACTAAGAACTTTATTTCAAAAGAGAAAACTTCAAGAGGAGGGAATGAGAGAGAGGTGTGCAGGGAGGACAGGTGGGGCTGGGCCAGCCCACTTTGGCAGCAACCAGCCATCGTTGCCCGGTTCTGCCCTTCACTCTCGTATCTTCAAGAACAAGAGAACACCAGCGACGGTCCTGAAGACAGAACCCTGCTGGGGTCCAAATCTGCTTCTTCTGAGAGCTGGACCACAGAGGGTACTCCAGATTTTATTTGGTGGCCAGAGGTGTGAAGGCACTGCTTATTCTTTTCAAAGAGAGAAAGGAACCCCAGAGCCTACTTCCCAAAACCCCACTTGGAATAAGGGGACCTGCCTGGACGCTGAGGTCCACCTCCACACCCTCTCCCCCCCGAGAGCCTGCCTGTTGACATCTCTTTGCTTTTTTCACCATTATGTATAAATAAGAACTACTCTTGGCATTTGTGGGCTTTTAAAGGATCGACACAACAAGTGAAACTTAAAAACAGTTCTTTTTCCCTGTGCACTTCTCTTTTCTGACAGTTTCCCTAGCCTCGTGAATAGCTTAGCAGGTCAAACTGATCCTAGTAACCACTCCATCAAACACCTGTCAGAAGTCAATTTGAGATTCAAAGGCAAGAGGGGGGCACCTGCAGAGCTGCAGGGAGCGGAGGAAAGTCCCAGCCTGAATCGGCGTCCTCCCCCCTCTGCCGACCTGACAAGCACACCCGAATCCACAGCCAACCTGAAAAGGCAGGTTTCACATGAAAACGTGGACACTCCTGACATCGTCATGTACTTGACCTTTGATATCCTGCACTGATTTAAGCTAACACTCTTACCTCCCAGCTCTTCCTCTTTCAAGATCAAAAAGGAAGAACTCCTCAAACATAAAAGGACAGCCGGGATCTCACCTCAACTTTGATAACTCATCTACAGGTGAAAGGTAGTGGGCTGCGTGCACAGAAACCACTGGAACCAAGCACACCTCTTGTGCCAATGAACTTGGTGAGATGAGGTATTCAACATGAACTTTTAGGGAACTTTACTAGGATACACATTTATTTTCCTTGATATGATACATTTAAATGAATGGATTTTCCTAAAAGCACCAATGAACTGTGCAGGGGTTTCTGTAAAGTAATACACTTTTTGAAACTGATAAATTCCCCAAACTTCCAGAGCTGAAGTTCCCCCACTCCACCCCACACTGATGTCCACAAGTGCAGTAGCGTCACAAGCCCAGACCTGCTGAGAGCTGAAATGACATAGTCTTGCAAGCCCACGCCTCTTGTGGTACAGGAAACCACTTCACAGTATAATTTCCAATGTTTTCCTCTTGGTCACTTTATTGGGAACTGAGTCACAGAACACTTGCAGCCCAATAAAGGTTTAAGCCTTTTGTTGGCATTGTCTGCCCCATCATTTCTCCCTGGCTGTGGTTTGGCAGGGATATACAAGAAAAAGAGAAAAGAAAATGACAAAACCTGTAAAGTCGTTCTCAAGGATGGGTGATTTTGCCCCCCATCCCAGGCCCATTTTGGCAGACATTTTTAATTATCAGACACTTCTGATTATCATCACTGGGAGGACCACCCAATGGCATCTATCTAGTGTATAGAGGCCTAGGTTGCTGTTAAACATTCCACCTACAATGCACAGGCAGCCCCCACAGCACAACAGTCACTTATCCCCAGACACCACCCTAGTGCTGAGGTTAAGAAGCTCTTGCTCTAAAGCCTTAAAAAGAAGATTGCCTAAGAAGGCATCTTAAGTAAGTTTCACTGACTCTTCCTTACTCCTCTTTGCAGCATTTTCCTTCTGGCCCCCTAAAACATTAGCTCTGCCCACCAGGTCCTGTCTTCTGTCCTCTTCCCTTGAGACTCTACCTGACTTGTTTTCTGACCCACTTTCATTGACTTCCATCTCCAACCTCAGCCCATGATGTCTTATTTTATCATTGTTTACATGCCATGATTGACCTCAAACTCAACTCATCAGAAGTTTCATCACCAGGGCCTCTGGGCCAACTCTTTGCTCCCTGCCCTATTTCAGTAAATGTCTCACCACTTTCCCCAGCACAGGGGAAATTCCTCCCAGTCTGTCCAGGCACACCGTTTTTGCTCAGCACTGCATATCCAATACCTAGCACTTTGTCTGCCACATAGAACTCATGCAAACAACTATTAAATGAATAAACCCAGTATTAGAAACATGAACGTCATTTTTTTCTTTAACTCCTTCCTCATTTCCTACCCTCCAAACCAAGTCAGCTGTCAAACGTTATGGATTCCACCTCCAGGTGTAGAAGCACCAACACAAATGCCTGCCTGAAAAATTATAACAACGTCATCCATCCTCACACAAATACCAGCTCCACCTTCCTCAAGCATAATCCCCTTTTGTTACGACATTCCCTCCCCAATCGTCCCAAAATCTTTCAACTGCCTATAAGATTCTTCCAGTCTAAACTTGACACTGGCATTCAGGATTCCATCTGTCCAACACCAGCACCTTACTCTCCTACTTGTCACTAAGACCATGAAGAGAACATTGAATCAATGACCCTCACCCATGTCCAGAATCACCAGCATCTCTAAAAAAGACACAATAGAGACCATTCTTGGCTCAGAACTCTCCAGGCTCCCCTTACAACCAGCACTTCAAACATACTCACTCATGTCCTGTTTTGCCCCTTTCCACTCCTCTACCCATCAGATCCACAACTTTTCTTTGGCATAATCACTTGGCTTCCGGTTTGATATCTGTCAGTATTCAGCTTCCACCACTGCCCCATGTCAGGTCTGGGATACCAGTACCAGCACCCAGGGGATGCCTCATAAAGCCAGCTAAGCCATCTGCTGCCCTGGGCACCACCATGCTTTCCTACCTCTGTGACTGGTACCTTCTCTCTTGGCTCCACCTCTGCCTCTCCATAGCACACTTATTTCTTCTATACTCATCTTAGTGACATGGCTCCCTGAAGCCTCTCCTAATTCTCCTGCTCAAACCAAACAGAATTGTTTGCTCTTCTAAGTCATCTGGTCACTTCTTACTGTTTTAAAAATTGAGATAGAATGACATGTAACATTAGTTTCAGGTGTACAACATGTGATCTGATGTTTGTATATACAGTTGACCCTGGAAAAATGCTGGGATTAGGGATACCGACTGTCAACACAGTTGAAAACCACACATAACTTAGAGTTGGCCCTCCATATCCACAGTTTCATGTCCACAGATTCAACCAACTACAGACTGTGTAATACTGTAGTATTAGCTATTGAAAAAAAGTAAGTGGACCCACACAACTCAAACCCGCACTGTTCAAGGGTCAACTGTATTTTGAAATAACCATCCAAAGTCTAGTTAGTTAACATCCATCACCACGCAGTTACAAAATTTTTCCTGTGATGAGAACTTTTAAGATCTATTTTCTTAGCAACGTTCAAATATACAACAGTGTAACTAAAGTCACCATGCTATACATTACATCCGAGGACTTATTTATTTTACAACTAGAAGTTTGTACATTTTGACCCTCTTCATCCAGCTTGCCCACCTCCCGCCTCTGTCAACCACCAATCTGTTCTATGAGCTCGGTTTTATGCTGTTTTGTTTTTAAATTTCACCTGTAAGTGAGATCACATGATATCTGTCTTTCTCTCACATTTTATTTAGTTTAATGCTTTAAGGTCCACCCATTTTGTTGCTAA
The DNA here is from genome assembly GCF_009834535.1 of Camelus ferus. NCBI lineage: Eukaryota > Metazoa > Chordata > Mammalia > Artiodactyla > Camelidae > Camelus > Camelus ferus. Next base: position 30,853,698 of record NC_045700.1, on the reverse strand, counting down.
TGGCAAGATTTCCTTTTTTGTATGGCAAATATTCCACTGTATGTATGTATGTATGTGTATATACATACACAGGCATACACACACACGCACACACACACATCCCCTACATCTTCTTTATTCATTCATCTATCGATGGACACTTAGGCTGCTTCCATATCTTGTCTATTGTAAATAAGGCTACAATGAACACATAGGGGTGTGTGTATCTTTTTTAATTCACGTTGTTTTCTTCGGATAAATACCCACAAGTAAGATCACTGGGGCATATGGTAGTTCTACTTTTAATTTTTTGAGGAACCTCCACACTGTTTTCCATAGTAGCTGCACCAGTTTACATTCTCACCAACAGTGCACAAGGGTTCCCTTTTCTCCACACTGTTGCCAACACTTGTTATTTGTTGTCTTCTTGATAACAGCCATTCTGACAGGTGAGAGGTGATATTTCATTCTGGATTTGATTTGCATTTCCTTGATGATTTGCATTTCCCTGATGATTAGCAATGTTGAGCATCATTTCATGTACCTGTTGGCCATCTGTATGTCTTCTTTGGAAAAATGTCTGTTCAGGTCCTCTGCCCATTTTTTAATCAGATTGCATTTTTTTGCTATTGAGCTATAAGAATTCTTTATGTATTTTGGATGTTAACCCCTTGCCAGATACATGCTTTGCAAATATTTTCTCCCATTCAATAGGATACCTTTCATTTTGTTGATGGTTCACTCTTTCTTAAAGTACCACGTTGTACCTTGTATTACACTCATCAAGTTCTTTTTACCTTTCAGCCAACTCCACCACTTACCAGCTGTGTGACACCAGATAAATTAATTCTCTACATTCTTTCTTCATCTAGAAACTGGAAATGATACATGTCTCACAGTCATGCAGAGAAGATTAAACTGGATAAAATACGCATGTAGCTTAAAATAGTGTCTATGCTCACAAATGCTAGATATCATTCATGTTTTATCTTTCAAAGGGCTTAGACTGTAATTGCTTAAAAAAATAGCACTTGAATGTGAATTTAATCATCCAGATTACAATTAAAGCCTAGCAGGAAAGAAACTAGTATTTCTTGAGGATCTACTATGTGTACCCTGCAACATATAAAGCACCTCACTTCCTATGTAACTTACAGCTCTCACATCTCTTTGAACTAGATATTATTCCTAGTTTACAGACAGGGATCAGAGAAATTAAGCATTTGCCTCAAGTCATATAACTAGTCTGACTGCAAATGCTACGTTCATTCCACTCAGACCACTGCCTCTATAATGTGGAATCTTCCCTACTCATAGGCCACACATTTACGTAGTCCAAGGAGACAGTGATTAAGTACCAGGCTCCCCACTGGCAAGTTCTCAGGCCACAGGACAAACAGGCTGAGGCTTCTTACCAATGACAGCTCTTGGGCAGGAATAACGAGGGAACCAGAAGCTTAGAGATGCTGTATGGTGGCCACTTTTCTCCAGAGACCTTACCTTGATAGCTGGAAGGACTAATAGAAAGAAGAGGGGGAGAAAGGGGGAGGGGAGGGGTTGGGGGGGACAGTAAGCTGCGTGTCTTGGCCAGGAGGTGATCTGAGGCTCACACACAGCCTGCAAGTGCTCTCACCTCCCCCAGCACATCTCAGTTTATTTACTGTCTTATATCGTGCTGGAAAATTAAACTTCTCCCTTTTGACGTTTATTCTGGAAAGTTCATATACAATTCTGGCAGGTAATTCTGACATCCAAAAGCTCAGTTTATTCCAAGTGGCTCAGAGAGTTAAAGAGAAAGATGAATTATTCACATAATTTCCCTTAATTTCCCCCGCCATTCCGCCCATCTGGTTTCCATGCAAATTGTCCAGGTGAGCCATCTGTGCTTGTGATTTTTTTTTTTTAATTCCTCAAACCCAGTTACCAAGTTCTTCCATTTGTAATTTTTGTTTTTAAAAAAAAATTCTCAGTTTTCCTGAACATCCCAGGTGAAGCAGGATTCGGTCAAATCTAACATCCTTAAGTAGAGCAGTGTTAAATCCAAAGCATACATAACCTTAGCATATCACCTTTCATCAGCCAATTTTAGAACAGTGCTAATTGCTATTTTAAAGAATGAACAACATCTTCAGGATGAGCCTCAGAAAGAAAAATATATTTAGTCTAGAAATTCGTGGAATACTGAATATGCCAAGTGCACTTGACCTCCACAGTGTTACGATGGATTCCTTAAGTGAGACAGGCATTTAGACAGCTTCAGAAGTAAGGATGGGGGGGATATGCAGAGGGGGCCACTAGTGTTTTAGAACAATGCAATGTAGGTAATGCTCTTTGAATAACTGTTACTCCAAATGGCGAGTAGAAATGTCACCTGAGGTTGAATTTAAGACATAACGTCTACACAAAAAGTCATTTTCCAGTTATTTTAAATCTCACTTTAACTGTACTTGAAAAGGGGCTTGGAAAATGTCAATGAGATAGGAGTTAAATTTTGACCTCAATAAAAACATACTTGTTAATTGGGGGAATAAAGAAATAGGACAATGTCTGAATTCTGAAATACTTACAGAGGCACCAAAATGTGCCCCACCAGGATCTATGTATATGCCAGGACCTATGGGCATTCGGTTACACTTTAACTTCAGAACTGAGCAGGATACATAGAAATGACTTACCAGAGCCACAGAAGCTTAAGCAGCAGACTTGGATTTCATTCTTACTTGGCAAGCATTAAAACAATGAAATGGTCAATGACAATACTGTCCACTGTCTAAGATCAAGAAATTATGAATCAGTTCTCCAAATTTAGTAGCTAGACTCATTCTTGGTTGACTTTTTAAGCCAGCTCAACTCAAATAGCAAGTATATAGCATATGACTTCTAAAGCAAAAGAGGAAAATCATTCCCTCCCATGAAAACCAGAACTGTATCCAGCCAAGTTCCTCTCATTTTTCCAATGTGGAAATACTTAGTGATGGCTGTTCAAACGCTTAGTCTAGATCTAAGACACTAAAAGAAATGAGAGCGAGGGAGAGATGCAAGAGCGGGAGTTCATTTTTGCAGAAATGCCATGATTCGACAGCAAGGCTCACGTTTACACAACCACATGAAAGACTTCAGAATCCCATTTACTCTCTGTAACGATGAATATGCCTAAGCAACGACTTTCTGACTCCAAAGCAGCTCATAAGAATTATTTAAAAAAAAAAAAAAAGATTCCACATGACTGTTTTGCTTTCACATTAAGAAAAAAATTTTTTTTTCTTTTACTTCCCAAATTCATTTTTCCTAGTCATTGCACAGTTGGGTCTTTGGTTGAAGCATATTTGAAAGAGGAGGGTGAAGCCTGGGCCAATTATCCAGAGAAGAACAAGCTGTCTTCCGTTAAAGGCCTATAAAAATAAATTTGGCTTACAAACAGGAATTCAAGGAGATTTCCACATTGTCCTCTCATTTCATGTAGCCTGGTGATTTTTCACTCCTCCCTACTTTCCTCCAAATTCGCATAAGGTGGGGGACATTGAACAAAAATTCTAAGTAGATTATTGTAGTCCAGCTGAACACAAACACAGGTTTCAAATTTCAAACCAAAGATCACATCTAATTTTACTTTTAATTTTAAGAGAGCAATCCAGATGGTAGTTGAGGACCATTGTGGAAACACAAAATTGGAACTAGTTTTCTAAGTGAAGCTAACATACCATCTGGGGCATAATCAAGCAATGAATCTCATTTAAACCCAAGGTGCCTTGGAATGGAGCTCTTCCTCTCTGGATTAAGACATTTCGTTCAACCACTCGCCTAGAACTTGTTGGCCCTCGTACTCTTGGTCTTCTGTATCCCAAGCACTACTCATCTCTCTAAGTCTTGTGTGGGGTTTGCCACCTCATGTCACACAGCACCATGGCAACTCAGCGTGAACATACAGACATTCCTGAGTCTGAAAGAACACTCAGACTGCTAGTACAGACTGAGCAGAGGAGGGCTTCTGCAGCAGGGTTTTTCTTCTGTGAACCAAAGAATAAGAAAGGAATTTTGACAGATTTCATAAAAATTACAACTTTGGGAGAAAATAAGACAAACCCATCGCTGGCACTAATAACATTTTGGTTCAGCCAGAATAACTTTTGGTGCTATCAGAAAATAAAACCATTAGGTCTGTTCTTCATAGTCAAACGAATTGAAAGCAGGTAAGTTTGTCAGTCTCAAGAGTAAGAAAACCATTCCTGAAAATTGAGTTTTGCCATTTTCAGCAAACAGGTGTTTGCTTACCCTCAAAATGTATTTTGCGTCATTTCAGCACATCTATAATGGCCAAATAAAAGACAATTCCTACCAAACCTTCCAGGGTATCCTGTGAGAAGTTATTTTTACTTACAAATTTAAGTACAGTATATTCCAAAGGCAAGGAAAAAAAAAAACTTAACTGATAATGTTCTGTAAAATAAACTATTAACTGCACATTTATTTCTTAGTGTAGGAGATCAAGTTGTCATTCTTCATAGAAATATATATCTGTATAAAAACAAAATTTTTTTCAAGAATAACTATTTCCACATCAATCTACTATGCCTACAGGGGTTCCAACGGACTATCCTAAAAATGCCAGCTCAAATGGAAAACAGAGCTGCCAAGAACTAAGTGGAGTGTATGTCACAAGTTGGTGCCACACTTCCAGCACATAAATGAGAAGTGGGGACATCACAGTTGAAGGCTGAGATCAAAAGCACCCAAAGCATTGCTGGGGAACCCAATACTAACTGTGAGTAGTCAGAAATAATCCACAATTGGTTTGCTACTTGGAAAAATTACATCAGTTTAAACCTCTGAATCGCACTATACACTAAAATTAATTCCAGATGAATAAAAGTTAATTCTTTAAAAAAACATTAGTTTCTAAAGCTAAAATAAGTCATGTATTTTACATTCAGTCTTTAGCAAGGACACTAATTTTCAAAATAACAACAAAAGTAATCAGAAGCTTAAAAGTTTGATAATGTAAAAAGCTTAAATTTCTGTAGGTCTAAAATGCAGACCCTAAAAAGGGAACTGGGAAAAAGAGAAACTATATGAGTTATTCGTTACAGGTGGTGGCAAACTACATAGCCTGCAGACCAAATCCAGCCCGTGGCCTGTTTTGCACAGCCCTTGAGCTAATAAGAATGCTTTATACAATTTTAAGTGGTGGGGAATGAATCAAGAGGAAGATTATTTCAGGACATGTAAAAACTACATGAAATTCACATTTCAGTGTCCACAGTGGAGCACAGCCATGCTACTCCTTGGCCTATTGTCTGAGGCTGCTTTCATTCTAAAACGGCAGGGCTGAGTAGCTGGGACTAAATCTACAGGGTCTGCAAAACCTGAAGTATTTACTATCTGGCCTTTTGCAGAAAAAGCCAGCTAACCTCTCATCTATTATACAAACATCTTATGCACAAGAAAAACAACGAGGCCCAATAAATAAGTAGGCAAAGGGAGATTTTTAAAAAGAAAATTTTAATTGGTTAATAACATAGAAAATGTTCACTTCAGCAGTCAAATTAAAAGAATCTCTTTGGCCTATCAAATGAGGAAAGATTTCTGGAAACGTCAACCCACGATGCTGTCATGAGTACAGTGAAACAAGGGCTAACTCACTGCTGGTGGCACTCTAAAAAGGTTCCAACCTCTTGGAAAGCCATGAGGCAAAAAGAAACAAGTCTCAAAAAATGTCCATAAATGGCTTCTCATGTATCAAGGGACATAACCTGGAACATGGACAAAGATATTTATTACACTATCACTAACACAATGAAAAACCAGTTAACAAGTTAAAAAATATCCCTCAGTTCTGAGTTTTTCTTCAAATTTTATTATATCTGAAATCAAGGTAGATCTTATAATCATATACATTCAATGAAGTATTTATTTCCTGATATTAAAATCATGGTATGTCTTTTAATCAATGGTGTCTTATGTATGCTTGATTACTACAAAGAGGCAACTCATAGAGTTCCAAAGAAAAGACTTCACTGACAGACTGACTTACAAAGATGTAGGAAGGGTGAAGGGAACCAACACGGGATGTTGGGGCAGAAAGTAACCTGAAGACACAAGGGAAGGAAAGCATGCTGCTGACGACCTGGCAGATCGGTTCCTTGGTGGGACACAGCCACCGCCGAAACGCAGCAGAGAAGCAGGGAGGGCTCAGGGTCCTGACACCTGGCATCTCTCCTCTCCCACCCCCAAGTCTTCAAGTCTTCCCACTGGCCAATCCAATTAAAAGCCTGGAGGATACAGTTAGTACCACTGCCCACCCAAGGAGGACAGAGAATAGATTTGAGGAAGGAAAAAAGGAATAACCATATCAATTATTCTCCCAACTTTTTATATGTGTTTGTTGTGAACCCTCAATCTATCAGAATCTCCCAGAAATTCATGACCAGTTTCCAGAGTGTTTATTTGGCATTCTCTAAGTCACACTTTGAGGGTTCATAGTGAACTGGCCCAAAAGGCACAAATGGCTTAATCAACTCTAAAACTTCCACCTTGAGGAACAAATCACAAGACATAGTGCTGTACAACCTAAATGTCCATCAACAGATGACTGGATAAAGTTGTAGTACATATACACACACAATGGAATACTACTCAGCTACAAAAAAGAATGAAATAATGCCATTTACAGCAACATGGACATAGAGATTATCATACTGTTAGAGCAGGCAGATAGCTAGATATGAGCAGAGAAAGGGGGACACAGATCAAATGGCAGGAATTGGGCAGAAAGGAGGGGCACAGGCCAAATGCAGGAAACCACACATCATGTGAGCAGCAGGATCCTTGGGCAGAGGAAGAAAAGCTGGAATCTTTGGGCTGACAAGGGACCACACCTTTTGGCTTGGAGACCAACAAAGAAAGGTCAGAAAAGGCAGGAATTTTCAGTGTCCGAATGTAACCTTTTACTCATTATGCCCTCATTTCAATAAAATTAGCCTTGCAGATCAGAAGTACCCATCATGCACCGACGCCATGACACTTCTGATCCAGACTAAATAAGGACAAAAATCCCTCCTCCCTTTGGGAAGGTGGAGTTGGGATGATAATCAGGGAATACGACCCCAAAACCTTCCCTCCCCAGTGAATATTCTGCCCATTCATTTTTACACCCTATGTAACTAACTTGCCAAAGAAACTCAGGGCAGCTGCTCACCTGAGCCTGCCCGCTCTCCCCTGAGAGTGTGCTATCCGTCCTTTAATAAATCCTCACTTTACCTTTTTAACCTCTAAGTCTTGTCTCTGAATACTTTCTGGGACAGGACAAGAACCTGGAACACCAGTTGCACCTATTGGCGACAATACTAAGTGAAGTAAGTCAGAAAGAGAAAGACAAACCACATGATATCACTCTATGTGGAATCTAAAAAAAAAAAAAAAAAAGGACACAAATGAACTTACTTACAAAACAGAGACAGACCCACAGACATAGAAAACAAACCTATGGTTACCAGGGGGGAACAGTGTGGGGAGGGATAACTTGGGAGTTCAGGGTATGCAGATACTAAGTACTATATATAAAACAGATAAACAACAATGTCCTACAGTGTAGCACAGGGAATTATACAATATCTTGTAACAACAGCCTGTAATGAAAAAGAATAGGAAAAGGAATATATATAAATATAAATATATATATATCTGAATCACTATGTTATACACCAAAAACTAACACAGCACTGTAAATCAACTATACTTCAATTAAAATATATATATATATACATACATATATAAAACATTCTTTTAAAAAAAGACATAGCACTGTAAATCAGATTGGAAGTTCGTGCATTAGAGCTCCAAGAACAGATGGTAACTGAAGAAATAAAACAGGAAGAATGTGGTTACCATTGCTACAGTATTTATTCATGCCTCAGCTTAGCCAAGAAAGGGAAGTAACAACCCTTTCAAAATCAGGGTGTGAAAGTCACCAATATCCTATATGCTTTTGTCCCCAACGTCACATATTTTCTTGCCGTAGGTAAATACTTAATTAACTTAATCATTATAATTTGGCATCACAAAGGAGAAAATAAATCTGTTTTACTTTCCAAGAGGTATGTAAGAATCCAGAGTTAAAAACCTGAGTGACTTAAGACAAGGTAAGTATCTCCCTCATGCCCTGTGAATCTTTGGGGAGAAAACAAATAAAAAACAAAACAAAACAAAAACAAAACAAAAAACACTCCATTAATACTAACTCCCAGTTCAGTCTGAATTGGGAAACAGCATTTAGACTAACCCAAGACGTCATGTCCATTAACACTTGTCCTTTACTCATGGTTCAGTTTCTTTTGTGTTCATTGCCTCATATTGCTGGCCACCTTAATTTTGATATTTTTAACAATTATTGGTTTTGGTGAGGACTGAAGTTATTATTTTCATTTAAAAAACAGCCAGGAGCCCTCTAAATGCAAAGGACAGTCACAGACATCCACGAAGTGACCACCTCAGTAATTTTCAATATCTGGTTCACTGGCTCTAATGGCACTTTAATTTACAAATCTTTTTTTAAAAAGTGACACTAACTTTTTATTTTGAACACTTGTGCACAAACTATCATTCACAAGGTCCTTCAACGGCATTAGAAAGTCAGCAATTAAAAAAAGCACCTGTGGTGACCTTAGGCCCTTGCATTATTCAGCTATATTATCAATAGCCTTCTAATTCATGCAGAATCAAAGTAACCATAACATTCCTTTCGTCCTTTATCTTGAGACATTTAAATTGATCCCCAGCCCACCAGCATCTTCCTTCTCTGTGAGCACTAATCCCAACCATGGCTTTTCAGCTCTAAACCACAGGACCAGGAAGCACAAAATGAACTCCACTAGAATCCTTATGAATCTTCATCATCTAAGTAAAGATGATCAAGTAGAGGCTTCCTCACATTCTTAAAATATTAGCCTAATTATCAGGACATCAGGACAGTGAAGCTTTTCAATAAGGAAGAGCAAAAAAAAAAAAAAATTATTTGTTTGTTTTAAATATGCAAAGTCACAGGCATTCCAGGCAGATAGGAGGAAGGATTCCTTGATGGTCAACACCAGTAATGACTTTGAAGGGAAGGTTGAGGATGACGGTTTTATTTTTAAAACACAGAGATCATTACCTTGAGAGTCCTCAATTAGGTGTGATGGTAGAGATTCTAGAATCCTAACATAGCTCTTGGCTCTACAAACAGTAATATTTGCAAAGCTTATCATGGGGTCATGGCTCTCTGGGTTTATCAGGATGGGGGTAACAGTACCTAGCTCAACAGGCAGACATGAGGAACAAACATAATTTTTAAGTAATCTTAAAAGAAGTACAATGATTTAAGTCATCTGTTACAATTGCTTGTTTGGCAGTCAATGATTTTGATTGTATTGGGCAACTGTTGGAATCAAATCCAGTCCACAGCCCACCTACAAGACAAAGTTCAAACTTCCTAGCAGACAGTGCTCTCCATGGGCATCAGAAGAGCAAGAGAGCCTGGGGGAAGGTGGCCTTCAGGAGAGTAATTGAGTTTCCAATAGGCCCAACCCAAGAGATCTGCTTTAGAAGGACAAAGCCCCCAAGCACAGAGCAAGACTGCTACCAGAGGACAGTTCTCACTCATTCCATGGGGGTAGAATGGCCAGCAAGGAGTTTTCCAATGTACCCCTCGATGTTATATTCCTTGCACTAAGTTCAGGACAAACACTTCACCTGGTGCTTTCTGCCCAGTTAATCAGACCTCCACTCACAGGTTCCGTTAAAAAAAATTTTAAAGACAACTATGCATGGAGTTCAGACTCAACCATGAACATGAACTCGACCTCAGCTTTTGAATGCAGTATCAACAGGACACCTAGGTTCCCCCTGGTAAGTCATCATCTTCCTCCATTAGGATTATTTTATAATTTTGTTTTCTACTTCATACATTTTTAGAATAAATTAAAGAATTTTCTATTTTGTGACTGAATGACAGCTCTTAGTTACAACCTAGTAGGCTTCAACTTAATCATACCTCAGCACTCAACCAACTGGCAAGCAATTAAATTTAACGAACATTTATCAAAGTCCTGCTACAAACCAAGGCCCTAGGCTGGTGCCTGTCACTGAGAAAAGCATCTGGGTACAAACTCATCCAATACGGATAAAACAAAAGCATCGTTTTCAACAGCAGCGTGGTCTGGGCGCTTGGCAACGGCACAGACTTTACAGATAACCACTTGGCCTTGAGTATTTGACCCAGACCTTGGAAGGCATTTATGTGGTGTGTTCACCAACAAAGCAATAAAGAGCTCATTCCTATTTCCCAGGAAAGGGTTTCACTCCAAGATAAGCCACACTTTTTCCTGAATATCTGGGAACCAGTCCTTCTTCATAACGTTTTTCTTTTAACCTATCATCCCTTAAGCTTCCTGGACAAATGGTGAAGAGGGAAGACAATTCAGGGAGAAAGAACAGCAAACTTCATCCACGAGAGTCCTCCAGCCTTCTGAAGCAACAAAGTGTATCTCTACCTACTGTTGAGAGCAATTAAATACACTCTGAAACCAGAACCACTTCATACGGTATTACTACTTACTGTCTTTAATTAGACTACAATGAATCTCTAATACAGAAATGGGGCAGGGAGGATGTCCAAAGTCGACGATTTATGGAAATTTGCTTCTGAGTTTGTCCATGTTAATGGAAAACAACTCTCTGTGAGCAGTCCCCAGGCCTCAAAGCAATAATATTAAATCAGATAAACTGCAGAAAGGGTAGGATCATCAAAGTCCAGAGGGAAGAAGAATAGGCATATTTAAAGTCAAGGGCATGAAAATCAAAGTAAAATAATTAGTAAAGGAAACTGATAACTAAAAAGTGATAAATTGAAACCTAAATTTTGTTGAATGAGTTAATGCACGGATAGCCCAACTACTTACCACCTGCACAGATTCTACCAAGTTAAGAGGTATTTAAAAAATCACACAGCTTATCGGCTACTAAGGTGTAACATTCTCAGAGAGAAGGTGAAGACTCGAGTAGCAATAGCAGAGATCTTTGAATAAGGAAGTATCACACAAGTGAGCTAAGGTAGGTTTTCAGGAGATCACATTCAGGTCCTCAGAAGAGCCTTACATCCAATCAGGCCCATCCCACCCACACTTCCACTTGCACATCAGGGAGGAAAGCTTGCAGCAGGATCACAGTGCAGGGGGACGACTCCGGGCATTACTTCTTGCCTTCTGTTGAGACCCCTGGTGAATAAATTCCAAGGTAACCACCCATGATGGTGTTCACAATACATCTCAGCAAGCTCATCTCATGTCCTTGCTTCCCTAAAATTGTGCTGCCTTTGCTTGTCACCAACTGTGGAACTTTTCCTGATACCCTTATTTCTAATTTCTTCTGATCTATTACCGAGCACCTTTCCTCCCAAGAGAAGGAGCGGGCCTGACCAGACTTCTGTGAGATGCTGACAGACTGCTGCCTGCAGCACTGAGCATATGCCACTCAGACTTAGTGAGAAAATAGCATATCCAGGAAGGGTGAAAGAAAGATAAGACACTACTGACAGCCTTTCCTTACAATTCTGCAGCCATCCTCATCTCACAGGAGCTGAGACATTTTCAGATAGCTCTAAGTTGGTCATTGGAAGCAAATCCACAACACAAGTGCATCTTTTAGGCCTTTGGAGCGATCATTTTGATAGTTCCCATAAGTCATTTGAATAAAAAACTTCATGAACAAACTGTAAAGCACATGACTAAAACTCCAATTAATACTAAAAAGCAAATAATGCTGACAAACTGCTACAGTGAACTTTTACAGAGATCAAATCAGTTGAATGTAACTCTGTCCTTCAAACAGACAGATCTATTTTGTCTTACCCTAACTTTTCCCAGCCAGGGTGCCTCCTCTCCCAATGGAGGTCAGGAAGGGGTCCTCCTTAATTCAAACTCACCAGGACAGTGAACATTCTATGACTATCTGCTCTGATAACATCTTACACATCCCCAGAGCATGGTTCTAATCACAGCAGTTTAAACAGCTACCCTAGATCCCAGCAAGGTGCTGCTAAAAGGAAGAACTGTACAGTTTGCCTTTCAATTTGTTTTTATTGGAAGCATATTTGTGAGAACACTAAGAAGTAAAAGGCCTCAGCTTGAGCTTCAAAGCTGCAAGCATTTCACAAACCCACCCAGCTCATTTTCCCACCCCCAGACCCCCTCCCTCCTGCCTTCTATGGTCAGGATTCTATTTCATCTTTCCTCCCTAAGAGAGAATGTACCTGTCAACTAATGGCAAAGGCAAATCACTTCACTCCCGATGTAGATGCTGCTTCTTGCACACTTGTGTGCTTCTAGCACCAAAAGCAAATGCTTCATTGTTCAAGGGTCACTGTTAACTCTTCCAGCACAAACGTATTAGCAGAACACAGGAGCAAACCCAGGCTCTGTGGGAAGGGGTGTCTTTCTGGAGCCTCTGGATTAAAATTCTCCATCACTAGAGTCACCAAGGGGTTACAGCATGAACTTTGGAGTTTCCCGCTAAGAATTCTTCCTCTAACACACTTCTATTAGTCATATTAAAATGGATTCGTTTATTAGGTCAGCTGACTACTATTTTAGGACCAAGAGATAAAGGAGCGTCATTGAAGAAATAACAAAACAAACTTGGGGTGAAGCTTTATTTCTCTTTCTTTGGTGGGTGCAGCAGGACAAGCCAACTTTAGCTGAAGGTATGATGCCCCTGCACCAGGAGTCTTCACTGTCCAAAGTCCAGGTACAAGCTTCCTAAGAACTGAGACACTCCAAGCTGAAGGAGAATCTGAGAGACCCAGAAAGGCTAACTCCACTGAGCCAGGGAGAGAGGCACCCTTCTTTAAACCTGATGATGCCTGAAGGATGCTCAAACCACTTGTTAAGCCTGAGGGGAAGCTCTGCTTCAGTACTAAGGGACCAGCCACTGGTCAAGAGGATTCTGCTGCTCTCTTGTTAATGTCAGCCATCTACCAGACTACACCTCCCACCTGCTACTTCTACTTAATCATTCCCTGGTCTGGCCCTAGAGCCTGGCCAGTAATACTGATATTACACCCCATTACCCAAATTCTACCCCAACATCCCCAACTTCTACTGGACTCCATGAGGACTGGTAACCCAGACTCCACAGTAAGGACAAGGCATGACAAAAAGAAATACAGGAAATGTGTAAGCTCAACCACTGTAGTCAAGAGAAAATGGCTTTGGAATCCTTGATTCCAACCTGGGTGCTGTTATTAATCGGTCACAAGACTTTGAGCAAATTATGTCACTCCTCAGAATCTCAGCTTCCTCATCTGTAAGAGATTAAAATCCCTACTTTGCCAAGCTGCTATGAAAAACAAATAAGGGCATACAAAGTAGGCATTCAGTAAGTGGTAATTAATATTCCCATTATATCAAAGGGCAATTCCAGATGCACACCAGCCAAGACTGAGAATTCACTAGACACCATTCTGACAATACAGCTCTAGAAATGTAAAGGGTTGAGATTTGTATAACATATGGTTGCTATCCTGATGTAGAAAAAAACCATACACAACAGTTTTACAAATTCCTAGTTTATGATGTCAAAATTCTCTAAACAAAACAGATGCTAATGATCAAACTGCATGATGACTTCTGCTCATTTCTTCACCATAAATAATCAAGATCTCAAAGATGACATAAATGTTCTAATTTACTTTCTCTACGTTTGAGGATGGCAAGGAGCTTGTCAGTGACCTTCTTGGGTTTCCAAAGTTAACCGTTATGGTAATTTTCAGAAGGAAAAGAGCACCAAGTCTGCTATAACCATTCTGGAAATATAATAACACTTTTATAATTATACTGTTATTAAGAGCAGCTCTTATATTTACTATATTCAGAGCTTTATATGGGTAAGCTTGTAACACTCTGCATGAAGAGCAAATAAATGATTATCACTGCAAGAAACAAATTACGAAGGGAAAATAAAATTTATTTCAGGAATGGAAGCTGCAAAATCCAAATTTAGAGACTAACACAGTATTGGTTCCCAAACTACCAGAAAGGGAGAGAGAAAATACTACCTCTCATGAGTCTATACCTAACAAGTTTCCCCTAGAATTCTGGAGCCCACTTTCTTTACTCTTTGTCAAGGTTCCTAAGGGACACAAACTCAGCAGCATCTCTCCTCCCAGAAATTAAGACTCTCCCCTTTCTCTGCCCTCCTGGTCCTTTCTCACCATATTCCTATCCTTAAGAGCCCTAAGAATGCAGTCAGAGCTGAAACCTCTAGTGACCCTTGTCCGGCCTCTGTTGGCTCCAAGTGCTCTGTGCAGATAGGTGGACTCCCTTCCAGCCCCTGCTATGTCCTGCTTCTCACGCTAGGACCCTGAAAGCACTGAAGAGGGTCAGAGGAGACCTCTCACACTTTATTAACAGAAGCGCCTGAGCATCTCCTACTGGAGAATCCAGGCTAATTCACTGCAGGATGCCCAGAGGCAGTGAAAAAGTAAAGGCACACACACTATCCTTAATGGCAGTCTCCCCTTGCATCCTAAGACCCATCTGCTGCAGTTGGCTGGCACAAAACCTCCATACAAAAATGGAGCATAGAGGGAAGGGTCTAGCTCAGTGGTAGAGTGTGTGCTTAGCATGCACGAGGTCCTGGGTTCAATCCCCAGTACCTCCACTAAAAAAAAACAAAAAGAATGGAGCACAATCCTCAAGGTGAGTCAACTGTTTAGGAACCTTCATGTGCTTGGGTTTCCATTAACTATGCCATCTCCGAGCACATTTATCTCCTATTAAAGTGTTTCAAAGAGTAGAACAAAATCATTAAAACTGCTATGCAAAGATCTATTTTGCTAACTCATAGGGAGTTACATAGTTTCTTGAAGTGACCCATTTAAAACAGTACTTTAATTTCTTTTCTTTTTTTTTTTTTTAAACCAACACAGCAACTGTGTTGAGTACAGCCGCCAGGAAGTTCACAGAAACTGTTCTCACTTTCCCAAAACCATGAGATGCACTTTCAAAAATAAAACAACTGTTATTTCAGAATCCAGAATAAAGGTCGTGACTCTGGTGACCGCATGCAGAGTGGGAACCTCAAGGGCAGTAATATTAAACCATTTTCCATTCTGCTGTTTTTGCTGAAGAAAAGAACTTCAAATAAGATCTCTGCTGTGAACAAAGATATTCAAACAAGCTCCTCTCAGTGCTGCCCCAGCCACGAGCATCCCTGGAGATCTGGCTTCCCCTTCTGGAAGAGGCACAGGACAAAGGATGCATGTGAGCTAACATATCATGAAACTCCTGCCCTGGGAAGCCCTGGACACCGACCTAAGACAGGAAAAACACCATGGCTGAAACTGCAAAGTTCCCTGCTCTCATAATCATTTTTGCTTCTCAGGCTACCAGTCTTTTGTGAACTATAATCTTAAGTCATATCAATCCCAGGTACTTAGGGAAATCCCACAGCAATTCAGAAAATGAGTCAGGTGTTACCCAACTGTGACAACAGCATGGAGCACTCAATATCCACTGACAAGACGTGGTGAGATTAGCGACTCTTGGTTTCAAAGCAAGGCTTCTTTTACACCATTTAAAACAAAGGGAAGGGATGGAACCTCTACTTACCAGGCACCTACAAAGAACCATCCCTAAGCATCATACCCATTCTCCCACTCAGTCAGGCTAAGTTCCCACTTTGCTTGTGAGAAAACTGAGGCTCAGTTTAAATAATGTGCCATAAACCACACCGTCAGTAACTGATGATGCCAATATCATTTCATTGTTACTACCCTTCGCGCTCTCACATGGGCGTGCTTTCACAGATCCTGTAAAGTAGCTGTAGTGCAATAAACCTCAAGTAAACTAACCTACATATTCATCTATAAGCCAACTATATTGAGTACATGGGGCAGGAAAAAAATTTTCCCCTCAGTGATTTAAAAAATAGCAAAATTTTCTCCCAGAAAAGACTAACAATGCAACCAACAAGGGCTTAATTTCCAAAATATACAAACAGCATACTGCACAGTATCAAAAAAACAAACAACCCAACCAAAAAATGGGCAAAAGACCTAAACAGACATTTAACCAAAGAAGACATCCATTTGACCAACAGGCACATGAAAAGATGCTCAACATTCCTACTTACTAGAGAAATGCAAATCTAAACCACAATGAGGTATCACCTCACACTGGTCAGACTGGCCATCATCAAGAAGTCTACAAATAATAAATGCTGAAGAGGGTGTGGAGAAAAAGGAATCCTCTTACACTTTTGGTGTGAATGTAAACTGGTGCAGCCACTACAGAAAACAGTATGGAGGTTCCTTAAGAAACTAAAAATAGTTATCCTATGATCCAGCAATCCCACTCCTGGACTTATATCTGGAAAAGATGAAAACTCTAATTCAAAAAGATACATGCACTCCAATGTTCTTAGCAGCACTAATCACAATAGCCAAGACATGGAAACAATTTAAGTGTCCATCAACAGATGAATGGATAAAGATGTGAGGTATGTATACAATGGAATACTACCCAACCATAAAAAAAGAATGAAATATTGTCATTTGCAGCAACATGGATAGACCTAGAGACTATGATATTAAGTGAAATAAGTCAGACAGAGAAAGACAAATATCATATATCACTTATATGTGGAATCTAAAAATAATACAAATGAACTTACTTTACAAAATAGAAACAGACTCATAGACATAGAAAACTCACAGTTACCAAAGGGGAAAGCAAGGAAGGTAAATTAGGAGTATGGAGTTAACAGATACACACTACTATATATAAAATAGATAACTAAGGATTTAGTATATAGCACAGGGAACTACATATTCAGTATCTTGTAATAACCTATAATGGAGAATCAAAAAGAATATATATATATGTATAATGAATCTGCAGTCCACCTGAAATACAATATTGTAAATCAACTGTATTTCAATAAAAATTAAAAAATAAATAGTCAGTCTTTTTTATACAGTTAGATATAGCTCAGCCTAGAATGGATATAACCTCTAGAGTAACCTATTAGGAGACAACCAAAGGGAAGGGGAGAGAGGATGTGCATAATTCCAGGTAAGAGGGGAGACCTGAGCAAAGGTGTGGAGGTGGGAGAGCCCAGGACGTGGAAGAAGAATGAGCCATTCTTTCAACCTCACTCTGACTTCTCCACACCAGGACTGTGAAACCTTTTAGGGTTAAAAGTGCCTCATAAACTTCTGAGAAGACACTGCATACAATTAGGAGAGTGTGGATACAATATTGTCATCTTAATAAAGATCAGATAGAGAGAACTCATTTGAAGGTGTTTTCACTTTTGACAAAAGACCTCAGCTGTTAGATGGCTGCACAAGCAAAAAGCTTTCCCAGCAGCCAGCTGCCAAGGTTGACAACGGGCTCCTTTGGCACAAACACAGGGATCCGATTTTGCACGTACAAATGCTTTGTTCATTCAATCCATGGTTACTGAATGCCTTCTAGGTGCCAGGCACCATGCTAGATGCTAGGAATACAAAGATGAACTGACTTTATTCTTGGCTGCTCAGGAGGAGATGACCACAATAAATAAAAGACGATGAGTGCCATCAAAATAGCAAATAGGGAGTGACTAGTGCCAATTAACTAGGTCCATGTTCAAAGAGGAACAGCAGAAACATTTTTTTAAATCCTCCTTTTGCCCGCATCAACGCTTATCTCTCATATGGATGCATCTATTTCTAATTTATGTCTTTGCAGACACTTTCATAAAGCTACTGCATTCTTGTCCATCTCTCCATTTTTACCAATTTTATACTTTTTTCTACGACCACAACACCTGAGAGAAAGAATCAACTAAATCAGGGTAAGCGAAAGTCCTTCAAACAAATGCCTTTCTATCAGTTCTGTATCACTCCCCACATTTATATGCCCTTTATCTAAGAGAGTCAACTAAAAATTGTCAACTCGGAACACACAATAAAGTCACCATCCTCCCAAATACTTAAAACTTCTCTTTTCAGCAAGTTTTCCTAGCATTCCATCTACCACTGCAAAAGTAGAAACATGGCAGCTCACTGGTCCTGGGAACAGAGAATTATTTCTTAAACCTCCCTTCTAGCACTACTACATCTTCAGCATGTTGTCAAAATATTTGGGTTTTAAAAGGAAAACTAGGGGAAGGGCATAGCTCAGTGGTAGAGTGCGTGCTTAGCATGCAAAAGGTCCTGGGTTCAATCCCCAGTACCTCCATTTAAACAAACAAACCTAATTACCATCCCCCCCAAATAAAAGGAAAACTAAGTAAAAACGATATGTTAAACACCCTTAAAAATACTAGATACAAGTTTAAAAGCAAAATTAAAAGAAGTAATAATGGGATATCAACCATATCCAGATATGACACTTCATTTAGTTAAGCACTGATCTATTTATCAAGATGGCCCAGGTATCTGACTCTGAGATCAGTAAAACAAAGTAACACAATTTGGTAATACATATGCTGCACCACAAACATTCTTAGTTTAAATAAAGTTATTGCACTTCATAGTGGCACTGATAATGGTCTGACAGATAAATCAGCATAACCCAGTAACTGTCTGAGCTCCCACATCCCAGCACCTGCTCTGAAGCAGGAGACTAGCTTCTGTCTTAAATGTCTTGTGCCTATGCATGGACATACTGCATAGACCTTTAAAATAGCATCATTGGTCTCTAAACAAATTTCCCTTCCTCATCAGCAGAGCTCAACATCATTCTGCTGATCTGTTTCCATTTCTCCTAAACGAGAGCCTGAGAACAGACACAGCAGGACAGGCAGCTGGGTTTCACCTCCTTTCCTCTGTCTAGGCTTGTTTCCTGGCTGTTCCATTCAGTCCCTCCCTAGTCATCCCTCCCAACACCTGGAATAGGTCTCGTCCTATCTCACCTGCTCCAAGGCACACCTCTTCTCACTCTTAAAAATCTCTCTAAAAATCCATTCCATGAAAACTCTCATTAATAGTCCTCACTTCCAACTAGCCCGTTAAAAAGGATGCTGATAACACATGACGTTTGTATAACCATAAACAGTCGACAGCATCTCACAGTTAAGTTCTCAGTGAATCCACTAACAAAACAGTAAGGCAGACAGGCCATCATTACCATCCCCACTTCACACATGAGGGGCCTGGGAGCCCGTCCAGAACAAAAACCACACTGGAATCATTTATGTATCCTCAGCAATTCACACAGACAATGCTTAATAAATAAGAAAGCAAGAAAGAGATTTGGGGTGGTGGAACAGAACAAACATTATGTCTTCTAATTGCTAACCCAAAGCTGAAAATACAAAAGAAAAACAGAGTAGGTTAAACATGAAATCAAATACATATTACAAATATCTAGTTACATCCAAATGTGACCAGCCTGACAGATTTATAAGTTCAAATTGGGATAAGGATATATAGTTATTCCAGACCTAAGAAAAACACAGGAATCCTGAAAATGATGTATCCTGTTACTTCAGATGTTTCCACAAATGGAAAAAGATACTAAAGTGTTAAATACTATACACAGCAGACTCAATTCAAACATTCTTTTTAAATGATCCTACTTAAAAAGATGCTTGCATATAAACTTTCACCCCAAAGCAAATCAATCCCTATCCAGACTTGGTGGAGGTCTGGAGAGCTGGTGAGATTGTTTATAGGGTAAATAGGGGCTAAGTGTATCTTGCATCTTTCAGTTTGAAACTTTGAGGAGACCTGAGAAACATGTGTCTGAACAAGGATAGCATTGTGGGTCATTACTGCAGGTATCAATCATTTTGGCAATCCAAAGTGAGGGATTGAGGGAGTTCTCAAGACAGATTTATACAAACGAATGCAAGAATGAGCTTTTATTGAAGTGCCAGCTGCTTCTTCTACAGAGTAAGACCAGACCTGGGCAACAGAACTTTCTGTGAAGACAGACATGCTCTATATCTGCACTGGCAATACTGTAGCCACCAGCCTCATGTATCTCTTGTGTACTTAAAATATGGTTAGTGTAGTTGAGAAGCTGAATTTTCAGTTTTAAGTTTAATTTATTTACATTTAAATAGCCACATGTGGTATTGGTGGCTACTATATTCGAGAAAACAGTGAAGATGGAAAGGAAATGCATCAAATTCCAACAAGAACTCTTTTAAAAAAAAAAAAGGATAGATTCACTCCTACATGTCTAAAAATAATATCAGAAACTTATCTAAGAATTTTAATATTGACACAGACCTTCAAGATCTAGCAAAAGCAAGTCTTGTCCAAGGTCAAATAAAGTCTAACAGTTACAAACTAGTATGGCCCAACATTTCAATCTCTCTCCAAGATCACAGCTTGCCTAAAAACTCCAGCCATGAACCAGATGAAAAAGACAATTAGTATTTACAAATAGTCTATTACATACCAGCCACTGTGATAGTTCTTTACAACTGCTGTCCTATTTCCTCCTCACCACAACTCTAACAAGGAGTCATCACCACTTCTATTAAGTAACTCTAGAGAGATCAGCAAAAGCAGGATTCCAGCTCAGATCTACGCAATTTCCGAGGGCATGTATTTCCACAGCACTACACTCTCTCCTTCTCAAGATCTCTATCAGTCCTCTTATCCTCAGACTTTCATTAAAATGGTTGATCACATGCCTTCCAAGTTTCCAACATTTGATACTCTCCACCTAGAATGCTAGACATATTAATTGGTGTCCTACCCAACCAAGTATAAGATAACCCCCATTCCCAAGAAAGCCTATGTCCAGCCTTTTACAGATCTTACTACCTTCAGCTCTACAGTAGGGCTGCCTCTGAGATGGAGAGCCATCAAAGAAAGCTTAACACAGCCAATATCTACTCATTCATCCTCACCAGTGTCTGGAGGAGGTCACTGCTTTCAGCAGTAATTTCCCTTTGCCCCTACAGATAAGGCAACTGGCAGTTGATCACCCAAGGCCACACTGCACGCTGTGCCTTATCTCCCCATTCCTCAGACACCCTGGCTCAAATCTCCTTCCTCAACTCCCATCTGATCTCTAGTGGAATTCCCAAGGGCAGATCCCTTTGACTTCAAAGGAACCCTCCCCTCTCCTCTGACAGTACCAGAGATGCCTGCAGAGCTCAAAAGATCCCAACCCTGGAAGCCTCAGCTAGAAACGAAGTGAGAATAACTCCCAAGAAAGTTTATGCCCACACAAAAACATGTGCATGAATGTTCAAAGCAGCAGTACTCATAACAGCCAAAAAGTAGAAACAAGTCAAGTGCCCATCAACTGATTAATGGATAAAGAAAATGGGGTACAGCTATATAGTGGATTATTATTCAGACATTAAAAGGGAATGGCGTATTGATAATATGCTACAACAGACGAACCCTGAAAATGTCCTGGAATAAGCTAAGTCTCAAAAGGCTACAAACTATGATTTGATTTACATGAAATATCCAAAGTAAGTAAATCGATACAGTAGAGAGTAGAAGAGTAGTGGCTAGGGGGAGGGGGAACTGGGGAGTGACTACTAACTGGTAAGGGGATCCTTAATGGAGTAATAAAAATGCTCTCCCGGGGGGAGGGTATAGCTCCTGGGTTCAATCCCCAGTACCTTCTCTAAAAATAAATAAACCTTAAAAAAAAAAAAAAAAAATGCTCTCCCACTCAACACTGGTGATGGATGCACAACTCTGAATGTATTAAAAAACACTGAATTGTATATTTTAAAAGAGTGAATTTTAATGGGATGTGGATTATCTCAAAAAAGCTATTAAAAAAAAAAAAAAAAAACTCCTAAGGTAATCGTAACAAAGCAATGGCAGGAACCCAGGTGGGATATAACCCAGCCCAGCTATGTTTAAACTTAATTAAAATGAGAAAGCCAAATGGTGACAGTTTCAAGAAGTCTCCCCTAGATTTAGCTTAAGACTTCACAAACTGTCTTTCATTGAAACCTTAAAAACACAAAGTCAAGGAAGAGCAAAGATTATCTCTAACTGATAGATAAAGAAACTAAGCCCTAGGAACACATGACTTTAGATGACCCATGCACAGTGGAATATTAAAAAAAAAAAAAAAAGAGTAGGGATGTCAGAAAGACATTATAGTAAGTCTTCTTGTCAGAACTAAATATGACATTCCCAGATGCCATTTTTCACCCTAAATATGAATGGATTAGACTAGGTCATACTCAGTCACTGAATACTTGCCACGTGCCAAGTCCCATTCGAAGCACACACACTGTCTTATAGAACTTAATCCTCATAACTCCCTATCTTCAGGCATGAGCATGGGGTCCTGCTCCAGTACCTCCATCCATTCCACCACTGTCTGAAGAGATACTGCTAGTCAGCAGTGAATGGTGGGCAGGACTTGAAATGTCAGGCCTCCAACATCTGGTCAGTGCCCTAGACTTAATCTACTGCTTCTTCACTAACTGCAAACAGGTAAGATCTCAAAGCTCTTCCTCCATGAAAAGATTCTATAACAGCAATAGGTAATACTATTCTTGGGCACTAGAAAATAAAACTCAATTCTCCAGGGACTTAACTTATTGTAGAAACAATACACACATATATGTTATATATATATATATAAATATATATATATATTTATTTATATATATAAAAATAACATTCTCACATTCACCAATGGTAGCTCCAGTTCAATAGCAACAGTGAAGAGTGGTGACCACCTCAAGGCCTAAAGACAGGAAGTGGGGACAGAACAAATGCTGGCAACTCACTCCTGCTCTCTGATTTCCAATGGCTAAACCCAACTGGACGTAAGAGCAAGGGCCTTATGATATAGTCTATAAAGGTGGGGGAGGGGGGTGCATAGAACAGAATGAATGGAGAATGAATCTAGGGGCAAAGGAAAATAATTAGCACATGGGATCATAAGCACACTAGAAGATTATGTGGCAGCCAACTACCTTACCTAAATCCATATTCAAATGGAAGGAAAGTGGATTTCAATAAAAGGCAGTGATGGGTTCCCGTAGAAAATCAACTGTAAAGCAAATTCTCACAGTCCTTCCCCACTGATCTGTCTGTAGTTATTAAATAACCTGAATTACGCCTGAATAAATGTAAGATCATTACAGTTAAGACTTTGCAGCTAACTACTTCATTTTCATTCCAGTTATCTACCTCTTTTTCAAAATCCTTGGTTGAAATAACCCACTAAAACAACAGTCTTCTAAACTCACATATTTACAACTGACACAAGATCAGTACGCAGCTTTCTGGAACCGTCAAGATACTTATCTGAGCAGGAATGTTTGAGGGCTAAAAATCACAATAAATAATTTTCATCCACACATTTGTTACAAAAATATTACCTGGTCCTGATGACCAAGACCCTCACTCATATCCCAAACAGGATAGTCAATCTCCCTTTTAGTACTCAGAAAATACAATGCCTCAGCCTCAAAGTGGTTAGCCCTTCACCGTAAATTCTGAAGAGCAGGGTGAAAGATTCCCCTTTGCAGCCTCTCTCTTTAAATGCTAAACCAGTTCCTAAGTGTCTTCATTCAAAAACTATTCATTTCATGACTATTACACACATAATTGAGATGTTTTCTACACTGAACATCACCCCAAAGGGAAAAAGCACCTAGAAGCAAAGCCTCTGTATATCCAGAATCATATAGATTAACCATTGTTTCAAATATTTGTTCCCACTGTCCACATAACCAATCACAACCTCTAGGAAATTCTATTATTTTGTATGCAAAGAACATTTCCTAGCCTACTTCTCAAACCCAGAAAACCCTCATCCAATCATGTTGCCCTGACTTTTAGTGCAAAAAATACTACAGAGATTAATTATGCTTCATAAATTAGACTGGACTCTCATATCCCAGATTTCTAAGAATTAAAAACAATTATCTCCATCTAAAGATTTCCTTTAAAATTCCACTGGGCTAAAGTGCTTCGGAAATACCAAACCCAACTCTACTCTTCTATCTGCACTCTGGTACATAATCAAACTCCCAAACTGTTCATGGAGAAAATCTTCCACTAATTATACCTGTTATGAGGAAGAAGCCTTCTCCCATCACCATTAAATGGCCAAAGAACTTCTTTTAAAAGACTAATTCTCAAAAACCTCAAGTTGAAGAATTAAATTTGATTAGTCTTATAACATTTCATGTCACCCATAAGGAGATCAGCCAACTTTTAACAGAATTTTAGAGGCAGGGGAGCAACAAAAATAACTTGTTTAAGGTATTTTATGGAACAGAAAACCAGTGCAGAAAGATGAAATGATTCACTCTACTAAGTCATACAACAAGTAAGCGTCCAGGTAATTAGAACCCCAACCCTTGACTCAGGTCCAGGGCTATTTGACTTCGCCATATTCCTGGGTATATCCAACTAAGCCCAAAGACACTCATGGTAAAGTAAAACAGCTCATGTCTGATTACCAGACACCTCTCCTTGAGGTCAAAATACTCTTCCTATCAAATCAGCATCTGCCTCTTTCTCAGATTTTATCAGCCAACAACCACCACCAAAATAGGAGCTAAACTGTCTTCAGTGAAACTAGAGGAAGCAGCTCCATCTCAGATGACTGGAATTTGAGCTGTAATTAATCTCAATCCATTGAGAGGAACAGCCCTTGTCTTTAATTGGTATTAAACCGCCAGAGTTCAGGCTGTCCAGAGGAAACTGCAAAGTTCTCTAAAGTGCAAGGTCAGTCATAAAGACCTTGACAAGTTTAGAGCACGATGGGGGAATTCAAGGTCTTTATCAAGTGAGTGAGCAAATTTCAAAGAAAATTCTCCACTAACATGTGGAAGGCACTCCAGAAATAAATTGGTGAGATGAAATTCATTCATCACCAACATGGGTCCTTTGTCAGATGTGGTAATGAACTTCCTCCCATAGAATCCTACATCAAACTAGAAATCTAAGAATAAGCCAAAAGCTCCAAATAACTATAAAGAGAATAACTATCAATTCACAATGGATGCTGTAAGAATTTAAGCTGAGGGCAGGCAACTGATCAAATTTTCAAAAGAATCTTCCATATAATGAACTCATTATAAACCATAAGTCTGCCTCAAATACTAAATTAGTATTTGTTGGTAGACCTCTAACTATATTTCATCCCTACAGAGTAGGCCAGTAATATGTGCTAATAAGTACATGCTTTTGTATTAACAGAAATACTTTCATCAGCCACAGGAAAACCCTTACACTAAGATGTATATGATTTCTCCCCACTGAATTGAGAATTCTTTCCTCCCATATAGTCCACTCCATGTGTGAGCTTAGAGAAGCAGTAAATTAGTGCTATCTGACTTACCACTAGAAGGAAAAAGTCATCTAAGATAAAGAAAAAAATCAAGTATTCTTCTGCGGTAGCCAGTCTCCAAGATAGTCCCCAATGGTCCTAGTCTCTTGGTACAGTGACCACCCACAATGCATAGGACTGACCTGTGTTACCAAAGGGGTGTCACAAAAGTGATAGCGTAGGATTTTCAAGGCAAGGGAATAAAGGACATGGCAGTTTCCATCTTACTGTCCCTCAGATTGCTTGCTTACCCTGGGTAAATCCAACTACCACGTTGTAGGGACACAAGAGCAGTCCACTGAGAAGCACCAAGGCCTCCTGGCAATATCCAGCAGCAACTTACCCACCATGTCAACGAGACACCTTTGGAGTGAATCTCCCAGCCCCAGTCAAGCCTTCCTACGCCAGAAGCCTCTTCAAGGATGACCATCTTATGAGAGGCCCTGAAGCAGAACTACCCAAATTCCTGACCCATCAAAACTGAGATAATAAATATTTAGTGTTGTTTTCAGCCTCTAGGCTTTGAAGTAATTTCTCACATAGCAACAGATTACTAATATACTTTTCCTGATTAACTCAACCCTCAGGAAATGAAAACACAGCATCTTCTATTTTTAAATGATTTTTAAGTTTGTCCTTTCCAATAGTCCAAATGACCTCTATCTGTTCTTGATCAACTCTTCTCTGCAAAGAACACAGCGTCCCTAAGTGGCCACCACAGGTGCTATCATTTACTAGCTATCCTCTTTACAGTATCAATAGATGCTGAAGTTACTTCTGAAAGTCCACTTCAATCAACATACAGTCCATCCTAATGCTAATAAAAGCTCATATTATTTGAAGAGATATGAGGCCATAATTGTGTGTTCACCAATAACCTGCAGTTACCTGAACTTTTGTTAACTAAGTTCAATCAAATCCCTGTACTCCTAATGCCTCTCCACCCATCCTTCTCCACAGTCTTCATCGTCTACTCCTCACTCATAATACAGAGAAAAGAAACGAGCAAAACTACAAAATCGAAAAGACCCAGGAGAGCTCAAGATTTGCAGATACTAGCTACTCTATATAAAATAGATAAACAAGTTTCTACTGTATAACACAGGGAACTATATTCAATATCTTGCAGTAAACTATAATGAAAAATATGAAAATCAATATATGTGTATATATGTATGACTAAAACATTAGGCTGTACACCAGAAATTGACACATTATAGTGACTATACTTCAATAAGAAAAAAAAATTCTATTGCTCCCAACATGGAAAAAAAAAAGACCCAAGAAGATGCATATAAATAACAGTCCAACATTTGTTATAAGTGCTTTATCATCATGAAGTATTTATTATTGATTTTTATAGTGCCCCTAAAAAATAAGCTTCCCTTATATTTAAAAAAAAAAAAAAGGCAATGGCTGTTTTCAAAGGAACACAGAAGCATTAAGAACCTTGACATTCCACATCCTTGCATTCTTTCACACTAATTCTGACGACATGTGCCCCCCTAGGGAAAGAGAAATGCTTTCATGTTAACTACGTACATGTTCAGTCATGGAAGGCTAAATTACATGTCTCAGTGGTTTAGACCACCAGCATTCAGTGTTTGCACAAACGAACCTCTACCTCCTCTACCTACCTACCTATGAGCCTTCCTAACCTACAAATTTTGAGGATTAACACGGGATGCAAACAAACTGAATAAAATGAAATATCAAAGCCAGTACATTGGGAAGTAGACATTACTGTATAATGAAAGCCACACGTAAGGTGAGTAGACTGTGATTTAACTGTATAGCAAAAACTTGTCCTTGTCTTCTTTGCCAATCAGGCACGTGGTTTTTTTAAGTACTGACCTGGACTTTAGACAGGGAGACTTTTCAGGTTCAGTAAATTATAACCAAGTAATGTTGAACCTACCACCCTATGGAAATGTAATAGGAAGCAATTAATGAATTAACCACTATTGTCTTCTCCCTTTGTGACAAGATGGTGAAATAAGTCCTGAATATGCCAAGCTTTCTCCAGTCCTTACTGTGTTTTGAAACTACACAAATAAAATCCTTAAAAAAAAAAAAAAAAGAGGCATGATTTGAAGAACCACTTTAAGATACTAGAATACCGTCCCTTTCTCAACTGGATACTTTATTTCAGAAAACTAAGAAGCATCCCATTTAGAGCTACAACTAAATTCAAAGACGCCCAGACTGAAAACACACAAAACGAAAAGGCTTAGATATATCTCTGGAGCAAAAGGGGAAAAAAAAACCACAGCAGATGCAATTTTATGACTTTTTTCCCACCAAAATTGAACTTTTTATATAAACAAGAGGTGGATAAAGCTCTAATATTCAAAAATCAGTAGAAAAATGTTAATTCTCCAAGGAATTCTCCTTTGAAACTCAAAACCAAAACACTTATAAAACCATCAACAGCAAACTTCTCACTTCCCATGTGACTGACTGGCTTTCGATAGTTCTTCTGCTTTGAATTATTAATCCAGTTTCCTTCTCTCATTTCTTGCCTCCCCTTTATTAATTTTATTAATTTCTTTCTTTTCAAATAAGCCTTAAGAAACAACCCAAAGGCAGCCCAAAGACCACATGTCAACCTATTCCATCCTTAAGAAACAGGAGAAGCCAAGACTTGTGTGGGTTTGACATTCCCTTAAGGAAGAACTAGATGCTATTTTCTACTGCTTAAAAAATAAGCTTTCAAAATGAAACCAAAAATGTGGCCAATGTCCCTAGATTTTAACTGTAGGAACATAAAGTCTTGGATCAGGAGTTATTTTGCTGACTCTGTAGCAACCAGACCCTGATAAGAGTATTTTGCCCATTTCAGGAAAAAAAAATTTTTTTTTAATCATCTAGGAAACAGAGGCCAGAAGCACTATAGGATGAAAGGCTAAAAGATAATCTTCTCTATGAGGAAAAAGATTATACAAACTTTACTTATTAAAGCTTAAAAAGAGAAGGCTAAAAGGCACCTAAATCATCTTTAATTCCACAAAAATTTATATACGAAAGATGGCAACTAGATGTTCCCATCACTTCCGAGCAGAAAATAAATGGGCAAAGCCTTGAACCTCAGCAAATGGGCCCTAAGAGTCCTGGTTCCTGTACAGTAGGTAACCTAGTTCAGGAAGTCTCAAACTTTAACATGCATACGAATCACTTGTGGAGTCTTATTAAAATACAAGTTGATTCAATAATTAAGGAGCAGGAACTGAGAATCTGCACTGATTTCTAACAAGTCCCCAGGTGCAGCTGATACTTCTAATCCTGGCACCATACTCAGAAGCAAGGAGCCAGACCAGAGCAGTGTGACAGTCCACTCCAGCTGTCAATTCAGTTGAATAGGGTCACCACAAGACCACATGCGCTACAGCCACTAGGATGAATCAGGAAGCCAGACCAAAGGGAAAAGATCCTGTAAACTTTCCCCAGCAATGAGCTTTAAGATGGAAATCACAAAGAACATCGAAAAGTAACTGTCCAATAACTGGACTACAAAATATCTTTGAACCAAGTGCATAGTCAGCTTCCTGGAGCCTCGAGGTGTGGTTATTAACAACCTGGTTGAGAGGAAGCAAGATGAGATGATCTCACACACTTGGAAGACAAACTGATTTCACAATCCCATTCCAACCTGTTTTACAAATTCTCAGCACTCCTGGGGCTCCAAGAAATTCTCCAGTGACGCCTTGGAGGTGGAAATTATTGCTTAAGAACTTTGTCAACTAAAATATGGCACATCCAAGTGCAAAGGCATTAAATGTGTAGAAATAGGACCTGCTTAGATGCGATAATCCACGTTTTTTCCCAGCCTCCCTCTGAGCAGTTTCCAGCAATTAGCCACATTTTCAAAGATGAAGAACATGAATGCCTACTAAATGCCTCAAGTCAAAACTGACAATACAGTTAGAGTGTAGCCTCCTAAAGAAGCAAAATAAAACCATTGCTCAGAGCATTTTAAACAGGGGCACTGTACACTTGAAGCTGCAGCCCTACTAGGAGTAATATCTGTCTAGACTCTGCATCTAGAAAGTATGTTCTTAGGCTTAATCTAGCATGAGGCACAGAGTATATGTTCAATAAACACTTTAACAGAGGCAAATGCACTATTCTTATCCTAAAGGGGAAATCTCAACATATCCTTGCCCTCTAGGACACAAGATACTCTACCCAATAGGCCAAGTCTGCTGGCTGCACCAATAATCTTCCAAATTCCCAGGCTCAAAGAAACAGAGTTATTCTTTTCTTTCCACCATTCTATCAATCAAGGGTTCTGAACCTGGGATCCATGAACGGTCAACTGTCTATGAGTGCATTTCCGGAACTGCTTGTAATCTGTATATGTAGATCTATCTACAGAATTCTCTTGGGCTAAGCATTCACGGCTTTCCTAGGAATGTCAAGAGAGTCCTTGATCCAAATAAGAACCAATTTGAATCCAAGTCCCTTCTTCCCAGGCACCACTCTCAGGCCTCCCCTTCTTCATTCTTACAGACTCTGGTCTTGTCCTGTCTTGTCTGTCTCCACAGTCCTTCACTGCCTATGGCAGCAGACTTGTGACTGGGCTTTCCAACTCTGACTTTGTCCACTGTAAGCCTTCATAAGATTGCTCACAGATAACATTCCTAAAACATAACTTGTATAACAACTCCTCTTGTCATTTCAACACTCTAGTTCTAGCCATACCAATGACATGCAGTCCCTCAAAACACCATACCTCCCTGCCTTTCCCTAGAGTGTCTTCCTCCAAAACTGCTCTCCAACTCTCCCTAAGCCCAAGCCATCCCATTCACCTTCCACTCTACAATTCGGGAGTCAATTTTCTTCAGTTTCTTTGCTAATTCCTTGTCAATCTCTGTCCCCAAAGAACATACACCCCCTGCGGACTGCCATTAATACATACTTTTATTACAGTATTTACTATGTGTAAGTACATTGTCCTTTCATCTCTGTATACTCCAATATAGTGCTCAGCATACCATGGTCACCCAGTAAATCCTCACTGAATGAATCAATCACACAGTATGTGCTGGGCACACAGGTGTGCAATCCCACATGTGAATCGAAAAGTTTTCAAAAATACTTGTACTTTATTTTATATCTCAATTTTCTGAATCCTAACAGCTTAAATAAAATATTTAGGGTTCCAGGAGGGATGTCCTAGATGGAAGGAAAAACCTCTCAATCTCTCAAGAATCTGTTAACAAAGGTTACTCATCAGAAGAGACGATTCTGAACCCTAAGTGAGAACACAAAATAGTCCAGCTAAAAATTTTCTTGAATCAAGCTGGATTTATTTCAGATACTAAACAAAAGCATCAATGAAGAAACTCATTTATGTAAGATCAAGGTCACAGGCTAATTCCCAGATCTGAGTTAGTCTCTGAGAGTTGCACAATTTACCATTTTGCTAGGAAAAGTACCCAAAACATATCTCAATAGATTAATTTATTGAAAATACTCATCATGGAATTGCTTCAGAAATACTGCAAATTTGTTCTTGCTGCATTCAATTGTCCCAAGATATGTTTTGTGTTTACTAATGTTTTGGTTTCAAAGCCGGGCTCTCTGGCCGATATGACAACAGGCAATGGCAGAACAAGAGAGGCTTTGGACAAAACTGCCAACATTTCCTTTCACTCACCCCTTAGGTAAATCTTCTGTTTAATAACTCCATGTATATCCTGTAGGCCTTCATAAGGAAAAGCAAAGTTTGTCAACTGAATTTTAACCTTGATGTTTACTGATCTGGTAGAAACTCCCAAAGGATGTGAAATTTTTCACTGAAAATGACCCAACATGGTCTAAACATTCAAGGAAGCCCATTTTTCCCCTCCTTTTGCCTTCCCTGGCTAAACTCACTTTCCCATAATTAACAGACCCAAAGGGAAAAAGTATCTAAAGAGAGGAGTGGCACCTGAGGCTCCTCAGACAACTCCCTCAGGAGCAACTCATTAATACTTAATACACTCAGGCAAAGAACCAAGGAAACCCAAAGTTAGGAATTCCAATGGAACAGAATTAAGAACAACAAAGATCAAGAACTAACTTCAAGCAATCTGGTGTCTGCTATGGCAAAATTCATGAACAGTTGTTTATCAGGTATCAGATACCAAATGTAAAACTCAGCCCACCACTGAGGCTATCAAAATGCAGGCTTTTCTGAAGCATCCGGAATAAGTATCCTAGAAAGCATTTTAGAAACCCTTAGGAACAAGAGTGTTAGTTCAGCAACTGTTGAGATTAGCAAGTATGCTTAGTAAAAAGCACCCAAAGAAACTCCAAAGGGGAATGGCAGAGTCTTATAATTCAGTCATCCTCCAACATTGACATTTAAACAGGTTCTCAGGAAATGAACAACGCATAAGAATGTTAGTATCAACTCCCATTGAGCTATATAATTCAAACATCTATCTAGAAATTTGAAACAGAAGGTTTTCAGAATCTGATTTTTTTTGCTTTTTTGGTAATAGCTTTATTGAGATAAGTCATATACTACACAATTCACCCGTTAAAGTATACAATTCAACAGTTTTTAGTATATTCAAGAGTTGTTGGGGGGAGGGTATAGCTCAGTGTTAGAATGCATGCCTAGCATGCACAAGGTCCTGGGTTCAATCCCCAATACCTCCACTGGAAAAAAAAAAAAAAAGAGTTGTACAACCATCACCACAATCAGTCTTGGAATATTTTTATCACCTCAACAAGAAACCCTGTACCCTGTAGCTGTCACTCACCACAAGAGCCTGCCTCCCCAGGCTGACCCCTCCCCCAGCAACCACTAATTCACTATGTTTCTATAGACTTGTCTGTTACCAGTACTTCCTATAAATGGAATTCTATAATATATGGTCTTTTGTGGCTGGTTGCTTAAGACTCTCAGCATAATGTTTTCTAGGTTCATCCATGTTGTAGCATGATAGCACGTCAATCCTTTTTACCGCCAAATAGTATTCCACTGTATGGATATTCCCACATTTGGTTCATCTATTCATCAGTAGATGAGATTCTGACTTTTAGAGAAAACAGTATTAAAGTCAATAACTAGGTAAGTGAAATTTGGTCAATGAAGGGGTTTCCCGAAGTCAGAATAGGCTCAGCTTCAGACACAATTAATCATAATCAATGATTATAGATGATTATAAATCTCTTACAGCATTGGTACCTCTCGCATCCCCCAAAAAATAAAAAAGATTAAACCACCAAACACAGAATTCATTAGAAGACACTTTAGTCCTAGCTTCCTTAGCTGTAAAATATCCCCAATGACTGCAGTCAGAATTAAATTCCCTTCAGGAGTTAGCTTGTTTTACCTGGTACTGAGAAAGAAAATGAAGCCCAGGAAAGAAAGTGATTTAAAGGTTACGGCAACAATTATCGGCAAAGTTAAAAGTCAAATCTAATTCTCCTAAATCCCATTTTCTTTTTAACACTCTAAACTGCTTCTTTAAACTGTATTCAACATCATCCTAAAGAAATGATTTAGAAGGTGTGCCCAGACTCAGCTACGTGGATAATCTTGATGAAACTTGAGAGGAAGAGATGACCATCCTGAAACTCAAGCAATAAGCAACTAGCTAAATGAACTGTGAAATGCCCATCATTGTAACAATGTGCAAGCCCTCAGAAATTCTAATTAAAGAAAAGACGTTCATGGTGTAATGCACCCAAGAAAAGAAAACCATACAAGAAAAACACACACCAAAAGAGTTAACAGTGCTTATCTCTGGGCAATGGAGTTAGAAATGTTTATATTTTTTCTAAACTGCATTTCCTAATCTTCCACGATGATGATATATTATTTGCATTAGTCGAAAAAAATTACTTTTAAATGTGTTCAGCATTCACATGAGTGTGAACTGTTATATTCTATTTGATAATGTTACAGTAACAAGACTTTGAAATTGAGTATAATTCCTCTTTCCACATTATTATGTACAAAAGAATTTCCCTCTACCAAAGCTCTCTGCAGGATTTATTCCACATCAAGGCTCTCTGAGATGTTGAGTAGTATTTATTCCTGTTTGCAGATGGTGAAGTTAAAATACAGGAGATTTTCGGGATGTGGGGGGCACAGTTGGGATTAAAATCCCTGGGTTTAAGTCATGCCAGCCCTCATAGTTAAACCGTAAATCAGAAACATAAACCAAGGAAAAGGGATGATTTTTTTTAAGAACAGTACTACCTTGTGAGGTCTACAGATGTAAAATTTAGGCACACAGAAACAAAATATCAAACCACCTTCCATTGTGATATTTTACTATTAAAATCAGGGAGAGCAGACATGAATAGAAACACAGACATAATAAATGAAGACAATCATCTATAAAGTTATCAGAAAGTTAAAAAGTATACTTGAAAGAAAGCAAAAATACAGCCCCAGAAATCACCTTCAAACAATTTGGCACAGATACTCCCCAAAAGGCTGTCCTATGATTTTAGTGTATTTTTTCATTTTTATCTTAGTTAAAGTATTTCACTGAGTTAAAGTTGAAGATACCAAGCTAAATTTCAAACAAAAACTTGCAAAACTTATTGTCATACAGATTCCCACCACATGTGCAAAACTCAGGAGACATAAATCAGAAGTTATTAAAGAATAAAAAATGTTTCTTTTACTTTGTAAATAAAAGAAGTGAAGTATTTTCCAGATAAATGTTTTCCTAGAAAAAAAAAAAGTGAGGCTATAGATCCAAAGATACTAATATACTTGCTACAAGTAAGACCTCTTCTCAATACCCTCTTGAGTTTTAATTCTTCTCCACTATTTATTATGCAGTCTAAAATTTTAGAAAGCAAATGTTTCCAATCTCAGCATAACCACAAGGAATAGAAATTGGCAACTCATCAAAGACCTAAGGAGTAGTCTGAAGATCAAATCTAAAGAGTAAACAATTTCTTCATTGTGAGCTTTAATGAAGTAAGGAGTTTAAGTAATATCTGACCAGGTTGCTTTAATACTGTATTACAAACAATTTCTGGAATTTAATTATCATAGTGGATCTTTTCCATCTAAAATAAGAGAACCATGTTTTAAAAGAATAGACTGGTATAGAAAATGGAGTATAATCCACTTAGTAAAGATAAGTATTGTTTTATGAAACTTGTTTTTTATTTGGATTTCTAGAACTTGTACATATTAGGCCATGAATGTAAAGTATATTGTAGCTTAAGTTGCAGTCAAGAGTTAGACAATGAGTCAAAGAATAATCTTAATTCTTTCAGAATCGGCCATGAAAATTTACTTTCAGAAGATAAAGTATAGATCACTTATTAACAAGAAAAAAGTCACTGATTCTAAGAAATGTCACCAACTATTCTCATTCACCTTACTGTGAACTGAATCTCATACAGTCTTCGGAAGAACAAGTGAGCTCTCTCCAAAGAACAATGATGCTGTTAGTGGCTTACAGAACTCCCTTTATTAAGCTTTGGTGAAACTTCTCCTTTCTGATCACAAGAAATTAACACAAATAGTGCCACTCCTTTTCAATAAGCAGTCCTTAGGGTTTACAGCCTGCAGCTTCTTGAGGGATGTCACCTTCCTAAGTAATACCTATTCCAGGCTTGCCCCACCCTCACCCTTACTCCTACCCCCACATCCACCCTCAACCTCCATCTTATCTTCACCAAGAAGTACAGACCAGAGTAGCTGAATGTGTCCTCTCGAGTCAGAGTGCCTGATTCAAATCGTGCTCAACCATTTATTAAGTAAACTGTTAAAAATACCAAAGGATTAATCTGAGAAATACACACAGAGCACTCAAGAGTGTTTAGCCCACAGAAAGCTCTCAAAAAGTGCTAAAGATTATTTGATCCAACTCTTGTAGAA
The DNA here is from genome assembly GCF_009834535.1 of Camelus ferus. NCBI lineage: Eukaryota > Metazoa > Chordata > Mammalia > Artiodactyla > Camelidae > Camelus > Camelus ferus. The sequence goes on along the minus strand of NC_045700.1, from coordinate 30,818,565 downwards.
GGAGCAAAATCTTCACTTGAGCAAATAAACAAGGTCAGACAGAATCCACAAAATTTCCTTCTTCCAAAACTACTCAATGGCTTTATAAATGGTGATAAAAATAGCTGGATATTAAGAAGTCTTCCCACCAAAATCAAGAATGGATTGTATAATCAGTACCGAAGCCAAGACGGTCCCTTGTATGTCTTGCCTCACCACTGGTTAGGTTTCTGTGAGCCTCTAGTGTCACGTCAATATATGAAACTCTGTTATGTATATTTCTGTTTAAAGATATCTTACCTTAATATATATTGTTGATTCATTTCCACTGAACTCAATCCAAAATCTCTTTAAGCCATGTCTGAACAGAGCTTATCTAATACACATATTTTCTCCATAAGCACATTTCAGTCTGCTTGCACTTGGGAACACTAGACAGCACTTCAGCACTATGCTTGGAGGCCATTTTACACAGCCAAATCACCAACAAAAAGCACAAAAAATGTGGAAAACAAGGCACTAACTAGAATGAGAAAGGACACTTGTTGACATACAGCAGAAACAAGAAGCAGGGCATCATCTGTCCTACCTTGGCTGGGAAACTGCTCAAGTGACTTCCATTTTTCACCACCCTGTGATCCATCAATGACCACAAAAGTGCTGCCAAGAATTGATTTGGGGATTACAAATACATGTTACCGAATAGCAAATTTGCAAATCTAAAATCCATGAATAATGAGGACCAACTGTAAATAATTTATGGTACATTCACTCAATGAATATGATTCAAAAGTGAAATGACCTAGAGCTACATGCATCTACATGAACACCTTTCCAACCAAATGCATCAAGATTCAAAAGGATACATGGGTTATGATGCCATCACTATAAATTCAAACAACTGGAATTTATTTTTGCCAAATGTGTATAGGAATGACAAATCCCAGTGCAGCGTAGGGTTCCTCTGGAGAGGGAACAAAGATGAGGACAGAGAAGCTTGGACTGTATTCCTTTAGATCTGTGAATATTTTACCCCCTACTCCGTAATAACCAGGCTATTTCATTAAGAACATATCCATTAGAACAATTTCTCACAGTGAAGTACACATGCTGCAAAGTACACATGTACTGTGTGCTGCATTAAACTGCACGGAAAGAGACTTCTGCAAGAAACTGCAGCACATATTTGGAGCAGTGATGCAACCCATTTAACAGCATGAGAGACTACAGTGATTACAAGGGTCTGCACAGAAGGAAAGGAAGCCTGTAAGAGAGATGAAATGGAGAAAGACAAAGGGTCAAAGTCTTATTTCTGGATACACACTGTGTACCTGCAGCTCTTTGAAGTGCACAGGAGTTTCTTCCCAGAAGGACGACATGCATTCCAGGATGGAACAATCCCAAAGCAAGCTTAGTCATTGGGAAGTAAGGAGAAAAACCTTAAGCCCTGAAAGAATGATTCCTAGCGTGGGGAAGAGGGTTTGGGAAGAAAACTTTTGAATGGAAACTAGCCTGAGAAGCATAGGTCCAACAGCCAAAGACTGGAGGTGACACATCAGGTCTTATTTTCACTGGGATAAGGCAGTGGTTTTCTTGGGGGTGATGGGAAAGACATCATCTAACTTCCAATTTTGTTTCTGCTCAAGAAAAATAAATGTTTTTGATGCTATTATGTTTCATTTATAATTCTCTCCTTTGTTCACTTTTGGCAGTTACCATCGTGAACGTTAGGGTAAAGTCTAGCAACCCGCCAAAAATACCAACATCGTGATTGATGTGTGATTCAAAAAAGCTGTCAAAAGGGATACTCCAGAACGAATGAGTCACACGGCTGGGCTGGGCATGCTAATATTTTTGTACCATGTTATAATCCTTTTCATCTGGACCTTCTTAGAGTTGGCTTATTACTTCCTTTCATGCAATTCTAAGCTAAGGGCTACAATAAATGGTAAAAGAAGCCTGACAGATTGGGTTCATAACTTCATTACTGAAATCCAAAAATTAAAGCTATTTGATATGGAAATAGAGCACCAAGAAAAACATGCACATAGCTTCAGCCCACCAAGACAACTTAAGAACCCTCAAGGGTCTGAGAACAGAGAGAATGCTATCATACTAGTCTGACAGTTCTAGCAAATATTCTTTTATCTCAGTAACTTTAAAAAGTAGAATGCCACTATAAAATTTAGGGCAAAAGTGACATCAGCTGAGAGAAAAAGAGCAATTTTCCTCACTGGAAAGTGAGGAAGAAAGAAAAGTGTATAAAAGCATCTTCAGAAAATTCTAAGCTCTCATTTCAGGATGGTGGTAGTGTACTGATTTGACTGGGATGGGCCTTGATTTCATAAGCTCCATCTCATTCAGCAAGATTTACTGTGTAGGTAATAGATAATCAAATACATAATAAAGAACATTCTGAGGGGGGAAAAAAGCAAGGGGTTACTGGGAGAATCCTACCTGTAATGACTTGCTACTTTGTTTCCTAGATCCAGTCAGGTGGCATTGTATTCTTCATTTGAAACAAGGACAAAGCTTTTATTGGACAATGCTCTGATCTCAAACAGAAGGCCATCTATACACAAGTTACACAAATTCTTTTTTTTTTTTTTTTTGCCACTACTGGAATTCAGAATAAAGTCCAAATGACTCCATCCATCCCACATTGGAGCTAGAACAACACAAAATTTCAACCACAGTTTCTTCACAGCCCCAGATGGTCACGACCTTGAGTGTATTTTCTCATCTGAACTAGCTGCCTGGTGGTCACACTGTTGTACGCTGCATGGGAGCTGTCTGCTCTAATTACAAAAATGCTAACACTTCCACTGGCACTGAAATGGAATAGTCCAATGCCCTGAAACAGGCTTTTTTTTCCCTAGGTAGGACAAAATACACAGAAGTTAGGATAAAATATCCAAGGAGAGGCCACATACAATGGACCAGACCTTTGGAAACATTCATCCATGAAAGGAGGTCAGTAAGTACAACCCTAAAGCAGAAGCACAAACCCAGCCACCATCAGTTCGGTTCCAGTGCTCTTCACATTTGTGGCTGATAACAGCTTCACTAGTTATTCGTGAGACACACTGGAGCCTCGTGACAGTCCACAGCCTAGCCCCTAAAGTCAGTGCTTTAATAAAGGCAAATTAAAAGGGTGCAAAATAATTAGCATCACCACTTTTCGTGAAGTGCTTCCTTGAGTGCCCCAACTTGGCTGCACTAAGCAATGTCACTTAATATTCACAACAATCCAAAGAGGTAGCTCTTCAGTTTATGTGACATCTGTGGTTACCCGGGCTTAGAAAGATCACCCAACCAGTGAGCAGCAAAATCCTGATTCCAACTCTGGTCTCATCCCAAAGCCTGTGCTCAGCAACAAACATTTTTCAAAGTAAGCCTTTTTCTTTTTTTTTTTTTAAGCAATTCAGTTAAATGCCCATTCTGGGTCCTGATGGTCCAATGCTATCACTTCCTAAGATAAGCTTTGTAGCAAAGGCTGTAAACTTTCTAGGAAAGTGAGCATAGCAGATACGTCCTCGGTTTCTGATGCGTGCAGCCTGGAGGATTAAGCCTCATAGCCTACTACTCTTCAGAGGAGACTCCTCTACCACCTGCAAGGTCATCCCTGGGAATTAGTACCTTTTACCAGATTCTTCTAGGTGGTTGGCACAGGCACACTTACACACACCTGAATTTGGGTATAGAGCAGAATTACTTTAGTCTGTATTATATGAATTACAACTTTCGGCCAAATTAATTAACTTGTCAAGATTCACCAGCTTAACCTAAATTGTTACAAGACTTGAATCTTAACATGCTCTTCAATAGCCCACTACATACACAGCACATACATATATGATATATGCCTTTAAAAATGCTATTGTTTTCACTTTTTTGCCTAACTCTTCCACTGAGCAATTAACTCCTCCAAGGTAGAGATGATGTTTGGATGCACCTTCATGTCCCAGCATCTTAACAGTGCCTGGCTGGGAGCTAACACCCAGACAAAACATTTGTTGAACAAATGAATGGGATTGCATGGGCTTTATTAAAATAAGCAACCCCCCAATATAAAGCCTACTAATACAAGATAATAACGGTGTCCCCTCACAAGGAAGTCCAAGCCTGTGGGTTATCACTGAGGGCTGATCAAAAGGCTTATTACATAGCCTTCAAACTGTAACAACACAGCCATTTTACTAGGGACATTAAAAAAACAAAAAACAAAAAACAAAAAAAAAACAAAGGTTCAGAGACAGTTGTCTGAAAGAGAGCCTTCAGAAAGCCTTCAGAGGACAACTGTCACCAGAAAAAAGCCAATTTGATCACAAGCTTACTTGGCCTTTACTATTTCAACAGTGGACAGTGGCTTATTCATCCGGCTCTTATTTTATCTTCAATTTTTTTTTTTTTTTGAAGGACATATAGTTACTGTTGGTTCTGGGTATATACTAACAAAATTAATACAGCCTGAAAAGTTACTCAACTTCTCCTCACAGGGCTTTCAGTTTACTCTGAACCACTACCTTTACCTGTATCTTATTTGTATTACATTTCTGTAACTAAGAGTCAAAACAGTATGTTAGGAGGATAGCTTTAGAGTCAAAGTTTGATTTTCAGCTCCAGTATCTCCCAGAAATGTGTATCCTCAGGCAAGTTATTTTACATCTCGAATCCTGAGTTTCTTCCAGATGAAACAGGGATGATCCCTACCAGATGAAACAGGGATGATCCCTACCTTTCAGGTATCCTGAGTCACCTTTCAAGTTTAGGGAAATAATTAAAGAAATGTGCAATAAGTGACCGAGACCGTTATTACTGCTGTCCATGCATCCAACCTACATTTATCTTGAGGGCTGTCTTAAAATCCTCACAAGAAATAAATACACCAATATATATTTAAAGGTTTAATGTGCTACTAAAGGAGTACCTCAATAGTCAAGAAAATGTGAGGGTTCCCACCAATTTTCCAGTCACTGCTAAAGGTTTGAGAGCTACAGGGAGAATGGACGGGATACCCTGACATCTGCACATAGACTTTTCTTCTGTGGCTTCTCCTTTAGTCAAGCTAAGAGGTTCTTAAACTTAAACACGCATAAGAATTACTTTCTAGGGTTGTTTATCTAGAATTGTGTGTACTGTAACCTTTATGGGCAACTGAAGGGACTTTAAGGGATAATTTTAACCATACCTACTTTTATCTTATTTTTAACCTCTGATTCAAACCTGTATAGAAAATTCTCATATGGACTATCTCATTAAAGTAGTGACAAATGAGCAGTGACAAATGAGCAAAATGGCACAATATAGAATAAAAAGTGTTACCTAGCAGTGGTTGGGAGCAGGCAGGCATCATTCTACTTCCTATTCCGAGGAAACTGTTTCTGAACCCTCAAAATACTCAAATGACTTTCCTTCTGAACCCCTAGAACTTAGTCTCTCTAACTCTATTGTGTCTGTGTGTGTCTCACATCAAAGGATAGCTACTGCATGAATTAATGTATTTCATCTAGAGGGTATAGGAAGAAAAAGATGAAGCTAACATCTGACACCTTATAATTAACTTGAAAATGTAATAGTGGAGGACAGCAGAAACAAGTAAGTTCTCTCATCAGACAGGCCTGGATTCCAATCCTGCCTCCATCCTTGGGAGCGGTCACCTTATCACTCTGAGCCCCACTACCTCAGTAGTAAAAAAAAAAAGATACTATCTCCCTCCGAGGGTTGCCAAGAGCATCAGAGATAATGGTCATAAAGCAGAGAAGACATCAACAGCATCTTATTTGACACAGGAATGCCCCTGGAGTTTTAGTGACCTAGGACCTAGGATTGGCTCACCAACCTCACCACTTTCTTAGGTAATTCCAAGCCACATATCCTCGGGTCCTATTTGCCTCATTTGCTAAGAACTCTTAGAATCACAGAAGATCATTTGAAAGCACTTTGCCAAGAGCAGAGCCCTAAAATGCCAATAAGGAATGCTGCTCACTGAAACCTGACTCACTCCCAATAGCAGAGGGAATACCATGAAGGACTTTTTTACTTTAAGACACCCCTAGGCTACTGTGCTACTCCTCACTTGATGACAGGGCATCATGACACACCCGTCTGCTTCAGTGACCGTGAAAAACCATGGATTTCCTTTGGCCATTTCCACTGCCCTCTTCCTCTTCTCTTAATTCACCAGCTTTCCATAAGGAGTCAGGCAAAGCATGATGATGCCAGCTTATCATCACTGAACGCTTAGTGTTCTTGGGCACCTACTACAGTCAAGTGATATCGGGGGATACCAAGATGAGTGAGAATCGGTGACAAAGTGTCGTTTCAACACAAAGGCAAGTTGTGTGCAATTTATAGTCAGCCCAGTAGAGTCAGTTAAATAGGCCCCTGGAGCAGTTACTCAATCCTCAGGCCTGTTTCAGTGGGTGCCGTTCTCTGATCAAGTCAGTAATTACCTGCTAAGACCCTTCCCTGGGCCAAGCACTGTGTTGGAGAAGAAGCTTCCAGGATCTGTTAGATGGGATCCTTGTCTTCCAGTAGCCCACAGTGTGAACCAGCAAATAAAACAAGAACATCAACAGATGGCTGAGAGTGTCATAAGTGACTATAAAGCTACACATAAAAGGATCCTCTTATTTTAATCACACCTCACACAAGATGATATTTAATCCAGGGCCTCATAAGTAAGAGAAATGATTCATACTCTAAAGAGATCAAAGAAAGGAGAGTTGTTTTTCCCACCTCCCTCAAGCTGGTGTGGGTCTGCAAGGACAGGGAGAAGAGGTGGGACTTCAGAAGAGCCTTGACGGCTAGCTATAATTTTAACAAGCAGAGAAGCAAAGGGGTACATAATATGCAGGAGCTTCACGTGAGAAAAGACATAGTGAAGGGAAAGTACAAGCCTGTTCTGTGGACAGAGATAAAGCAAACTTCACGTCAGGGTCTTATAAGGAAAAGAGAGAAGGTGGGTCTGGCTAGACTGTGGGCGTCTTCAGTGAGAAAGCGGGCAGGGGGAAGGGGTTACAGAAGATCAGAGGCCAAAGAGCCTCTCAAACTAGTCAACGTCTGGAATAATCTAACAGGGTTTTGATGGAAAATTGAACTGGAAGATGAAATTCGCAAGCTTATACTTTTTAATATTTCAGAAGAACCATCAAGATGACAACAGCTAAAGGCTGAAACTTAGGCTTGAAAGTCAATACACAAAACCTATATTTGCAAGTACCTAATTCCAAGTATTGAAACCCAAAGGGGCAAATGCTCATTTCCACTCTAGAAATCCCTCCCCGACTCATGCTTTATTCTAGAAACACAAGTCAAAATATGTTCTTCTCAGTATTACAAAAAACAGAGATACTATACAAATACAAAAAAACCCCCAAAAAACGAAAACCCCAGCGTTGTGTTACCAATGGTGATAATAACCAAAGCAGCAGATGATGCTGTAGTGGCAATATTTCCTAATGGCTAGGTCTACTTGGACTGAGGAAACCTCTCAAAGGAAGTGGTGGAAACCTCAAGGTTAGAGTCATTTACAATTAGACCACGAGGCACGATCTTGTGGCCTATTTTCTTCCAAGTAAGTCTGGCCACTGGGAAAGTAAGTTCTGGTGAGCGACTGTGGCTGGGGAGGCAAGAAGTCAAGTCAGAGTATGTTTGAAGGGAAACAAGGAGACTGAAATTATGATTCCTGATTTCAGGGCTGGTTACAACAGTGTGTACAGTTTGGGAAAATCCATCAGCTGTGCATTTATGATACAGGTCTGTTTCTGTTTGTATATTATCCATCAATAAAAAGATTTTTTTCAGGATGATTAGGAGAGATTATCACAAAGAACCACCACCAAAAAAGCAATTTTTCAATTTCTCCATGATTAATAGAAAAATAAATGGAATTTCTAATGATTATTGGGGAAACAAAATATAGATGTCTAATATTAAAGAATTACTCCATTAAACGAAGACTGAGACCTGGTACATTCACAGATGATGTGGAGATTTCTAAACCAAATAAGTCCTTTCCAAAAGCCTACCCTGAGACTCAAAACTTTTACAGTGAAAGGACATTAGAGAGGCTGGTCATTGGCAACCTGACTGGTTCCACAAACCCAGGAGGCCACAGTTCTAAAAAGCCTCTCCAAGGTTCACGTCTAGGTGGCCTGATTAGTTGGCAACAGAATCATGATTTTGTGATAAGGGGAATCACCAATGCCAAGTTTGCAGCATCGTGTAAAACTGAATGAATTGGCTTCCTAGGTTCATTAGGCAGAAGTCCTTGGGCATAAAGAATCCCAAGTCATCAAGATTATCACTAAAAACGAAAAGTTTCCTTGGAAGAACCACAAGGCTGACCATATTGGGGACTTGAAGGGACAGAATTGAAAGTGACCTGCAAACGTATTCACGGGATTCTTCACCTTTGCACACTGGTTCCCCAGCTTTCACAAATGAGACATTTGATGGTACTGAATTCACAGAGCAATGTTGTCATGGTGCAGATCCAATCACGTTCTAACTTCTCCTTCTATTAGTTACTCTAATATTTCCTTCTGCACACACATACACACACACACACACAAAGAAAAACATTATTCACTGAAGGCAGATGAGATTATTCTCAATCTTTCTGCCTCTGTCAAACAGCCATAGTTTTAATCTTCTGACCAAAAGAAAATTCCATTGTTCTTTAATATTCTCATTGAAATCCCTACCTTCTTTTGCCCTGTTCCCAAGGACAAGAAAGTTTCATCTGCTCATAAACCAACTACCAACATTTCCCGGAAAGATTTACATTTCTAGAAAATGAGACAATAATTGCTTCTACCCTCTCAGTTCAGAAAACTACATACACTGTCCCTCTAACCCCAAATCACAAATGCTAAAGATTATGAATGAGGGGAATGTCTATTTGCTTATGTTATAACTATTAAAGAAATAACTGGAGTCTTGCACTGAAAACAATCAGCTCATTCTTGACCTAGCATCCTATTTATCTTTCTATTCTCAAAGCTAATTGCTCATATAAGCATGCCAATTTGCCTTGATTATAGGATTCTTAATAAATGAATGTTGTTTACATTTCACAAGTGTATTTGAATTTCACTCCGGGAAGCCAAGCTCATCAAGTCTTTGTAAGTGGTAAAACCAGAGATCAAAGCAAAAGGCCTGCACTGAACCAACAAACAATTAGGCTTGAGAATAGAGGCCTAAGCAAAAATCCAATTGATGTAATGATTGTTCTACCCCAGAAGTACACCTCAGGGTCACTGTTCACTCTTCAGCTATAATATACAGAACTTCCTCTACAAATTGTCATTATGATCATTTGATGGTCATTTCTTAAATGCACAGTTAAATAAGTAATATTCAACAGGCTTCACTCCATCTCTTCTCTATGTTTCATCTTGGTGTTTTTTGTTGACTCAAATATCTTTAGGAGCCTTTTTTTTTTCTTCTTTAAATCCTTCTCAACTTTGCCTAATTCCTCTATATTTTCACTGTGGTTTAGACTCTTATGCTTGGCCTTTGGGGCAGATAGGAAAAGAAGGAAAACCACTCATGGCTCAAGCACATGACTTCCAACCAGGGCTACACATTTAACTATCCCAAGAGGCTTTTAAAATTCCTGATGCCCAGGTCACACTCCAGACAAACTTACCAGAATCTCAGGGAGTGGGACCCAAGCATCTGTCTTTTTTGAGGGTCTCAGGTGAGGTCTATACGTAGCCAAGTTCTAGAAGCATTGCTTTAGCTTGTCAACCCCTTTGTCACCCTCCCTTACATAAAGTGCTCAGCCAAACTTCCACTGGAAAAAAAGAAAAACAAGGAAGAGAAAGCAAGTTCCTGAGCAAACTGTCAACTCAAGGCAGAACTTGAAGCAGGTGAGAGTGACTAGCTCCAGGCACAGGACCCATGTGTGAACGACCTGACACCTTTCCCAAGCTTTGGGGATAAACCAGGCCAGGAGCATCATCTACCACACAGAAGTCTGTCAAGGGAGATGACAGTAAAGTCTAAACACCTCAAAGCTTTCAGCTTCTGTGGCAATGGATATAGCGACTTATCAACGCAACAAAGCTTCTTCAGCAAAGAAGAAAGTGGACTAAGGTTACATGTGAAATAAGAGTCACTAAAGTCAGTTCCAGGCTGCACAAGAATGCTGAAGATGTGGTCAGGGGAACAGCTTTGGTGTGCCCTAGAAACTATAAAAAGTCTGTGATAAGGTGCCCACCCAAGAGTTCTGATACCACTGGTCATGTTTCCTTTGTCAGTTTTTTTAAGAATGTGAAAAGAAAGTTCATTTCTGTCTGTCTACATCAAATACATTCGATACCACCAAGGAGGAACTTGGTGTTTCCCAACTGAGGGATTCCCAGCCTTCCTGGTCCACATGTGTGGGCCTCAGCTGAATCAGAGCTCATGAGGCAGCACTCTGGCCTACCAGCTCTTCCCTAGACATTGCTTCCAAATCGTATCCTAGCCGCTGGCAACTGAGTAGTCCTTGGTGATATGTTGAAAGCAGGGAGGGTTTGAAGATCACCCTGCAGTATGAGCAGACACCATCTTAAAGAAGAAAACAGGAGATGAGTTACCTCTGCCTGCAGAGTTCAAGTAGGTGAGACCCAAGAACGAAGCCTCTACAGAAACCAGGACCCAGAAGTCTAGGGATGCACTTCTTGCAATGGAGGAAGGTGGAAAGGTATCCCCACTGTGGAGTGCAAAAGCCACTCTGAGATGGGGGACCTGCCAAACAGCTGCACAGCTTGAAACCCACTCTCCCTCCTAAGCAGTTCCAGTCTGTTCTTTTATAAGGATTCACTGATTTATTTCTAGGAGGATTCCAGGTACCAGTGCTCTCTTGCAAAGAAGAGACAATCATCTGGAATCAGTGCCTCTTTCACCGGCCACTTTTCACATCAGGTACAAGGGCCAGGCAGCCCACTTCACCTTGGCCTTACCCCCAGCCCTAAGAATGACCAGAAGCACAGTTCATGAAAACCAGATCCTTCAGGCAATGGTTTTCATAAAGTCAAGTGAATTTCCAGAATAAGCATGAGCCTATACTACTTTTTTTTCTTCTTTAAGCCCAGGAAAAACCTCCAAGGAGACCCCTCCCCACTCTCAGGTGCTCTAATGCTATGCCTGAAACCTGCAGGTAGCAGGCTCACCCCAAGCACGGCACCACCCGAAGCCAACAATGCACTGGCTAGATCCTGGGTTTGGAAAGACCTTTCAATTATCAATATTTTTCATACAGCTCCTGTCTGAGCAACTCTAATGGGAGGCTCACTCCCCATTTTTTGACAGCTCTAAATGTTAGAACACTTTTCCTTATGCTTATGTGACTTTCAGTCAATGACCCTGGAAAATCTCTCTAGATCACACAGAATAAAGCTACACTCTTTTTCTACACAAAAGATCTTCACAATGAAAAGTCAGCTAATGGATCACCATAATCATGCTCCAGAAATTTTACACTTCCAAGTGCTATGATTTCAAAAGTCTCATGACCACCCTAACAGTTTTGTCAAATTGTATTCCTATTTACAGAGGAGGAAAACCACAGGCTGGAGGAAAGAGTTGACTTGCCCAAGCCGGTGCAGCAGGTATGATTTAGGAATTAGGTTTCCCGCTCTCGGGCTGATGCTGTTTGCTAAATCAAAGGCCACAAGTGAAAGTAATTCTTATCACTTAAGGGTTTAAGGGCACGTGTACCTTCTCTCCCCCAGGTTTCATCAGTTTACCTTGCTGCCAGTTTCTCACTGGAGCCAAACATTGGCAATTCAGAGGACAGCCTTTGATCAACTCCTATCCTTGATACCCAAACATATCTTCACAGTTTTTATTGGTATTATTGGGGGCGGAAATGCACCCTGAGAATGATGAAAAGCACCATCCCTAAGCATACAGTCCCTGGAGAGTAAAACAGCTCAGGGGGTTACTGCCTAGATGAGATTGTATGGGCTCAAAGTGACAACACTCCACCCAACCCTCTTTTCTATCTCCTTTCCCTCTCAACAGGAGAAAGCAAGTGAGAAAACAAACCAGCCTGCATCCGATAATAGCCTGACTACACTCCCACCCATCCATCTGCTCAGCACACTTCATGGCAAAAGCTCTCCTTGGAAGTGATTGAAAGGGAATAACACCTTGCAGAGGGAAAGAAACTTAAATGTTAAAACTTGACCTTCCTTGTCCCTTTCACAAGTAATTACATTTGGAGTGTATGCATTGCATGGATGGACTGTCTTTCCCTGCTGATTCCGGAGACCTAAACTTCCCAACTGCCTTGAAAGGAAAAACTGAAGAGTATACTTTTGAACCAAATCAATATTTAACTTCATGCCTGAAAATAGAACAGCACAGTGAAGATGCCAAAATGGATGACATCTAAAGAGAAATATCAAATACACTGCACTTGGGTCACTTCTAAGAAATTTCTGCCAATTTTATAGTTTGAAACTTGCACTTAGCAGATTGAGGATTTTAACAGCTTTATTGCTGGTTCCAGCCCTGCTTTCTTTCTTCCTTTCTTTCCAGTTCTAGGTCTAAGGAAGCATAATATAATGGAGGGGGAGGTAGTGATGGGGAGCAGAAATCCAACTCTGAGTTAAAATCCTAGATTGGTTATTCAATAACTGTATGGCTTCAGGCAATTTAGGTAATCTTAATTTCCTCATCTGTAATGTTGCTGATCGCTGGCGTTACTGAGAGGATTCAATGTAAGCATAGGGTACATTCATAGTAGATGTTCAGAAAACGTTCCCACTTCTTCATCAGTACAATGACTACATTCAACCTCAGGCCAAGAAACAAACTGAAAAGGACAATGACTCAAATTAATCACACACCAAAGCGGTTCCTGGTACTAAACATAATACTGCCCTAAACCAACACTTCCTAACCTGTCTTTTTAAATCTGTTTGCAGAGAAGCCTGACATCTGCTATCTCACAGATATGGCAGCCAGGATGGAGGGCTTACAATTATCTTTTCCTCTGAAACTCAAAAAGGATCCTTAGGATAGCTCAACAAAGGAATTGAGGGGCTTAGATTTTAAGTCGTCAACAGGGACTGTAAGTCAAAAATTAGTGAACAATAAAAGGAGAATCTAATGTCCAAAGCAGTATTCTTGGATAAAGACCATCAATTGCTCACAACACCCAAAAATCACCTTCATCGCACCATCTTTGAAAATAAAGGACATGGAAGTGTGTGTATGTATTCCCAACAATTAGACAATGTTTAACAAATACAATGGAGAGCCATATGGATAATAAACATATGGGACCCCCAAAATATAGGCCAATGTTACCTGTAAAATACACATAATATATACACCTTAAAGGAACAAGATTTAAGTAGATGATTGAATTTATAATTTATGAAACACTTCTAGAGATTGTAACAAACATGGTACACAAAGGCGTATCAACTTACAGCTCTACCTGATAGGAAGGTCCAAGGATGCAAATAGTTAAATGCACAAGGAGTCAGTAATCTTTTTAAATATTAGTTTTATAACTATTATTGTAATAATGCTGAAGACAAGTTCAGAGTGGGAGGAGATGCCGTAGGAGGATTAAGCTCCTAAGATGTGGATCCAGTTTTTACTAGTCACTAATTACAGGAAGTTCAGTAACTCAAATCTCTATTCACAAATCCCATTCTTCCCCATAAAAAACTTATTTTTTAAAGTTTATCCCTCCACTAATCTTAACTCAGCTATCTTTTACTCTCTCATCTTCCCATTCATACCAATTTTTTAGATACATACAATTTAAGTCGTATGGACCGATGAAGATTCATTGAGTGGGTTTGGTCTCTTAAGATTTTCCAGAAATAGATGGACTGCTGTCATTTACATTTTTATTTACTCTTCCCCAATGTTTTAAATATTCTAGAGTTGGGAGGGGTAGGCTAAAAGGAATGTTTTCCATGCCTGAAATGGCTCATTAATTATTGATGTAAGCCATACTTACAATGAGATGCTTGTATATTTTTCTGTACAGTATTACTACCCTGTTTTCCTCCCACTCAGATGATCTTTATCATATAGGAAAATAAAACTAATATCAATAATGCCAACATGATTCCTACTGTCTCAGGGCAGCGAATTCCTCCATATATATACTTTAAACATTACCAACTACAATTTGTCCTTCGAGCTTGAATTAAATGGTTTGAGCTGATTTCTTAAGCAATTCATGAAGAAAAGTACAGTTGAGAGCATCACATGCACCACTTCAGAAAAAAACTGACAAGAGAAGTCACCATTAACTCTGTACTTCTATCAGCCCAAAAAGAAGATTCCATTTAACTCCTTACAGGTTTTTCAAAGAGCAGCTGGGGCTGACGAGGGAGACTTACATTAACCACTACATCAATGGTTCAAGCGTATCCCTAACAAGAGAGCCCCAAGCTGAGACTTTCCCAAAAGCTTTGTCTCAGTCCAAAAAAGGTTAGCCTAGTATTGTTTGGTTTTGTTATTTGTCTGTTTCGAAAGGCTTAAAATATTGTAAACAATTAAGAAAGGAACCACATCCAGTAATGGTATGTGACACACAATAGAGTAAAAGTAGTCACAAAACCAACCAATGCCCCAAGGAGCTTGTGATGTAGAATCATGAGTTTCTACATACTAAATTTGTGACTGCTAGACTTAATAGTAACACAAATCCACCATGTTAGCAAAGAGGCATTATTTTTCTAAAGATCAATTCATTCCATGTGTTATTAATCAGCAAGGTAACTGAAAGCTCACACAAAACATGATATCCCAGTTGAAAACTTAATTGCATTGTTATTATCTGACTTTTCTGTGTCACTGGCCCTTCTACTTCAAGTGTGTACATACACACACTCCAGCACAGCATGGATGGAAAGACAGAAAATCCAGAGCTAGGAGGGAAGAACCATGTTGTCTGGCAGGAAGACAACAAATTTAGAATTTAAAAGGTTTGTCCCTGGAAAGACAGGTCAAGTGTGCACCCAGGCTGCCTTGAAAACTAATTAAGCCTATGCTGTTTCATTTCAGAGTGTCTCATTCTGCACAACAGTGGGAGCAGCTGTGGGAGATCACAGAAGATGCAAAGCAAGGCAAGCAGCCTCATCTATCTCCCGACTGCCACAGCAGTTTCCAGGTGGCATGAAAAAGCTTCCAGAGAGCACAAAGCTAACCTGCCATCTCCAAACGCTATTCCCTATATCAAACCAGCTCCTTTATAAGGCCTGAAGAAAGGCAATTTAAACGTCCCAGTGATTAGACTCGGGTCCTTTCCCAAAGTTCTGAGGTTACATGCCAAAAACGCGCACGCAGACGCAAAATTCAGTTGCCTCGAGCCCAAGTTTCTCCTGCTGCCTAACACTGTGGAGTTCAGGGGTAACTAGCTAGGGAAAGGGAAATATGCAAGTGTAAGTAATAAGGAACGCGTCCGATCTTGCCTGATCCCTTCCAGCATCCCTTACAAGAGGCTGGGGCACTAAAACTCGAAGTTTGGGAACCAAGTGCAGTACAGACTCTGGCTGGGGTGAGGGGAGGCCGCCACACCCTCCTGAGCTCACAGCACTGACAGCCTCTGGCTGGGAGGGGCCCAGAAACTTAGTCCCAGAGGAAAAGGAGAAAGAAGGGAGTCTTCAGTGTCTCACATTTGAGAAGCTGGAAAACTAGGAGAAGCGAACTTCGGGAGGGAGCCAGGGACCTGACTGGGTGAGCTGGGGGAGGGAAGGGGTCGCCCTTGGAGTCAGGACAGCTCGCAACACGTCCCCGCAAAACTGCACATTTTTGTGGTTTAAGATTTAGGACCAAAAGGAACGCGCTGAGGCGAGGCTTCTTTCTCGTCTGGGTTTCAGATGTCTCCCTCCTTGCTTAGGGATGGGGCCGCCGCACTGCCGAGGGTTTCCTTCTCTCCCTTTTCGGGGAGCTCCCCTCCGCCAAGCCAATACGTCCGCCTCCAAGTTCGCCTTAGCGCACAGCCCGGCGCGGCGCCCCTGGCCCGCCACATGCGCCCATCTGCCCCGGACCCCGCAGGCCCCGGCCTGGGCGCTCGCGGTATGGTCCGCGAGGACCCAGGGTTTGCAAGGATTTTTTTTTTCTTAAACAAAAAGCCTTAGCAGCTCGTCGCCCCCTCCTCCCCAGTCCGCGCCACCTTCCCTTCACGCCCACGCCGCACCTCCCGGGCACACGCGCGGCGAGATGCCTCTCCTGCCAGACAATGGGTTCGGGGCCGGCCAAGCGGCCAACCCCGAGTCACCGGCCCCATCCCGGGACCCTGAGAAGGCTGAGCGCAGGGAGGTCGAAAGAGGGAGGAGAGGAGGCAGTGGAGGCCACAATGAGGAAGGTGGGAGCCTCCCCCTTGGGACTGGAGGCTTGCTCCAGACGCAGGGAGAAGGGGAAGGGGCGGGGGTCAGCTGCACCGCCCGGCCGGGGGCCCCGGGGCCCTGCTCCCGGCCGCCGCCGCGCACTCACCAGCACGATGGCAAATCGCTCCTCCAGTTCACCTGGCTCGGGCATCGGCAGCTTCAAAGGCACGCTGTGCGCCCTAAAATCAGTCTGCTGCGAATCCATGCTCCCCGCGTTGCCCATGTTGGCTGCACGGCGGGGCTGGGGGCTGCTCCGGGCCCCTGGCGTCCGCGTCGGAAATCAGAACAGCTCCCGGCGGTCGGCTCCCGCCCGCTGGCGCGACCTGCCGGGTTCCCCGCCCTCTGCTGCGCCCCGGCGAGTGTGCAGAGTGCGCCGCTCCCTAGCAGCGCTCGAAGCCGAGCCACCCCCCGGCCTCCCTCATGCTCCCCTCCGCCCCAGCACCGCCCTGGCCTCTTTTCCTCGGGAAGGGTCGTCAGAGCGCCGAGCGCCTATCTGCATGTTGCTCCGCTGGAACGCCGCCCCCTGCCAGCGATTGCGGCCAGCGGGCGCGTGGTTGATCCGACTTGGTCTCCCGCCCGGGCCGTGGCCGCCGCTGACACTTCAGCTCAACGCCGGCGAACACGACGCTTGCTCGGCCAGCACCTCGAGCAGACAAATGCGGCTCCGCGCTCCCGACACAATGCCCCCTCTCGCCCGGCCCCCGCCCCCGGCCCGGCTCCGCCCACTCGCCCCGCGGATTGCCGGGACGCGTAGTCTCGGCCCAAAGTGTCCGCGCGCAGAAACCACGCCCGCTCTGGAGGGCCAGGCGGGGTTAGGACCCGCTTGAAACAGGTAGTGTGCACACATCTGCAAAGAGTTTGTCACTTTTGACCATCCCCTCACTCCAACAGAAGAACTACCTCGTCTACGTTATTCTGACACTTAGTAGGCACATTTGGCAAATGAATGAATAATCAATGATTGAATGCACGCGTTGTGATTTAAATTAAGGACCCTGATACTGCAATAGGATCTAGTTCAACAGGAGACCTCAAGGGTATATTGGGAACATCCTATTTCATAAACTGGGATGTGGGTCCAGGGGTGCTTGTTTTAATGTTCTACCTATGTATGTTTCAATCACATATATTGAAATATTTTTATAAACAAACATATACTTTTATGGATATTTATAAATATGCACTATGGATAGATAAATATACAGTCAGACCCGAAGAGTTGGAATGAGAAGGATTCAATTCAATTCAAAGCAAACACCTGTCAAGTAGCTATTATGTATGTTACTGTGTTCCTTAGCTAGAGAAAGAGGATTGCTCCTGCTCTGGAATACTTTCCAATCTAGTGAAGGAGAAAATTTACATAAATAACCATGTTTTGTGTGAGACAGAAATAAGGACAGAGTGCTTGGGGAGGCTTTGGAGATGGTCTTTGGCTGTAGCTATCTTATTCCTCTAGAACAATCTTGTTCCAGGTGCTTTTCAGACTATAGCTACCCATTCCGAAGCAATAGAAATAGAGAGAAACAGCCTTATAAACAACTCGAGCCAGCTGCTCATGTTGTAGATTTCAAGGACACTCACCTGGTTGGCTTGTGGCTGACCTCCTGCAATCAGTCCTTTTTTTAGCTTAAAGCAATGTTTCTTAATCCTGGTTGGTGTATCAGATTCACTTGGGGAGCTGCTTGTTAAAACTGCACGCACCATGGGCCCTGACTATTATCAGAATTTCCCTAAGCTGAGAGCTGGGGCCTAGGCAGGTGTATTTTTAACAAGCTCCCCAGGTAGTTCTGATAAGAAACCAGGATTGTTACTCTCATTTAAAAGCAACTGCTTCTGGATGAGGTAACACACTCAACTCAAGCATCAAGGACTATGTTTCATTCAGCATTATAAATCCCAAGATGCCTTGAGCATAGTCGTTGTTCAGTGACTATTTGTTGAACTGACAAGTGACTTTTACCAAAAGCCTACAGAGCAGATATACACGCAAATACATTGGGTGTGTATAGTCTCGTAAGTAAACCACTTATAATTATTTTTAAAGAAGGGAGCCAGTACAAATAAATTCAACTTAAAAATCTGAATAAATGCAATCTATATATCTAAAATTACACTTTTTCAGAGTTAATAGTAAATGTGTTAGCAATCAAAGAAAGAAAAACAGGGATACACACACCCCAACTAGTGAAAATGAGTAAGAAAGAAAAGCAGTTAGTTCAGACCAAGTGAGACATTTCTGACCCACAAATGTATTTATTTTCTCTGTAATCTCTAGACATATACTTTGGATCTGATTGACTCACAAAACCACCCACAGGGTTGTCCGCCTAGATGGAAAAGCTGGAATTCTTTTCTGCAGTTGAGAAATCCTTTTTTTTATTACATTTATGACTTCTTCCAGCCATATTCCTCCCAGTAACCAGAACCTTTTCCTCCCCTTAAGTCTTATCACATTTAAACAGCACTTATATAATTTCTCCCTTCATGCTTCTATAGCTCATAATTTGTATTTCTCTCTTTTTTTTTTTTAATGTGTTCCAAGTTTTATTTTTTGGTAGGGGGAGGTAATTAGGTTTATTTATTTATTCTTAGAAGAGGTACTGGGGATTGAACCCAGGACCTCATGCACACTAAGCCTGTGCTCTACCACTTGAGCTATACCCTCCCCTTATCACATTTAGTATCTCTCACAATCTCACACTTTGAGAGGAGCCAAGGGCAAAGCATACAAATCCAGGTACCAAAAGAACTTATCTGCCATTTCAAGGTTTGCAATTTCTAACATTTCGTTATTATCTATGACTATTATTGAGTGCAAAAATAAACAAAACACTCATTATACTATACAATTTCTGTAGGAATTTTTACTAAAATCTCATTGGAGAATTTAACCAGTGTAATAAGGTGGAAAAACAACCAACCAAAAAGGCATCCAGTTTGGAAAAGATGAAGTAAACCATCTTTATTCACAAATGACTTGATCTTCTATGTAGAAACTCTTATGGAATCTATAAAATAGTAGAACTCATATGTGAGTTTGGCAAGGTTTCAAGGTACAAGATTGATATACAAAATTTAAATATATTACTATGTAGTAGAAATAAACTTTCCAAGATTTAAATTTAAAATACCATTTAAAGGAACATAAAAAAATATAAAAACATTAAAATTTTCCTTTTCCCAGGGATAAATCTTACAAAAGATGTAAAAGACCGGTACACTGAAAACTGCAGTATACTGTGTACATAGGTCAGCGGACTCAATGTTTTTAAGATGCAATTCTCCCCAAATGGATCTATAGATTTCATGCATTCAGAAACAAAATCCCAGCAGACTTTTTTGTAAAAATTGACAAGCGACTTCTAAAAATTCATGTGGAAATGCAAAGGACCTAGAGTAGCCAGAACAACTTCGGAAAAATAACAAAATGGGAGGACTCACTCTACCTGATTTCAAGATATCATAAAGCTACAGTAATCAAGAGAGTATGATACTAGTATCAAGATAGGCAGATAGATCAATGGAATAGAATTGAGTGCTCAGAAAAAGGCCCACATATATATGGACAATGGATTTTTGACAGAGGTGCAAATGGCAACTCAGTAGAGAAAGGAGAGTCTTTTCAACATATGGTTGAAATAGTGATTGTGGAGGAATTCAATATTCACACATGAAAAACAAACTTCAATACATACTCAACACCATATACAGAACAACTCAAAATGGATCAGAGACCTAAGTGCAAAACCTAAAACTATACAACTTCTAGAAGAAAATATAGACAACACTCTTTGCTACCTTGGGTAAGGCAAAGATTTCTTAGATATACCAGCAAGGAAAAAATGGATAAACTGGACTTTATCAAATTTGCAACATCTGCTCTTTGAAAAGCACCACTGACAGAATCAAAAGACCTGCAGACTAAGAGAAAATATGAGCAAATGATATAGCTAATAAAAGACTTGTACCCAGAATTAAGAATTCTCAAACTTCAATAAAAAGAAAACAATGACCAAAGATATGAACAAACACTTCATACAAACAAATATATCCATAGCTAGCAAACACATAAAAAGAAGGAGGGGGAGTGTATGCTTAGTGTGCAGGAGGTTCTGGGTTCAATCCCCAGTACCTCTATTAAAAAATAATTAAATTAATAAACCTAATTACCTCCACCCCTCAAAAAATAAAGTTTCAATAAAAACCTTATTTTAGAAAAAAGATGCTCAATATCATGCTTCATCAGGGAAATGCAAATAAAACCAAAATGAGATTCCATCATACACCTATTAGAATGGCAAAAATTAAAAAGACCACCCCAAGTGTTGGCAAGAATTTAGAGTATCTAGTACTGTCATTCACTGCTAATGGGATTGTGATATAACCTCGCTGGAAAACAACTGGATGTTTCTTAAAAATTTAAACATACACCTACCATATGATCCAGCCATTCCACCCGCGGGTATTTACCCAAGAAATATGAAAGCATATGTCCAAACAAAAACTTTTACATAATATTCATAGCAGCTTTATTTGTAACGACCCAAAACTGGAATCGATTCAAGTGCCCATCAACTGATAAAGGAGTAAGCAAACGGTGGTATAGCCACAGAATGGAATACAAATTGGCAATAAAATTATAAACTATTGATACGAGCAACGTGTTGAATCTCAAAATACTTATGCTGACTGAAAAAAGCCAGACCAAAAAACTGTATGTACTAAATGATTCCATTTATATAAAATTCTAGAGAATTCAAACTAATCTATAGGAACAGAAAGCAGACTAATGTTTGGGGAGAGGGAGCACAGGGAATTTTCTACAGGTCCCGAGGACACTTTTGAGGGTAGTGGTTATGTTTATTAACTTGATTACATGCTGGTTTTAGGGGTGTATACATATGTTAAAGGCATCGAATTGTAAACTGTAAATATGTACAGTTTATTGTTGGTTAATTATATCTTAATAAAGCTGTTACAAAAAAAAAAGTCAAGTCAATCATTTCCTCTCTCCTTTTTCATCAAGAAATTTAGAACACTTTCACTCAAATTTCTTCCCTCCTACTTTCATGCTAATGTTGTCTATTATTTTAATCCCTCTTTATTTAATCACGTTAGCCATTAGTAGGAGTAGTAGTAATACTAGCATAGACGATCTTTATTTCTGTTTACCGATGTGCTTACCAATTCATTTGCTTTTGGCATGCTGCTTTTTTCTTCCAGATTAGTTTTTCATTTTCCGTAAGTATATTTTTTAGTGTTTCTTTCCATATGAGTTTGTGAATGACAAAAACTATCACAAAACGCAGATAGCATTGTATGAAAAGTCAAGTTCAAGTTCAGACTATTATTCACCATTCCCCCCCCCCTCTGTCACCTACTTTCTCCCTCCATCCTGTATTCCCGTACTGTCACCTCCTCCAAAAGCCTCCTTAATAACCTGCTTTAAAAATGACAGGTTGGGAGGGTCTTAGCTTGTGATATCAACAACATGACAACAACAAAGGAATGTGCTGCTGACTTGTTGTGTCTGCTTTTATTCCAGGGAGTCCTCTTAACTTCCCAGCTTAATATTAACTGTCATCCAGGAGGGCGAAGGTTCCTAAGCTGGGCTGTGTGGGAAGCCCTGGTTGCCCCGTCCACACCTGCCTCCTCTGCAGATAGACACAGCCCTCACAGCCTGCAAGTGTACCCATCCGGCACCTTTCAACAGCTTCCAAGTCTAAGAAAACAAACCCTTTTAAAAAACAAAAGTGTTTTTTTAAACAAGAAAGCCCAGTTGGGACATTTTTCTTTCTAGCTGCAACTACTTCAACTAGAATAAACAGCACTGCAGAATGAGAAAGAGAAAGAGTGGGAATAAAATCCAGTTCCATGGTTATATATTACACACATTACGTATCTCGATTTACAATTTTATTTACTTTCTTCATTTGTTCTTCGGAGAGTTAATTTTTAGGGGAGAACTGGAGAACCTCTCTTTTAAAAAAATTTTTTAAGTTGAAGTATAGTAGATTTACTATATTGTGTTAGTTTCTGACGTACAGCATAGTGATTTAGTTATACATTAATATATATATATATCTTCTTCTTCATTATAGGTTATTACAAGATACTGAATATAGTTCCCTGTGCTGTACATCAGGACCTTGCTGTTCATCTATTTTATGTATAGTAGTTTGTATCTGCTAATCCTAAACTCCTAATTTATCCCTCTCTTCCCCCTTTCCTCTTTGCAAAACAGAGACTCACAGCCACAGATATCTTTCTGATTACAAGAGACTTCTCATCCTATAAGAGGCAATCAGATTTTCTGAAATCTGTCCTTTCTTCCCTCTTTGGCTCAGCCCAAATATGAATAAATGCCCCTTTTTTGGCCTTCAGAGAAGAAATTTTCACAAAATCATGATTATTCTACCTAGTGAATTTGAATCCTTTGCCTTGCAATTTAAACACTAAAGGCTAGTATGTGGTAAGAACATGTGCTTCGTGGATTTAACCCATCTCTCTTGCTTACTAAATGATCATGGGAAAATTCATTCCCATTTTCAAGCCTCAATTTCTGCATTTACAACATAGAAATTAATACTTACCCCACCAGTTAACTGTCAAGATTAAGGGAAATAACTTACATAAACCATCAGGATCGTGCTTGATGTATGATGAGACAGATGTTCAAAAGGAGGTATTTTCCTCCTTGTGTTTTCTTTTCAAGGTGATAATGAATTTCATCTTGGGCTTATTATTGAAGGAATAAAAATTTCTGCAGTACCTGAATGAGTAATGGGAAAATATGTAAATACAATGGTTTCAGATAGCAGGAAGATATATTTACATAAAGCAAAACATGAATTGCTTTCTAGTCCATGAGGGCTTTCTAATGTCCCAGTTCTTCCAATGATAAAGCTCCATTCTGGTCACTCTGTATACTAGTAATTCAAAAATTAATGCCACTGTCAAAGAAATCCAAACAGTATTTCCCAAATCTACCTGATAATAAGATCCACCTGGGATGCTCACTGAACATACAGATTCCCACATGCCTTCCCTAGAAATTCTACTTCACTTGGTCTGGGGTGGGCCCAGGAATTCCTATGCTTAACAAAAATCCCAAGTGGTTCCTATTTTAGGCAAGTTTAGGAAACACTTATTAATTGCTTGGGACTGGGGAAATGACTCATCTGCAATTAAGCAATAATGCCTCCACTTAAGGAACAATGCCAAGTTATTTTAAAGCCATTGGATAATTATAACATATACCCTGCTCTAAATATTGAATTAGCTATTATTTCAATCAGAGGGATTGTTCCTTTTAAAATACAGGTACAATTTGTTTTACTTTAAAATATATCAGCAGTTCTTCATATTTGAATTCACATTTTTTAGGTTTTGAAGGGGAAGAAAGCATCATTGGTTCTATTGTATAAACTGTCCTCGACAGATTGAGGGGCAAGTGTCAGGTGTTCAATTTTGGGGTGGAATTTTAGTTAAGGCAGGTTTCTTCCTGTCCCCTAACTCACATTTATGTGCAAAAATAGAACATGCCAAACATTACAGTACTCATTGAAGAAATAAAATTGTCCAGAGCTACTGAATGCTACCTACACCATTTAATTTTCACCAGATTAATTTAACAAACAAATGTTTATTGTATTATATCATTTTAGCTCCAATCATTTTCCATACACAATTAAGATCAAAGAAAAGTTCACTGATGGAAGGAAGAGGGAGAGGGCTGGGCAGCTAATTAGGGGGGGGAAAAAAAGATCTCCCTCAAAGGATCAAGCCCTTTGCCTGCTCTGTAATCACTAGTTACGAACACCTGCAGAGCTCACCTCTCTCAAGAGAACTGAACTCTGCTAACCTTATCCAACTGTACTAGAATAGTGCTTACCACAGGGGCCAGGCAGGCCTGTCTCAGGTCCAGTTCTCATTGCCTGCTTGCTTTGTTTTGTCAGTTTTAGGGAGTGGGACATGTTTGTTTAAATTCTTAAAGAAACAATCCAAACTATTAAATTAAAATCTTTGCAAAAGAAGCAAGCCCCAAAAGCAAAATATTTTTTTCCCTAAATCTCTATTGCATTAACAATGATTAAAAATGGGAGTTCAAAATATTAAAAATGTAATGAAGCTGTGGGGAATTCATAACCCAGACAGATGTGGCGGACACCTACTTTTTCACCTGTTCATCATCCCTTCATCTTGGAAGAGCACCCTCACCTTCTAGGAACTGCTTTTCCCTCCACTCCATCCTGTTATTAACAAAGGAGCTGCCATATTTCCTTGGTTCTCCTGGCCACAGTTGACCTGTTTTAACCCCACACTTTCGGGCTTGGCAATAATCCTTCTGTCTCCCCTCTGCTTTTTGATTTTGAACTAAAAGTATCAGGTTACATTTTCTCAATGTGGCTAAAGCTCTAAGCTCTGAAGTTGAAATGTGGTTGATGGCAATGGTGACTGACAATCAGAGAAAAGAAGCAGATGAAAAATGAGGTGCAGAGATAGGAAATGGAAAGAAAGTTCTTCCCAGAAATCCTACTCATACAAGAACAAGGCAGTTGGTAAGTTGGACACAGTTTTTTAAACTCTCGAAGTCTCAGTTTCCTTGTCTGCAAAATAAGGGCAATAATAGTATTTACTTCAAGTAGTTTTGGTAAGGAATAATTGTGATAATTTATATAAATCACTGAATCCTGGACCCAACATAGGAAAAGAGCTCAATAAACATCCACCACTAAGCACCCCTAGGCATGAGGCTAAGAAATGATAAGCTGCAAGAGTGGGAACCATGTTCAAAGGACGTGATGTATAAGATTTCAGATACCGTTTATTAGAAAAACATCCCCACATTAAATTTGGCAGCTGACTAAAATTTCAACAAAATTGCTGGAAAAAACCTCAAGCATGGCAAAAAGTGGCCTATGATTGCTCAGGGCCTAAAGGAAACCCCAGAGCAGGGTTAATAATGATAATAAGAATAAATAAATAATTTGCCCTGAGTGCTAACTGGGGGCTAGGCAGGAAGCTAAGTGGTTTACATCCAATATTCTGAATACTACACTAAATGGCTTAGGTTTTATCCTTATTGTTATTTTACAGATGAGGACACTGCTGCATAATGTTGAACTATGCCTTCAAGGAGACTAGTCACCAAGAGCCTGGCATTCCTAGTGCCTTGAGGGTGATTGGGCAGGGTATTTAAAAGACTTGGCCTTTTTTTCTTTTTTTTTTAGATTCCCACATATGAGTGATATCATATGGTATTTTTCTTTCTCTTTCTAAACTCATCTACAAAACAGAAACAGACTTGCAGACATAGTAAACAATCTTATGGTTACCAGGGAAAGGGGGTGAGAAGGGATAAATTAGGGAGTTTGAGATTTGTAAATGTTAGCCACTATATATAAAAATAGATTTTAAAAAAGTTTCTTCTCTATAGCACAGGGACCTATGTTCAATATCTTATAATAACCTTTAATAAAAAAGAATATGAAAATGAATGTATGTATCTACATGCAGGACTGGGACATTGTGCTGTACACCAGAAGTTGACACATTGTAACTGATTGTACTTGAAAAAAAAAAAAAAAGACAAGGCTATTTCTCACTTTTCACTGTCACCGGTATCCATCAGCTGCCTTGGTTATGAGTCAGTTGCAAAGTCAGTAAAATAGCCATTCCTTCACTAGGGGGATTAATAAGCATATATATTTCACTTTCCCAGGAGTGTGGGCTCACTCCATGTTTCCATGTCAGCCCTCCGCTCTCCTCTGGGCAGCACTCCCTTGCTTCCACTCGCAAGTGTCACTCTGGAATTGCTTTCTTTCCCAATGGGAAGCCTATAAGAAACTTTTGGATAAGACTGAATTACCATCCAAATCTCTTTATTTCTAGTTTTTTGGAGGTTTTTTGTTTGTTTGTTTTTGTTTTAGCCTGTATTTCTTGACTGCCCTTGGTTCCTGTGGCCTTTGGCTTAATCTCAATTTTTGCTTTGCCCTGATTTGTGGGATTATTACACGTTCTAACTGGGACTGTTTATTTGTCTAGCTGTAGTTACCCACGATCACAGCTTCCCAGAAAATGTCAGGTCCATCTGTGTCCTAAACCAGCATGTTCTGATTTCCTGCCTCTGCCTTGGCACCCTTCATCCTGATCTGTCATCCCGTATCCTTGACTTCCTGAAAAATTTTTTTTCCAACAAGCTTTAGGTTCTAGCTGGAGAACAATGTGCTTCACAGTGTGATTCTCAGTCCATCTGCACTTGAATCATCTGGAATGATTTATGAAAATGAAAATTTTTAGCCCCATTGTCATGAATCAGAATTTCTATGGTATGCCCAAGAAGTATGCATTTTTAACAAGCTACCCAGGCGATTCTTATGCATACAAAGCTTGGGACCCATTGTATTGGAAGAGCAATGGGTCCTAAATATAATCATATACTTTTTTTTTAATACTGCAGATATTTCCAGTTCTGTGCTTATTAGCACCTGGAAGATTCTCACTAATTGCCTGTTGGATTAAGGAATGAACACATCTAATTTTAGGAAATCCAGTCACGGGAAATCTTCCCTACTCTAAGGAAATATTTGCAATTTTCACTAAACGTGCCCATAATACCAACTTCATTTAGTTTAATCCTCATTCCTTCTCGAGTTAAACTGCTTAAATCGCCTTTGGATTTTGCTTCTTCCTAAAATAATGTAATTTTAATTTACTTTGGTTGTGATGAAATATCATACCAAATTGGTTCAGAACTTTCAAGGTGTTCTTTAATTCAGTTTAGACCTCCTCCGGGGTAGAAGCTAGCAGTTTCCTCCAATTATAACTGGAAGAAAATACCAAAATGATTTCATAGGCCAGGTAAATACTGTTATTGGGACTATCAAAAAGGTTTTAATGCTCTAACATATCATAAACTCAATAAATATTTACTGTACTTAAACATTCAGATTATCACAAGCAGTACATACAAGGACACCCGTGACTTTCTGTTGCTCCCTGGGAGTATTAATATTTTGTCTTTAATCATTTAGGTTTGGAAGTCTTTTTTGCTCCCTAGCGGCAGCCTGTTTAAGGATGGGGGACTGTAGGTAGACACTTTGGATTGCTGACTTTAAGAGACCTCTAATTCACAGAGCTTCTATCAGCGTAACTCATTAATAACCAAACTTCCATCCAGTCTATGTCTTTCTAACAGAAATTGCCTTGATCTCTTTACTAATCTTACTTTGACTCTGAACATATGTAGCAGAAAATGGAGCAAAGGTGATACAACTGTGAGCTGTAAATATGCTACTGCTTTTAATCTTTACAGTGGTCTTGTTAGGAAGACAATTTTCTTCCCATATTATAAAAGAGATAGTTGAGGCTAATGGTGGTTATATAACTGGACCAGTCATATAGCAAAAAAGTCACAGAGCCAGGACTCAATTTCCCATTTCTTTGGTCCCTTGGCTCATCTACTCTCTACTATACCATGTTGCTTCCTCACTTTATTTTGCCACTTCTTGAGTAGCTTTCTGCCCTCCCCTTGGGATGTGGGTCTTGCCCTTGGCTGTATGTTGATCTCTCTACTGTGACCTAGTATCACCCAGGATTTCCCTGGCAATCAGATGCTCCATTGATTCCCTGTCACTCAGCCACTCTCCTTTCCACCTTGTCAGCTTACCCTTCATGCCAGTCTTTCCTAAGCTCAGGCATCAGAGCACCACTTGCAGAATTAAAGTAATGATGTCGTCTTCTTTGATGATTTCCAAGTGTCTTATTATGAGATCAGTTGAATGCAGATTTGGCTGCATATAACATAATACCCAACTATAGCGGCTAAACAAAAAGTGGTTTATCTTTCTCATATAACAAGAAGTCCAGAGGTAGGTATTTTCATAAGATGCTGTAATGATCAGAGGTATTTTCTCTACAATTCTACTGGCCTTTCCCTTGTGATGGCGAGACAGCTGGATCATATCCACATTCAGAACCAAATGAAAGAGAGAGGAGCAGTATTGTATTCCTCCTTGTTTACCAAGTGAAATCTTTCCCAGGGCACATCCCCCTACACACACCCCAGAAGACTTCACCTAAGACCATGTTGAATAGAATGGGTCACAAGCTCCCACCTCCCCCACCACCAGCTATTAAAAAGGCAGAGAAAGTGCTTGAAAATCAATTAATGTAATTTAACACATCAACAGGTTAAAGAAGAAAAATCACATCATCATATCAATAGGCACAGAAATAGCATTTGACAACATCCAACACTCATTCATGATTAAAAACTTGCAACAAACTAGGAATAGAGGGAAACTTCTTCAACTGGATAAAGACCGTCATCTACAAAAAATCTATAGCTAACATCATACTTAATAATGAGAAACTAGAAGCTTTCCTGTTAAGATCAGGAACAAGACAAAGATGTCCCCTTACCACTCCTTTTCAACATCATACTAAAAGTCCTAGTTAATGCAATATGACCAAAAAAAAAAAAAAAAAAAAAAGGAATAAAAGGTATACAGATTGTAAAGAAAGAAATAAAGCTGTCTTTTTCTGCAGATGACATGATTATCTATGTGGAAAATCTGAAAGAATCAACAAAAAAGTCTCCTGAAACTAATAAAGGATTATAGTAAAATTTCAACAGAGTAGATTAATATACAAAAGTCAATTGCATTCCTATATACAAACAATGAACATTGAAATTTGAGCGTAAAAACCAAGTATGATTTACATTAGCACCCCCAGTGAAATATTTAGGGATAAATACTGAAATATTTAGGCATAAGTCTATCAAAATACGTACAAGATCTATGTAAGGAAAACTATAAAACTCAGATGAACAAAATCAAAGAACTAAATAAATGAAGAGCTATTCTATGTTCATGGATAGGAAGACCCAATATTGTTAAGATGTCAGTTTTTCCCAACTTGATCTATGAATTCAATGCAATCCCAATCAAAATCTCAGAAAGTTATTTTGTGGATACCCACAAACTGATTCTAACATTTACATAAAGAGGCAAAAAGTCAGAGTAGCCACCACAATATTGAAGAAAAAGAACAAAGTTGGACAACTGACACTACCCAACTTCAAGATTCACTATAAAGCTACAATGATCAAGACAATGTGATACTGGTGAAAGAACAGATAAATAGATCAATGGAACAGAATAGAGAGCCCAGAAATAGATCCATGTAAATATAGTCAACTGATCTTTGACAATAAAGCAACTGCATTTCAATGAAACAAAAATAGTCTTTAAAAAAAATGCTGTTGGAACAACTGGACACTTTCATGTGAAAAAAAAAGGAATCTAGACTTACACCCTTCACAAAATTTACTCACAATAAATTATAGACTTAAATGTAAAATGCAAAAATATAAAATTCCTAGAAAATAACATAGGAGAAACCCTTGATGACCTTGAGTATGATGACAGCTTTATAGCAACAACACCAAAGGCATAATCTATGAAAGAAATAATTGATAAACTGGACTACATGGAATTAAAAACTTTTGCTCCGCAAAAAACACTGTCAAGAGAATGAGAGGACAATCCAAAGATTGTATGAAAATACTTGCAAAAGACACATCTGATAAAGGACTATATTCCAAAATATACAAAGAATTCTTAAAACTTAAAAATAAGAAAACAAACTACCTGATTACAAAATGGGGAAAAGACCCTAGCAGACACCTCACCAAATAAGATATACAGATGGCCAATAAGCTTATGAAAACATGTTCAATACCATATGCCACTAGAGAATTACAAATTAAAACAACATTGAGATACTACTATAACCTATTAGAATGGTCAAAACCCAGAACACTGACAACCCCAAGTGCTGACAAGGATGTGGAACAACAGGAACTTTCATTCACTGCTGTTGGGAAGGCAAAATGGTCCAACCACTTTAGAAGACAGTTGGCAATTTCCTACAAAACTAAACTTAATCTTACCATGCAATCCAGCAATTATGCTCCTTGGTATCTACCCAAAATGAATTGAAAAATTATATTCACACAAAAACCGAACAAATATTTACAATAGCTTTATTAATAACTGCCAAAACTTAGAAGCAATCAAGATGTCAGTAAGTGAATGTGTGAGCAAACTGTGGTACATCCAGGCAATGGAATATTATTCAGCAATCAAAAGAAATGAACT
The DNA here is from genome assembly GCF_009834535.1 of Camelus ferus. Lineage (NCBI taxonomy): Eukaryota > Metazoa > Chordata > Mammalia > Artiodactyla > Camelidae > Camelus > Camelus ferus. The sequence continues at coordinate 30,788,057 of NC_045700.1, read as the reverse complement.
ATCAAGCCATGAAAAGACATGGAAGAAATTTAAATGCATATTATTAAGTGAAATAAGCTTATCTGAAAAGGTTACATATTGTATGATTCTAACTGTATGATATATAATCATACATACTGTATGATTCTAACTATTCCAGAAAAGGTGAAACTATGGAGACAGTAACAATGGTCAGTGGTTGCCAGGGATGAGGGTGGGGGAAGAGAGATGAATAGGCAGAGCACAGAGGATTTTTAGAGTAGTGAAACCACTCTGTCTGATACTACAGTGGTGAATACATGTCATACATTTGTCAGGACTCATAGAATGTATCACACCAAGTATGAACCCTATTGTATAATTTATTTTTATTTATCTATTTGGGGGGGGTAATGAGGTTAGTTTATTTATTTAGTTTTTAATGGAGGTACTGGGGATTGAACCCAGCACCTCATGCATGCTGAGCATGTGCTCTACTACTAAGCTATATACCCTCTCCCCAAATGCTTGATTTTATGTTATGTGAATTTCAGCTTAATTTTATTTTATTTTATTTTGGGGGGAGGTCATTAGGTCTATTTATTTATTATTAGACTTTTTTTAATGGAGGTACTGGGGATTGAACCCAGGACCTTGTGCATGCATGCACTCTACCATTTGAGCCATACCCTCCCGAACCCTATTGTAAACTGTGGAATTGAGTGATAATGGTGTATCAACGAAGGTTCTGAATTGTAACAAATGAAACAGGATGTCAACAGCTGGAGAGGCTACGGGTGTGGGGGACAAGGGGTGCATGTCAAGTCTCTGTACCTTCTGCTCAATTTTGCTATGAATCTAAAACTGTCTTTAAAAACAAAACTCTTTTTTTTTAAGGCAGAGGAAGGAGGAAATAGGATTATCATTATTGGCTTAGACCAATTATTATTATTTGCCTGGGACTGGGAACACTGATGCCCTGAATTAAATTGAAGATTTCTTAGTAAGGAAGAAGTGAAAAAATTTCCTCCTTGACAGTATTCCCAGTTGAGATTACTTTTCCAGATATAAATATGCTTCCTTACAATGTCATTGTAATCCCTGTTGTATTAACTGGATGTGTGTTATGGAACTAACAGTGTCTACCAATCAGGTGCCTCCCCATGATTCCCAATCCTGGTACTGAAAGGAGAGCCAGGGACTCCACCTGGGCTCCCTGCCACCTACTTGACCATTCCCTCTCTGCTTCACTCTTGTGTGAGTCAAGTCTGCTAAACTCTTGTTTACAAGATGGACAGCGAGGATTCCAATTGCAGCCTGTGATTGTGGGACAGCAGCCATGATCAGAGTTGTGGGTCAGGGAATTCAACAGAAGATTTTGTTCTTCATATCACTGGGGCATAAAAACCTGTTTTTAATCTTTGTTTGAATTAATCAGATACCATCAGAGCTGCTTGCCTGAACCTAGAATGAGGGATGGTGTAACTCCCCTAAACTCTTCTAGAACAGTTAAAACCCCTGGCTGGCACCAATGGCCCACCAGAGCTGACTTTTCATTTCGGGCGGTGGGGCGAGGGGAGGCAGAGCTGACTTTTAAATGCTGCCCCCATGGCCTGAGAGAGTTAAAAAGGATGTTATCTCTGCCCTCTGATAGTTAGAGAACAGCCAGCCATGTTGTTGGAATACACTTACAGAGGTGATTATATTGAAATGTTTGTGTGTGTGAATTATGTTCAGCTGAAGTCAGAACTTAAACCAATCTCCTTTAAAAGGAAAGAACTGTTACACATTAATTAATTAGAGTTTATGTTTGTACCTTTATTATAACAAAGCCTGGCTGCTTGTTTAAACCAAAATCTTTTAAGTTTATTACAGCAATCAGAGTAATGTGTTGGAATTTCATGTGTATATGTGTGCACGAATAATGCACATCTTGACATTCCTTAGCAAAGTCCTCTTTGTAGGGAGCACTTTCACAAAATGGCAGTTTTCACAATAGCACCTTGTTTTCTCTTCAGCAAAGAATCCCAAAGAGAACTTTAATCAATGGCAGACCTAATATCCCCTCTTTATTCAACTCTAGCCTAAGTTCAGGCTTTAACCTCTAAGTTTTAAATATGTTTAAACCAACATGTAAACCAATCTTGTCTCCATCTTATCCAAGTTGGATAATGGACCATTGAAAACTATAAACTAGAGAATTATGCTGTCTCCCTGTGTCCCACTTCTGTTTTCCACTTTCCTAGTTTCTTCATTTCCTCATGCATTAAAAAGATCCAAAGGGAATTAAATCCATTCAAGAAATAGTCTCTTCGGTGGTATTTCCTAATTAAGATTTTTGGGTTGGTGGTAATAAATACGCTTTCTCACAAAGTTATTTATTTATTTTTTGAAATCACTAATGTTTTTATTGTTTGTAATGAGTGAATTTCTTTAAAAAAAATAAAAGAGTAAGATCATATATGTGCTGCTGTCAGGGGAGTCCTTTGCAGTGTCAGTTAATTTCTTCCTTTATTCCACAGGCACTGATTGATCGCTTACTATGTCCCAGGCACTCTGGGAGCTGAACCCTTATTCTCAGAAATTCACAAAGCAGTAGAAGAAATAAACTTGTAAGTTAAGTACTACAGCATTGTGTACTTGCCATGACAGAGGTCTATATAACACAGTACACAAACCCTGACAAGGGACAAGCATACCCCCACAGGACATGCTATTTGAACTGAATTTTGAAAGCTGCTTAGCAGAGCTCTTCTCCTGGTTAAAACTAAGGGTTAGAGATCTAGTTCCCAGGTAGTGGGAGAAGCTCACCTGAAATCTAATTCTAGTGGGAAGCTGAGATACCAAACCTGTTAGATAAACAAGAACTCAGAAAGGGGCAAAGATAGTAACTTCACATGATATAGAACTGTTCAGCCATCCAAAAAAGAAAAAATCATGTCCTCCAATCACTCATTCAACAAATGTTTCTTGAGATCCAACTATGTTTACAGCAGTGTAATATTTGCTGAAAATATAACACTGAACAAAATAGCTATAAACCCTTACCCTGGTGGAATTTATAATGAGGAGGGAAATGATATTAATGACTTGGGAAAATATCATGCAAAAAAAGCTGTTTATGGAAATAGTATACATGGCATAATCTCAACTTTGTTATATATAAAAAGATGTAAGGATTATTTTATTGGTTAGCTTTGGCTGCATAACAGACTATGAAACTTAGTGTTTTGCTGTAAACAGCAACCATTTAGCTGGGGATTCAGTGGGTTTGCACTCTGGGCTGGGCTTAGCTGGTGGTTCTTCCACTGGCCACAGTTGGATGCACTAACACGTCTGTGTTTGGCTGCCACCCAGCTGGGCAGCTCTACTTCTGGGGATTTACTGAGCGTTGTTTGACATGACAGGGGCTACTGGGCACGCATCTGTTGTCATTCAGAAGGCTAGCATAGGCTTGTTTACAAGGTGGCAGTACATTCCAAGAGTAGCAAAAGGGGGCAAGCACAATCATAAGCATTTTCCAAGTCTCCACTTGTGATCCATTTGCTATTTTCCTATTGGCCAAGCCCAGAGTCAGTGGGAGAGAGGAATATCCAAGGGTGTGGCTACAGGAAGGTATGAATAAATTTGAGGTCCCTGTTGCAACAATTTACTACAGATGTATGCCAATAAGTTGAGGGTGGTTGTCTGGGTAGTGGGATTATAGTTTATGGTTTCTCCTCTAATTCTCCTCTAATTTTTCAAATTTCTTTTGGTAATCACATAGAACTTTTATAATAAGAAATTGGAACAATAAGCAAGGAAAATCCTGAAACCCAGTGGCATGGGCCAGGGTAGAAAGGAGGAGTTAGAAGAAGGAACTCAGGGGTCTATTATCAGATCCTGAGAATGCTAGGGGACTTGGAACTCGGAATACAGTGAAAGCACCCAGGGGGTAGCACGGGGACACCACATCCTGGTTCCTAGAAGAACTTCATACTACACTAAGATTGGCTGAATAGGAGAAGAGCAGTCTTAGAAACGTGCTTCTTGGCTCAGAAATTAACCAGATTATGCACAGTCTGCCTATATAAGAAATTAAAAGATCCAGTTTGAGATGCAGGAGCTCACACAGGCAGGAGGAATAATGATGAAGGGGAAATCTTTTGCAAATCTGAACCTCCTATTGGAGTGGGATGAACCAGGGAAAGAAAGAAAGAAATTCTAAGTCACTTTGATACTCCTTGAATTAGATATTAGGATATTATATGCCGGTAGAAACTCAAACCCCATTATATTCAAACTCTTCATTACATCAGACAGAGTTCCAGAGAGGTGGTAGGACTTGACAGGGTCACTGACATCTTGTGGCAGAGATAGAACTAGAGCCCTAGTCTCCTGAGAGCAAGTCTGGTGTTTTCTCCTTGTGGCACTGCTGCTGGGAGGGCAGCTGGTCCCTTTGTGAACAATGGAATGTTGACTGCCTCTCTCTTCCCCCTCCTACAGTCTTCCTCCCTCCTCCACCAACACACACCTTGGGTATTAAGATGATCCAACTGTTATCATTAATGATGGCCACCATCTTTCTTGCTTTACCCTTAAACCTATACCTGGAGTTTATGAGCTGAAATACATGAGGCAAGCAATTTTTTTTTTTTAAATTACAGTTAATGAGCACTTGAAAAATACAGGCTGATTTGCCAAGTCAACACTGGTCTCAGGTCTGGGATTTTGCCAGGAGGATAATTATCTGCTGCATCGATGGAACTTTCTTGGCTTTGCTTGACTTGCGCCTATTAGTATGCCCAAGGCTGTTACCTTGAAAGGAGCATAAAAGAGAATCAAAACTACTGTTGGTGCAATGGATGTTTTATTATTTACCAAGTCCAATGACGTTCCTTTTTATGATGGTCAAAACCAGATATTTTGTCCTTAAAGGAATATATACAACTGCTTCACAAACATGAACCTGGGTTATAATATCTATCCAAAGATATTCAGGCTAAGAGTGTGAGATGGAAGGGAACAAGAAAAGGAAAGAGAGATGGAAGAGCTACTATGTGCATGATCCACTCAAGTCTTTGGTAGTAAATGAATCTTTGATAAGTGACCATCTATTCCAAATGCAAAGCATTTGGTTGAAATATGTTTGGCTCTCAATTCAATATTGCATGAAGTTTCAAGATCTCTAATTGACCCTCTGTTTTTAATGAAGTGTAACTTTTAAAACAGGTGAGGCTGCCGGGCCCTAGGCTCTCCTTTACCTATGAGCCCCTGAGCCACATCTAAAGCTCCTTGCAGTTGTGTAGAACCATGATCCACAAGCTCCTGCTTTTCAACTCCACTCTCCTCAGATTGCAAACAGCACCATACAGTGAGAAGAGTACAGGTTTCAGAAACACCACCAAAATCCAAACTTTAACACTTCTTTTGGTATTGTGCCTGTCCAGAGCCTTCTGACCCAAATGGACAGATAATTCAGGGGAGAATAATCTGTTCTAGAGACATTGTTGAATCTGTTCTATACACAAGTAATTAAAAAATAATTTGAATGATTTATTAACAAACATTGATTGACTAGCTACTCTAAGCCAGATTTCTGGGACTATAAAGTTAAGTAATTAAGTCTCTCTCCTCTAGGAAACCCACAGCCTAAAAAGGGAGACACACCTATAAACAAACAGAGTATAACATCTTGTTCAAAGCACATTTAACAGGAAAATTGACAGAGGGCATAGTAGTAGCACAGAGAAACAGTGATGATCTTCCTCTTGGGGCAGAGATGTGCAGGGAAGGTGTCTGATCTCTCACTCAGGAGTGCAGGCCTACGAGATCTTCCAAGGATGTATGAGATTTATTTAAGGTACATGGAATCAGAGAATACTGGGGCTGAAAAGGATCTTTAGAAACCACACTAGTCTACCTTTCTACATTTAGTTGAGACTGTATTTATAAACCATTCTCTGCAAACAGAGAAGGCTACACAATGTGTGGAACCCCTTGTTCAAAAAAAAATGGTTTTAAAGGCACTAAAATAGAAAGATTTTTCCTTTCTTCTCAGATCTCTCTCTTGGCTTGTGATATTTTTTATTCGCTATTTAATATCTTTCTAAGTAAAAAAAAAAGTTTTTTAAATTATTAGCATGAATTTTGCAACTCATCTTTATGGTTTTCAATGCCAGTTTCAAAAATGAGAGCATTAACTCGTATGTGGGATCTCTGAAATCACATAATTTTTATTTCATAGTGCAGACATGCAAATGCATTTCATTCTTACCAGAACACTAGAAAATCTACTCAAGATGAACTCAACTGTTTTTGTTTCACTTCATAATATGTCCATGTTCTCCCAACACTCCACTTTGGCTTACTGGTGGGTTAGGAAGATAGAAAGGAAAAGGATCTATGGGTTGCCTTGGCCCTCCCTTTCCTTCAATGCCATCATTTTCAGTGTAGGAATGTAACATGAGTGAGAAAGAATGTGATAGGGCTCCTTGGTTTTCATGCATTTGAAAGAAATTCAGGTTTGAATGGGAACCATGGCCTCATGGGCTGCTGGCACATCCAATTACTCAGTCGAGGATGTTACACGTACTCTTGCTTATTTTGAGTCTTGCTGTGAGTTCACCAGAATTCTGTGCTCCTGGGGCATTGGGAATGCCAGAGGCAAATGGGGTGTGAAGGAACAGTGGACTGAACAAAATCCCTCATTAATAAATTACTTACTTTATGTAGTCTCAGAGGGATAAATGTTCAATTGTACAGTCAAGAACAAGTCATTAAGATTGCATTATTTAGAGGTCAAACACATATCTTGTTTACACACGAAGGGTTATTCGTGTATCTGCAGTAGAGAGTGTTGTACATTTTCTGTATCTGTAACATGAAATGCTTTACTATTCATTTTTTGGTTTTTTGCTTTGGTTTGCTTTTTTGGTTCCTTTTTTTAAAAAAAAATTTCAGAGGGTAATTAGGTGTGTTTAAAAAAAAAATTTTTTTTAATGGAGGTACTGGGGATTGAACCCAGGACTTCATGCATGCTAAGCACGTGCTCTACCACTGAGCTATACCTTCCTCCCTTGGTTTCTTTTTAAATAGACTTTTAAAAAATTTTTTATTTTATTGAAGTATAGTTGATTTACAAGGTTGTATTAGTTTCTGGTGTATAGCAAAGTGATTCAGTTGTATATGTACACATATATTCTTTTTTCTTTTTCAGATTCTTTTTTATTATAGCTTATTATAAAGTATTGAATATAGTTCCCTGTGCTATACAGTCCGTGTTGTTCACTTACTTTGTTTATAGTAGTTTGTATCTGCTAATCCCAAGCTCCTTATTTATCTCCCCTTTCTCCTTTGTGACCATAAGTTTGTCTTCTATGTAAATAAACTTTATTTTTTAGAGTAGTGTTAGGTTTATAGAAAAATTGAGCAGAAAGCACAGAGTTCTCATATATCCCTTGCCCCAACACATGCTATTCTTTTTAAATTATTTTTCATAGCATCCTTAGAAAATCGATGAGCCTCTTAATCTGTATACCATTTTTTGAGAAATCATGGCAATGAATTTTACTGCTTTAGACTAAGGTATTTTAAAGATCAAGTTGGTGTTTCTTAGCCTCAGCCATTCAAGTTCCATCTCACAGATTCAGTGATACTCACATTTCATGCCTACTTTATCAGTATAGTGTTTTTCTTTAAGCCTACTCACTTTTTAACTGAAATGCATTCATTAAGAAAACTCATCAAGTTATACACTTTAAATTTTTTTAATTTTATTTTAAATTTAAAAATTTTTTAAATTTTTATTTTTAATTGAAGTATAGTCAGTTTATAAATGTTGCATCAATTTCTGCATAATGTTTCAGTCATACATACACATACATATATTCATTTTCATATTCTTTTTCATTATAGGTTACTACAAGATATTGAATATAGTTCCCTGTGCTATACAGTATAAATCTGTTGTTTATCTATTTTATATATAGTAGTTAGTATCTGCAAATCTCATATTCCCATCTTATGAATTATATACTTTAAATATGTACAGTTTACTGCACATAAATCATAACACAATAAATGCAACTAAAGAGAGAAGCTAAAATTCCAAATTATCTTCTTTCAAAATTATATTATTGGAGTTAAGTTATTAATTAGTAGTGACTTGTTAGTTTTTAACCCTTCAATGTATTTTTCAGGGAATTCTATGTTTTAGTTCTCACCTATTAACAACTTTTTCTTGAAAATGTAATCTAACTTCCTTGGAGAACAGGAGAAAAGCAATATTAGTGTGATTCAGGAAATCAAAATCTATTGTATTATAAGAATTTTAAAATTATTTTCTAAGAAGAAATACATTCATTTTAAATAGAAACTCTATTTCATAATTAGGAAGGCAATTTCAAAAATTGTTGCAGAACTATTGCAATTAAGAATAAGTCTGATTGTGCTGTATACCAGAAATTGACACATTGTAACTGATTATACTTCAATTAAAAAAAAAAGAAGTCTATACATGTCTACCACTTCAAATCAATCCATGGAAGTATGCCTGTCACTGTTTGAGAATAATGATTTAGTTCATTCAGCATTCCTCGCAGTTTTTCTGCTGCAATACTACTGATAGATGGTGTCTATAACATAGCACTTTCCCACGGTTATAAGTAGTGATTTTAAAGGCTTTGACAAAGGCCAGGCAAGACATGAGTTAGGCTCCAATATCTACATCTACTACCTGTCATTTCACCTCATTTTCTCCCACAGATTGTGACACCTCATTTATAGACAAAGCAACTAAACCTAGGAATATTCAGGGCTCTGCCCAATTTATGCAGCCTGAAGGAAAGCCAGGAACCTCCTCCTATCCCTGTACTCTTTGTGGTTTACCAAAGGACCTCTCCAACCCTCAAACAGATAATCAAACAATAGGTCACAGACATTAAGGGAAACGGGAGAATGAAACCTAAAGTCGGAAGTTCTCTTGCAAATGAGCCCCAACACATAAAAACTAAGCAGTGGCTTCTCAAATGCCTACCCTATGGACAGCAAGAATGTATGTCAGTGTTTCCCAAAGTCTATGACATATATGCAGATGATTTGGGGGAGTATACAGATACAACTTTAAAAAGCATAGACAACCATAGTGAAGAAGTCACTCCCTTTTGAATACTACTTTAATTTTTCTGATTAGGTCAGGAGAAAAATCTTTCATAGTTTTAAAAACTTTTCAAACACTTTCTAATCTACATTTTTAATCCTTTTTTTTTTTTTTAAGAAAAAGAACAGGCATCACACTCAAGGCATTTATCAGGTATATATCAAGCTAGTACTTAATTAATGACTTGTTTTTAGTTATACATATGTGTTTTAATCTGATCAGACTTCTATAACAAAATATCATAGATGGAGTGGCTTAAACAACAAGGATTTATTTCTCACAGTTCAGGAGGCTGGGAAGTCCAAGATCAAGCTGCCAGCAGATTTAGTTCTTGGTGAGAGCCTTCTTCCTGGCTTGCAGATGGGTACCTTCTTCTAGATGTATCCTCACATGGCAAGGAGGGAGGGAGAGAGACAGAGAGAGGAAGAAAAAGAGAGAGCAAGAGAGTACAAGCTCTGGTCTCTTCCTCTTTTTATAAGAACACCGATCTTTTATCATCGGGGCTCCACCTTCATGACCTCATCAAAGGCCCTACCTCTAAGTATCATCACATTGAGGATTAGGGCTTTGAAAAATATTTAGGGGGCAGGGGACACAAACATTTACTTCAGGGCATTATGTTTTATGGTTACTTTCTATTTATAACAGTTGATTTAAAAGGTTCTATTTATGGTAGGTATATACAATTTACCATTTAAATAAACTTTATTTAAATCAAAAAGTGAAGTGATTTAAAGAAAACTCTGAAATAAATAGTAGTTCTGATAGTATATAAATATGCCAAAAATGTGAAAGTTGCATAGGAGTGGCTACAGTTTGAGAAACACTGGCAGAAGTAAACAGAATTGGTATTGGTTTTTGCTGTGTGTTGAGTATTCTCCCAAGTGTTAGGCATTTATGATGAAGATGGAAAAATTGGACAATAAAAACCCAAACTTTGGCAAGTGGTATTGGGAAACCTGGACAGCCACATGTAAATCAGTGAAGTTAGAATACTCTCTTACACCATACACTAAAACAAACTCAAAATGGCTTGAAGACTTAAACATAAGACATGACACCATAAATCTCCAAGAAGAGAACATAGGCAAAACATTCTTTGACATAAATCAGAGCAATGTTCTCCTAGGTCAGTCTACCAAAGCAATAGAAATAAAAGCAAAAATAAACAGGTGAGACCTAATCAAACGTATAAGCTTTTGCACAGCAAAGGAAACTATAAACAAAATGAAAAGACAACCTACAGAATGGGAAAAAATATTTGCAGACGATGCAACTGACAAGGGCTTAATTTCCAGAATATACAAATAGCTCATAGAACTCAATAACAACAACAACAACAAAAAAAAAACAGTCAAAAAATGGGCAGAAGATCTAAACAGACATTTCTCCACTGAAGACATACAGATCGCCAACAGGCACATGAAAGGATGCTCAACATTGCTAATTATCAGAGAAATGCAAACCAAAACTACAGTGAGGTATCACCTCACACCAGTCAGAATGGCCATCACTCAGAAGTCCACAAACGATAAATGCTGGAGAGGGTGTGGAGAAAAGGGAACCCTCCTACACTACTGGTAGGAATGTAATTTGGTGCAACCATTATAGAAAATACTATGGAGATTCCTTAAAAAACTAAAAATAGACTTATTGTATGATCCAGCAATCCTACTCCTGGGCATATATCCGGAGGACACTCTAATTTCAAAACATACATGCACCCCAATGTTCATAGCAGCACTGTTTACAATAACCAAGACATAGAAGCAACCTAAATGTCTATGAACAGATGAATAGATACAGAAGATGTGGTATAATCTTTGATCCCTTCCCTGGTAAGCACAGACTATTAAAAGAGACTGAGAATTTGCTCCATTTAGACAGCCTTCTACTTCTAAACAAATGTTCACCCATGATGAACAGTTCTGCTTGTCATGATAAACACTGATCAATGTTTATTACATGCCTGGATACCATAGCAAAAACTTGGAAATAAAATATGGAAATTTATGTAAAGATTCCCAAAGCATTGTGCTTTTATATTTTTTGTTCCAGGTTAGAAGAATATGAAAATTCTCTTGTAGTCCTATACCCCATCAGATAACATTTTATCTTATCTGGGATAAGATTTTGGTTTTTGTTTTCTCTTTAGTTTTCAGCAGTTTGTGTCTACCATGCCTGAGTGTGAATGTCCCCATCAAATGCTCATTCTGTACATATGAGATGATCATATGGTTTTACTTTTTTGGTTTGTTACTACAGTAAATAACACTGATTGTATTTTGAATGTTAAATATGAATTGCATTCGTAATTTTAATAATTATTTATTATAATCATAATACATTTATGATATCTCTAAGGTAGAAAAGTGTTTATCATGTTGTATCTGAAATGTCCAAAATGTGCTTTTCAGAACATTAGTTCTGTGGCATGTTAATGGAAGTCATGCAAAAAGAACAGATCACATTAGTTTGGCAAATGAAAAGCTAAATACATTTCTTTACTGCCAGACTTCTCAGGGGTTTTAATATCCTAGAGCGAATTGCAAATTTATAAGAGAAGGGATATGTCATACATGACTTTCCACATACTTATTTGACCATGGACTTATCTTTAATAAGATCTCAAGACCAGAGTTCCATGGAACACACTCTGGGAAATGCAACTTTCTATTAGGTAGACAGACTGTGTCTGATTCTCTACTTGGACTATAAGCTTGTCAATGGAAGCCACCATACTGAACTCATATTTGTAACATCCATCACCTGCCTGGCATTCTTTCCCTCAGTCATTTATTTTTTCAACAAATATTATTTGAACCCCTTTGTATGCTGGAGTCCATGCTTGGGGGGAAAGAGATGAAACATGTGGTTTCTGCCCTCACGGATCTCACATTCAAAAGGAACCCTCCATGAATGCTAGTTGAAGCAACATGCAAATGAAAGAGCACCTAGTGGTTTAAACATAATCTTAGTCACAGAGCACTTTTGGGGGAAAATAGAGAGAATTTCTAAAAGGAAACTTATTTCAAAAGTCCCAATTGCCTATGAGTTGCCAGACCCCATTCTACTTCCAGGGTCTATCACAGAGATATTCAAAATTCCAGAAGAATAAGTGGGCAGTACAATTTTCATACATCATATATCTGAGTGAATATTAAGTGAGGAGCTGTATGGGGTGTACCTGTCTGTTCTGTACTGCACAATCTGGCCATTGAGAACAGCTGCCCAATTCTCTTCCAAATGAGAGTTACAACCTCTGTCTTCTTTTTAACTGTTGGAAATGCTTAGGTAAGGTTTTCCCGACACCAACGTTGAATACATATCCCTTTTATGTGTTCCCAAAGCATCTTGTTCTTACTCTCATAGCTTTCTATCACAATTTCATGGAGTTGTCTGTTCATGTTTTTGTATTCCTCAATGGATATTAAACTCCATAAGGACAAGTCATGTGTTCATCTCTATGTTCTCAGAACTTTGTGTCAAATAGTGTCTGATACATAGTAGGTCCTCCATGAATATTTGTTGAATCAGCCATTTTGATCTGGGCACTCACCTACATTTCCAGCCTCATCTCTTGCCATTCCTTCCCTTCTACTTTTCCTTCAAGCAACAAAATGTGTAGTTCTCAGCCCTTTGGCTTTGTTCATGCTGCAAACCTTGCTTTCAATATCCTTCTTCTTCCATCTTTACCCCTTACCCCTTTGCCTTACTTACTCATGCCAAGCCTTCAAGTTCAGGATTAACTAGGAAGTCCCTGATGAAGTGCTCTTCCCCTCTTCTCCCTCTACTATTCTCCACATTGAACTGACATTACCTGCTTATTTGTTTCTCTCAAGTTAGTCTGTAGGCTTACTCAAAACAAGACAATTTTACTAGCATGCTGTGGAGTCCAATCAAATTAACTCCACAGAAGTTCTTATTACTCACACCAAGTTCTTGAGAAACTTCAGCAAAACAGTTAATACAAAAGCTCAGCATTCTCTGCCCAAAATATTTACTCAACACTGAGCTGTGTTGTTGGTAAGATGGCTGGGGACTCCTGAGATGGATAATTACTAACACCCTGGGCTGTGCTATCCAATATGGTAGTCACTAGTCATATGTGGCTATTTAAAATTAAAGTAAAAACAATTAAATTTAAATAAAAATTAAAATTAACTTCCTTAGTCACTCTAGCCATATTTCAAGTGCTTAATAGTAGCTAGTGGCTATTGTACAGACAGCTCAGAATAAACATTCCCATAAGTGCTGAATGTTTTAGGGCAGCACTAGTCTAACTCATAAGATCCAAAGAACATAAAACCCACAATATTTCAGTAATTGTTTAGGAAACAATTCAATGTTGTTTTGTAGACCTGATACCCAACACTGCTTTTCAGAGGGTATTTTAGAAAGTCAGTTTCTAGCTTCGTGAACAGCCCAGGTACTGAAGCTAGTTTTAGAAAATAATAAAAAGTCTAAGGATTATGTTTACAAAACACTAAACCAAGATGACTGTGGGACAAATTCATATTCTCCCTGTGGCAATTAACTTGGGAACTTGGTTATTTAAGCACACTCTGCCAACCAAGCGTCATTAATGGTACCCATCTGTATCTTTGGTTCTGATGTGCAAAATTTGAAATTCCATAAATTCACCTAAGAAGCATTTTACAAATCTTGTGGGCTCCGTAAGTGCCTGTCACATAGAAGATACTTAAGTACATGTTGGCTGAATGAAGAACTTCTAGGGGGAACAATCCTGATTCATACATCCAGATGTCCCTTGGAATTAAACACAAGGATGTTTGACACATGATGGCTCTTGGATTGCTTTTGGAAATTCTTTCCTGCTCAACTAATTTGTGGGCCAGAACACTACTAAATTTGGCAATACTAAAACTGAAAGCAAAGTCAAACTCCTGGTTTACTTGGAAGCAGTAAGAGGACATCTTAGCCACATCTTGTCCCTGTCATGATAATAATCAAAAACAAATATCTTTATGAATACCTTTATATTCAATGACTATAAAAGATTGGGGGGATTATCTTGAAAATCTAGGGAGGTTCTGCATTTAAGATGGTTCCCAAGTGAATTGAAGTTCCTGCTGCTCTCTAAAGAAAATAACATGGAAATTGTAGATCATTAATTATGAGTGGTGTTTATGAAAGGCAAACCAAAAAAGACACAAAAAAACAAACCCTTCCCCACCAAACTTCATTCAGCAGACCTATACTAAAAGAAAAGATATTGACTAAATATCAAAAGATTGGCCAATGAATATACATTTTTCTATGTTGTAAGTTAAAACAAAAGGTTTTAAGGTATATATGCATCTATTTTGGTGATTCTCCACTTTCCTCAACTCTCTTTGATTAGTTGATTCACAACCAGTTCCAACTTAACTGTAGTCGAAAGCTGCCATTCACTTAGATCAACAGCAATGCAAATTAGAGTTCCTTGCTCAGCAAGTGTGTGACATATAATAAGAACTCAAAACATCAGCAAGTATTATTACTATCTGCGTATGATGTAAACTAGGACTAATAAGTGCTGGGATTTGACTTTTGACACATGAGTGTCAAATGATAATTATTAATCACCCCAAATTAATTCAAACCGGATGCAGATCTCAGATTCTTGCCAAAATATAATGATGATAATTAGGTCATTGACTTTTTCCCTCCTCCACTATTAAAGTCTAGGAAAGCATTGATCGAACACAGGAAGGCTTTTTTGTTTTTTTAAGGAAATCTCATAAAATCTAGTGTGGACTGGTTTATATCAGATCCCGGCAGAGTTAATAGGGCGGGAAAAAAACCTCCTGAAATAAGTGACTTCAGTTAGAAGCTACAGCCCAAGCATGTTTTCGTAAGAATGCTGTTATAAGGACAATGTGTCACATTACTGCCTCTCCCTATAGTCCATTTTTAATTACTGATGTCATTCTTTCCTTTCCTCTCTGCACAAACAAATACAACATTTAAATGTTACAGAGGCTAACGAGTCATTGACTCAATAGAAGAAAAAATGAATGAGTTAAATAAATAGATTTCTAAACCTGGTTATCCCCTGAGCTACAACTTAGTCCATCACTTTCCTCAGGGGCAGGATTTTGGGGACTCTGCCATATTGGAATACTATTCACCTCCATTCAAGCCAACCCTAAGGTCCATAGCAGAATAGCCGTCAAAGGAAATATGTATGTTGGAAGGTGTGTCCTGGGTCAGCAATCTCACCTGACTTTTTTCTCATCTTACTCAATAGTTCTCTGTACACTTATTTTAATTTTTCACTTTTATATGGTAAAATTGTTATAATTTGACTGCACATATACAATATATTGCATGTAAATACATACTTAGAATATACTGCATTTTTTTTTTTAGTTTACATATATGTATTGACCATTGTTTCTAAGGACACTTTAGAGCTTTAGCTTTTTAAACTTACATAAGGCATAAAGCCAACCACAAAATAAGAATCAACAGAATGTGGTAATCCAATCATAAAGGACAGTCAAATGTGCTTTCTGTACACCTTCTCATAGAGTCTGAGCTAGGGTTCATCTTTAAAGGTATGACAACATTATCCACATATGCTATCCCTGGGGCATGTAATGGGATATAGTTGAGACTTTGTATTTGTGTCTGGCATTGAGGAAAATGGTAAGAACTTTGTATACATGTGAAACTGATGGATCCTTGAGATCCTGTGTTACTTTTTTAAAGCAGGAAGATATTTTAGCAAGCGTTTATCAGAAGATTAGATCTCTAGATCCAATACTTAGATTAAATTTTGCAGACTTTCACACCTAAACTTCAAAAGAGAGGCACAGCAATGTCACAGAGTAGGCTCTGCCCATAATGCACCCTGCCACACTTACGGGCACACACAAGCGTTAACTCGTGGGCTCTCTGGCAGTACTCAGAGAACACAGAAAACCGAATGGTGGAATGGTCCTATCAACAATCCAGGCCAGCTTTCTGGGCTTCTCCTGCCTCTTCTGACTAATTTCTTCTCTGAGCCCTTACTATCCCATAGCCTAACACCTGACTATGCACTGTAACCCCAACTTTGAGTGCATGTGCTTATGGGTCTCTTGTGTACCCAGATCGTAAGCATTTGGAAGGCAGGACCACATCTTACACTTGATTTATATCCTCTTTTGTGCCTAGCAGAAACCTCAACAAGAGATTGCTAGGTGCTAGTGGGGACATATCAAATGCACAGAGGTGAGTGTCTTATGCTGAATCCAGACAACACCAAAGTCCTGCTTGGCTCAGGTTACCACCTACATCGCCTTTGCAGGGTTTTGACTGGCCCATTGGAGAAATCTCCCTGCTCCTCATATGCTGTATTTATATTTGTAACACAAATTACCATAGTGTAAAGTGAAGGTAATTCTATAAATTTCCATTACTGCCAGAGTAGGGCCAACTGCCTATATTCTTTTTCAGAATCTGATTCTTTTCAACAGATTTTAATATCACCTGGGCCAATTGCCAGTGGTATCAACTGAAAGACCCAGGGCATGAAGAGTGAAGTCAGCTCAAATACAGCCCAGCAACCTTTTTAATTGAAAGGTCCATAAATAGGGTGAGGGTGAGAAAGCTGGCATTGGAGAGGTTAACAAAGCATTTAGGGTCTCAGGATCAAAAACTTAATGCTATATAATATTCTAAAGATATTTTAACCAGAATTAGAGGACTGATGCTGCCTTTTAAGCTGGAGAAGCTCAAGCAAACCTGTTTAACCTCACCCTGATTCCTGAAAATAATAGCTAGTAGTTATTGGACATTTAGATATATGGGCTAGTACTTGACATACATCATTGACACTCTCTAAACTATGTGTTAGGTACCACTTTTAGTCTCATTGGCTAAGAGGAAATACATGTGACGATCAATGAATATTCGCATGCCCTCAGCTGGTTAGTAATGGAACTGAGATTCAAACCCAGGCATTCTGTCTCTATGGTGGGTCCTCCTGAACATTGGCTTTTTTGCCTCCTTGATGGGCTGCCTTCAGTGAAGATAAAGGACTCTGATTTTTCTTTCTCCTGTCACCCTCACTGTTAATATTCTCTGTAAGAGGCAATTTCAAGTGGCTTTGGGCCTTCTACACTTAGGTGAAATCCCTAGCCTCTCAGAACTCCTTGCCACAGCCTGAGGATGGGACCTTGGCCCATTCACAGGGCACCGCTCATGTGCTTTGCAGTATGAGGCTATAAAAGGGGCCTGGGACAGTGGGCTCCTGCCCTCAAGTTATATGCAACCTTGCAAACACAGGTTTCCTCAAATAACTGGAGAACAAACCAATTGAGGGACAATATGATATAGTTGTCTAGGAGAATGGGAGAGTGAGTGGAGTAGGGAAATATTAAAAAATTGCCAGGCAGCACTAAGAACTCATTCAAGTTCAGTGCATATCTATTCAAAATGAGACCAGTCAGCAAGGTGACATTTTCTAGCCATGCCCAGCTATGTGATGTGAGTGTATTTGCTCCACAGACAGAGAGTTAGAATTCTACCTGGCTTGGAATTTTGCTCAGCAAGTATCTTAAGTAAGAGCTGAAATATATTCAAGGGAATGATTATAATGATTGATCATGGAGGTCACTTAATACCGGATATAGAGGGAAGACATGAGAGATGTGAGGACAGTGAAAAGGTGTCAATGGTTTGTAGATTCCAGTGGCCAAGGGGATCGCTGGAATCCAGGTATGAGAGGGGCAACACGAGGCCTGCAGACACAAGTGTTATGGAATATCGGAAAAGGTACAATTCATATGGGCCAGAATAGTTAAGGGGTTCTTTGAAGGTGGTAGGATTCAGACTGAGAATAAAGGACAAAGAAGAACTCAGGTTGATTAGACAAAGGGTAGAAGTAGCATATTTCAAATTAAGGGGCATATCTGAGCAAAGGCGCAAAGCTTGAGCTAAAAAGGATAACAGCTTTAGGAAATAGTCAGGAAACCAGCTTTACTAGGATATGAAGTTTAGACTGGAGAGTTGGTAGGGCATAAATTTTGATAATAAGCATTGCAAGATAATGACTCAGGTACAGGGAGTACAAGGACTATTTCCATCTTCCAGATATTCTAAAACAAGTCTGTAGGCTTTATTCCTTTGTTTGCAGTGAGTGTGAATCACATCTTTGCAATTTAAATGGACAACATTGCCTCTGTTTGAAAACTTTATCACATTTTATCAGTAACTTTTCTTCCCGTTTTTAACACCTTTTATTGGCTCCATATGGTGATTTTTTGTGTTTCCCTTACAGTGTTCTGTGCTGAATAATTTAGTGTAGCTGCAGTTGACTAAAGCAGAGATTCAGTATATATTTCAAAGCTTCTAAAAACTTTACCAAAAATGTCCAACTGAATAGATTTACACAGTGACCTAGAGATGGTGGTGATTGCCATTGCCAATTACAAACAACCAAACACAAATGATTAAATTGTTTATAACAAAACCAATTCCCTATGTTCCACATCATTCATTTATTCACTCAACATCTGAGCACCAACTATAAGCCGAGAAGCATGGTAGGTTATGGGGATGTAGGATTAAGAAACAGCCCTTCCCAGGCTAGTGGGTAAGATAAGCAAGTAAAAAGAAATTAATAAGGGCTATGATGGTGGTGAATACAGGAGCAAATAGGAAAAGCTCCCATACCTGGAAGCAGATAGGAAGGCAGGAAAGATGTCTGAGAAGCACTGGCATCTGAACTAAGTTTAAAAATTTCAGTGGCAATTATTTAAGCAGCTACAAAGCAGTTGAGTAGGTTCCTAGTGGAGGAAGTTCCAAATGCATAGGGTCAAGTAAAGGAGTTAGGAGAGCTCCTGAGTCATTTAGTATCTTGGTGCATCAAGTAGGGGACTGAGAGAGAATGGAAGCAGGAGAGATTAGCAGGACCAGGTTTAAAAGACCACATGTGTTCTGCAGTGGAGGCAGCTTGGAGCCATTGATCAAATTTAAGCAAAGGAAGGACATTATAGAATATAAGGTAGAAAGCCCATTCTTGTGGCAAGGTAGAAGATTGGGGCAAGGAAATTCTTTGCGAGACTTGTGCAGTCCTTCAGGTGAGAAACGATAGGGCCTTGAATCAATGGGGATGGAGAGGAGCAAATCAATACGACAATCGTTTAGGAAGGAAAGTCCATTAGGCTTAGTGATGATTATATAAGAACCAATGGAGAAAAGGTACTAAGTGATGTCTTCTGTCTTCCAATAATCTCACTGGAGTACAAAGCCCCATTTGTTCTTTAGACATCTCCCTCTAGAATTGTGAGATTCAAGTAAAAAGTTAGGTCCCAAAGCTTCTTTTTTATCCAGGGAAGGGTGTGTTTCCCTGGGTCTGGGCTTTGGGTTAGTAGTCTCTGGAGGAAAGTTTAGGCAGACTGTCTTTTAAAAAAAGTCTAAATGTATTTGTTAAAGTTGTTCTATTTTTGATAATTAAAAAATAAATTGCCAGCCATCCTTCCTAGCTTTGTTTGCCTTCTGTTTGTCAGATCTTTAAAATTCTGTGGCCAGAGTGAGCCCACCCATATCTGAACACCCTACTACCTTCTTTATCTGATGAACAGTAGGCAGAGTAACAGTTTAGCTATCTTTGTCAGCTTCAGCAGGATGAAAAAGTAAGAGTGAGCAGAGCTTTCTCATACATGTTTGATATGATGAAATCACATTTGTCCTCAGAATGTTGTTGACATTAGTATGGTTTGATTTTTTTTTTAACTAAAAATTCATCCATATGTGCTCAGATTCCAAGTGACAAGAGCCATTTATTTCAACCTCTCCAAGTGCAATGGAGTCATTGTTTGAAGAAGAGATTACAGGATTAGAGCTGTGAAGACTTTTCCGCAGGGGAAACTGAGTGGCAGTTTGGTAGTGACCACGTGGTTGGCCGAGTCACACCACCACTGCCTCAACCCCAGGGTGGAGCTGACGCAGCCAGGGGCCAGGAATCACAGGCGAGAGGAAGGAAAAGAGAAATCTGTCATCTTAAAGAAAAAAAGAATGAAAACTTGCTCAATTCCAACTTTCAAGTTTCAAGAGAGACAACGTGAGATGTACAGCTGTGAGAAGAGCTGCTTCCTGTCACACGTTTCTGGTCACAGTTGCTAGT
This sequence comes from Camelus ferus, assembly GCF_009834535.1. NCBI lineage: Eukaryota > Metazoa > Chordata > Mammalia > Artiodactyla > Camelidae > Camelus > Camelus ferus. The sequence continues at coordinate 30,767,841 of NC_045700.1, read as the reverse complement.
TGAGTCCTGCCGACTCGGCTTCTCCTTGTCTGACTTTTCTCTGCAAACCCCAGGCGATATGCTGCAGCGTGACTGGGAAAGTGACCTCGGTCCCAATTGCAAGCGGATGACCAAAATAAACATGGAAAACCAAATCGCTGTCTTTGGACTGAAACACCCATTTGGTTCATTTCAGGATTCCAAGTTTCTTTTGGAACCACGCTCTTGGGATGCCCAGATGTGGCCTTCAAAGTTTCCTTGTATGGGTTTATTTTCTTAAAAAGTGATATAAGTACTGTGTTTGAGAGTCTAATAACAGTCCTTGTTATGGGCTGCTTCTGGAGGCTAAATAAAAGTCCAGGATAGGAAAAGAAGATAAAGAACACACTTAGCTGCATCTCTTAAGGAATTAAAGCTGTTTTAAAATGTGTGCTTATAATTCCTTGCCTGGTCTTTAGGAGGAGTGATTTGAAAGTCTTAGTATTGTTGTCACCATTTTTCACATGTCAAAAGGAAACAGACTGGTTAAGTAAGTCTGGCATGAAATTAAAATACATGTTAGGGACCACAGAAAAAATTTTTAAACGATTGTTGACCCTTCAATTTTTCCATAGAATTTTCACTTAAAGTCTTAAGTTATTGTCTTTGCTTTATCCCACCATATTATGCTAAGAATTATGGTACTTAAGCCTTTCTCAGCTGTTGGGAGAATATAAACATCATCTAATATCCAGCTGTATCGGTTACAACACTTTTGGTTGCAAGTGACAGAAACCTTCATAATTCATAATTTTGACTTAAGCAAAAAGAAGAATTTATTGGCTCATTTAACTGATAAGCCTAGGAGCATACTAGCTTCAGGCATGGCTGGATCCTGATGCTTAAACAACGACATTTGGAATCTTTGTCTTTCTCCAAGTCATAAATCTGCTTTTCTTTATGTTGGCTTCATTTTCAGACACAGTGGCAAGATATTAGCAGTCCAAGGCTTAGCAACACCAGTAGAAAGATATTCTATTTCTATATAATTCTTTCAGCAATTTTAGGCAAGGCTCTCATTGGCCTGACTTAGGTCACATGCCCATTCTTGAACCAATCACATTGGTCAAGGGCTTGCAAAGTGTTTAACCTGCTCTCACTGGAGCCAAGAGTGAGTCCCACCCAATTCAAATCACAAAGATAGTTTGAGAAGATGCATGGTTCCCCAAGGGAAAATTGGGTTACTAATACCAAGATGGGAATGGGTGCTATAGCAGGTAGTATTGGTTGCCTATCTAAAATCCACTTTCCCTGTCTTTCCTGCTAACTGAACCCATTCATTATGTTTAGGTATTTACTCCCCTTCATATGGATGTGGGTTCAGGTAAGGGGCAAAGAGTTGAGAGGCTGAAGAGGCACACAGTGTCAGAGTCTAAGTAGAATGAGGAAGGCATCCTGTTCACAGAACAACACTGACAGTTTGTCACAGACCAAGTGAAGTAAGGGTGGCATCCATGTAAGGATAGGTGGTGATAACTTATGGGAGGTTGGTTACATTCAGAGGAATTGATCAAAGAAGTAATATATTACAAATAATTAGGGTCAGGTTTCTCACTGTCAGAGAAGGGAATTACAGAAAATGAGAAAACTAGTGAACCCAATGGTATTTGGATTGGAATTGGAGGTATTATTATGAATTCATGTTTTTCAATTTATATACAGATATAAATATAGATGAAATGTGTGTGTGTGTGTGTGTGTGTGTGTACACACACAGATAGAGCCTAACTCTTCATGGAGGGGCCTGGGAACAGTAATACCACATGGCAAAGAACAAATCTAATGCTTAGATGTTATCTTCCAAATACTTCTCCACTAAGAGGAACCAGGGTTCCTTACTGATAGCAGATTATGAGCCTAGGCAAGCAAAGTACAAGATGAGCCTGGGGTGTCCTGTAGTACCCCAAAGTAAAGAAGCACTCAAAAAATGGGTGAGAGCATCCTGAAGAGACATAAGAACCAACATTAAGGTGTACCAAATGGCCAATCGGTGACAATTTGAGCAACAAAATAAATAACTTTAGCAATGAATTATAGCCCATTGAATAAAGAAAGAAATCGAGGGCATACTAATATGAATAAAGAAAGGAAGAAGAAAAGAAACAAATAGCAGAATTCCAACTAATCAATGTAGAAGGAATGGTGAAAATAGAAAATCACCATTTGGCAAACACTACAGTAATAATGGTTTTAGGCTAGAATCATCAATGCTAAAATTAAAGGACAAAACTATAATAAAACCTTTTGCTTACATTGTTTCAAAATATCTATCTCCCCAAAAGTTATTAATTCAGTATATATAAATAACTTTAGAGTGGAGAAACCTAGCAGATACCACCCAAATTAAATAAAGTTAAAATTATCAAGGCAGAAAATGGGGGTGGTGGTAAGTTAAATGAGTAAAAGGGTCAAAAAATTAAAATTTCCACTGATAAGTCCTAGGGCTGTAACATGCAGCATGGTGACTATAGTTAACAGCACTGTATTGTATATTTGACAGTTGCTAAGAGAGTAGATGTTGAAAGTTCTCATCACAAGAAAAAAAATTATAAACATGCGTGGTGATGGATGTTAACTAGGCTTGTTGTGGTGACCATGTCACAATATATACATATATAAAGTCATTACATTGTACACCTGAAACTATATAATGTTATCTGTCAACTGTACCTCAATTTTTTAAAAAAACTAAAATCACCAGTAATGGGGCAAATCAACATCATGTGCCTCTGACATGATGCACCAGGGACACCACACCACTTCTGTAGCACTTGGTCCAAAATACATAACCTAAATCTAATTGTAAGAAAACATCATGCAGACCAAAATTAAAGGATATCTGCAAAATAAATGTCAAAATCAGGAAAGCCAAAGATTATGGAGCTTTTTTAGATTAAAGGAGACTCTAGACTGAATCTTGGGCCAGAAAAGCTTCATTTAATGGGACAAAGTTTGAATAAGATCTATAGATGATCTTGGATATGCTGAATTAAAGTTTGTTATTAAAATTAGTTTTACCTGTTTCTTTTTACTTTTTTAATGTGATTACTAGAAAAATTTAAATTACATATATGGCTCCTATTATATTTCTATTGATCAATACGGATCTAGATCTTTAATGTCCTCCTGGTACTCGGGGTCATGCACTCTGAGCAGCCTCCTAGTTACCCTGCTGACTGCAATAACGGATTCCTATCAGTACTTGTGAACCCACTCTGGGGGCTTGTACAGGGCCTAATGTTTGAGTCAGTCCTCAGCAAGGTCAGCAGGGTGGAATGTCTCTGAGGAATGAATCTCACATAGCGGCCCTTGGAGTCATCCATCCTCTCTGTTGTTATTCTTGATGTGCTCATCTACAGAAAGGATGAAACATTGGTGGGACTTGCGACAGCACAAATGTAGTCAGGTGGCCAGGACTCCTGCTCATTTGTCTTCTCTGTTGTCCCAGCCAGTACTATTGTAGTGTAGTAAGGAGTCTCGGATAACGATTAAAAAGTTATTACATCAGGACCTTAGGAGAAGCAAGAATTCCACTGAGATAGTAGGAACAAGTAAGTGGTTCAGGCTGTTCCCCTAGAAAAGGAAAGCACTGCTGGTATACCTTAAAAAAAGCTACCAGCACTTATGAGGTTAATGTTGATTTTTGCGCCTTTAGTGAATACACTCTCCATGATATGTCAGAAAAGCAAATTGTTGTGATCTTCAGGAAAAGTTAAAGCTTTCTAGATTTTATCATTTTGACAGGTGAAGCACATCTGTTACAATCAACAATTCTTTAGGAAGTTAGTTTCACCACACATGTTCTTTACAAGTACATCTTGTGTCTTTAACATTAAATTAATTTATTAGAGTTCTGATGTCAGTTTGCTGAACAAAGTTTCTGGCAATGCCTATGACATGCTATGAAATTCTTCTATGACAAGGTAGTTCTGGAGGCAAAAAACACTGGTCTGGCTGCATAGCTGCCAAAACTTCCAGAAAACCCCATTGTGCTGTATATACGTAACATTTTTATCCAGGAACTAAAGGAGAGGCTAAAGTAAAAAAGTATATCCCTTGTATTGTAATTATGTCACCCTTTACATATATTCACATAGGTTAATTAAATGATTCTTATACAACATGGCACAAAGATGTTTTAAAATAATCCCAAAGCTGTAACATTCACACAGATCTTAGTTTGCCTGAGTCTTTCTATGTTCATCAGCAGCAGTGAGTCAACCTGTCAGGGCATTAGAAGCTGTAAATCAAGGCACAACTCTTTCTTGAGTTTCTCAGTGGTTGTAGGGGTGGAGGAAATCTGCATGGAGAAGGGGCTGATAAACTCATCCAAGCATCAAGAATGATTAGCTAAGTAAATTATAAAGGAATAGGAGAAAAGGTTTAGAATATGGGAATCTAGGTTCAGAAAAAAAAATTGGTGTTTATATCATTAGCTCTGAAGAATTCCATTTTCATCATCAAAAAATGGTTCATTGAGTTTAGGGTGTTATTCAAGTTTGCTTCAACACATAAAGAGCCTTTAAAACAAGTTTATCTTTGCAAGAGTTTGATGAGCTTGATTTTAAAAATTTTTAAAACTTGCAAACTGGAGAGTTTTTGATCATTGATATGAGATGTGTCTTCAAAGTGTTTTCTGTGTATTTAAATATTATGATTGAGTTAAATGACCCTGTACTAAATATGATCAGGTCATTTAATGAAAGGTTTTGGAATGTATTAACGTATTGTGCCATGAGCTACATATTATCCAAATTCTTACACCTAGATCTCTTCTGGGCAGAGGGAAGAACCATTTATGGCTTTCATTTGAAAATCTGCAACAGACATATGGATCAATGGAACAGAATAGAAAGCCCAGAAATAAACCCACACACCTACAGTCAATTAATCTTTGACAAAGTAGGCAAGAATATACAATGGAGAAAAAAGTCTCTTCAGCAAGTGGTGTTGGGAAAGCTGGACAGCCCCATGTAAGTCAGTGAAGTTAGAATACTCCCTCACACCTTATACAAAAATAACTCAAAATGGCTTAAAGACTTAAACATAAAACAAAACACTATGAACCTCCTAGAAGAAAACATAGGCAAAACATTCTCTGACATAAATCTTAGTAATGTTCTCCTAGGTCAGTCTACCAAGGCAATAGAAACAGAAGCAAAAATAAACAAATGGGACCTAATCAAACTTATAAGCTTTTGCACAGCAAAGGAAACTATAAACAAAATGAAAAGACAACCTACAAAATGGGAGAAAATATTTGCAAATGATGTGACTGACAAAGGCTTAATTTCTAGAATATACAAACAGCTCATACAACTCACAAAAAAGCAAACAACCCAATCCAAAAATGGGTAGAAGATCTAAGCAAACATTTCTGTAATGAAGATATACAAATGGCCAATAGGCATATGAAAAAATGCTCAGTATCACTAATTATCAGAGAAATACAAATCAAAACTACAATTAAGGTATCATTTCACACCAGTCGGAATGGCCATCATTAAAAAGTCCACAAACAATTAATGCTGGAGAGATTGTGGAGAAAAGGAAACCCTCCTATACTACTGGTGGGAATGTAGTTTGGTGCAGCCATTATGAAAAACAGTATAGAGATTCCTTAAAAAACTAAAAATAGACTTAACATATGATCCAGCAATTCCACTCCTGGGCATATATCCGGAGGACACTCTAATTTCAAAACATACATGCACCCCAATGTTCATAGCATCACTATTTACAATAACCAAGACATGGAAACAACCTAAATGTCCATGAATAGATACAGAAGATATGGTGTATATATATATAGGAATACTACTCAGGGATAAAAAGTATAAAATAATGCCATTTGCAGAAACGTGAATGGACCTAGAAATTACCAGACTAAGTGAAATAAGCCAGAAAGAGAAAGAAAAATACCATATGGTATCATTTATATGTGGAATCTAAAAAAATGACACAAATGAAGTTTAAAAAAACTTTTTTTTATTAAAGTGTAGTTGATTTACAGTGTTAGTTTCAGGTGTATAGCAAAGTGATTCAGTTATACATATGCATATGTATATATTTTTTCTTTTCAGATTCTTTTCTATTATACGTTATTACAAGAAATTGAATATAGTTCCCTGTGCTATACAAATGAACTTATTTACAAAACAGAAACAGGTTCACAGACATAGGAAACAAACTTATGGTTACCAGAGGGGAATGGGGAAGGGATGGAGGGATAAACTGGGAACTTGGGATTAACAGATACAAATTACTATATATAAACTAGATAAAAAACAAGGTCCTACTATATATCACAGGGAACTATATTCAATACCATATATATAATATACCTTTCCTATAATGAAAAAGAATATAAAGGAATAGATACATATGTATAACTGAATCACTACACTGTACACCAGAAACTAACACAACATTGTAAACTAAGTATACTTCAAAAAGAAAAAAGAAAAATTTCAGAAATCAGATTATCTAGATTTTGAAGCTAATGATGACCAGCTAAAGGAATAGTCTTGGAATCCATTAGGTATTTACTTTTCTACTTCTACCTAAATTCAAAGCATGCGTTCCTATTAGCCAAAAACTTGAGCAGAAATCCCCAGAGAAATTTCTCCCATCTTTGTGCTGCAATAAAAACCTATCCACCTCACAATTTCATTGCCACAATAAAAGTAAACTTGTGTCCGATGTTTTATCCCATTGCAGCTGCTGAGAGTCCCTCCTCTGTTTATTCAAATCTGGAGGTCCTCCTGCTTCTGTCCTTCCTGTCCTTTGGCACCATGGGTACAAAACCGGGACCGCCAGACCTCCCTAGGATCCTGGAGTGAGTCACTGGCTGAGTTCAACAGTAATGGAAGCTCTGAGCAGAGCTAAGCCACGAGGCCAGGGCTCCACAGGCAAAGTTCATAGCTTATAAAGCCATTGTCTAAACATAATTTCATTTTGACCCAGAGGGTATGGAACAGATTGGTTTCTTTTTTGCATGTTTCTCTATAACCAGGATCTATATAATCTGATAAAATCCAGAGGCAATTTTGCCTCATGGGATTTCTTTTAAATTGTTTTTGCTGGGAGGTACGCCAGATGAAGTCCTTTCCTCCACAGTGGATTCAGGGCAAGCAGCCGCAAGCTGATCTTTCCCACCCTTTTCATTCATACAGTTCTAAGGAGAGAACCTACTTTTGTTTCCTGTGCTCATTCAGCCCTCAGCCTCTCTGCTGAGCCTACCAATTAGTGTTAATAATCATGGCCAGAGTCTAAGGTCTGGACATGGGGAACACAACTGAGTAGATGGATTCATTTCAGGAGCTAGACCACTAAGAGGCAACTGATAGAACATGGAGGGAGCAATTTACAAAGCTCAGAAATAGCCTGGAAGAGTTAGAGCTTCAAGTTTGGAAACTTTCTTTATCAAAGTCCCTCTTCATTGTTACATCGATTAACTCATTCAATTTGCCTCAAATCTTATTTGTTACAATTAGAATAGTATAACAAGGCCAGACATTTGTTTACAAATTTTCTACAATTGGTAAGTTTAAAATACTCAAAAAGACTTACAGACATTTAAAATTCTATATTGAATCAGGTAAAAACTTTGATAAGCTCAGTTTGTTTCATTTATTTTCAATAGGATGTTAAATAAAGAATAGGTATAAATCAATCATCTTTTAAGGAAGGTGACTTTAAGGCCCCGAAAGATGATGTAATTTATTTTAGGGCAGTTGAGCAGTAAGATGGCTCGGAATAGAAAACTATTGAGCACTCTGTGCTCAGGCCAGAGAGAGCAAAGTGGAGTAACTGAGTACATGAGTTTTCATAACAGCCTTGCCTGGGCTCAAGTCTCAGCTGGCTGACCTTAGGCAATCTGCTTAACTTCTCTATGCCTCCATTTCTTCTAAAACAGTGCTAACTGGAGTTTCTCACTTAGAGGTTTGCTATGAGTACTGGATGAGCTAATGTGTGACAAGTACCCAGAACAATATTTGTATGTGCTGTGTACATATTTATTAAACATAAAATGCAATGGGACGGTAAAGACCCTCTGTTTTGCTCATCTACTTACATGATCTTAAAAAAATATTTCTTAGAAACAAATTTGCACAACATTCATGGGATGTTGGGTAACGACTGCAGACCCAGGGTAGGGTCTGGCTGCTTGTCGAGCAGCGCTGTGGTGGAGCTGTGACTTGTAAATCCCACTGCATAGTTCCCTGTGCCCACCGCCAGAACCCATAGCTCACCATAATTACGACAGACTTTCATCGCCTGGTGTTAATGAGCATCATTGCGTCCTTTGATCAGCCTCTTCCTTCTAAAGATGGATTCGTATTTTTGAAATTTTAATTTAAAAGGCAAATAAGCCCTCTGTCTACTTAGCATGTATATTATGTAGATGTGACAATTATAGAGCTATAAAGAAGCCCACATACATGTTTAATGGGTAAATTAGACATGAGAGGGAGTTCAAGGCAACACACAAGGGTCCAAACCTCCAGTTTCAAAGCTCCTAACAGAAACCAATGAAATAGTTATATTAGGAAGGCAGAGACATCACATTTACATCTGTATATTCTATCACGAACAGGCAATTTACACATACATTCACACACACACATATTCATATATCTACATATGAAGCATCTGATACTTACTTCTGCTTCATTCATACCAGACAATGACAAATAGTCCTTCAAATGAAACAGCACAGAAAAAGTTGTGGAATTACTAGGTTATAGTTGAAGAGAATAATCAGATACTGGATCATAAACCTAAATTCTACCATGTGTGTATCCTTATCTTCCTACCTCACTTGTGCACATGTGGTTTTGTTTGGTAATTACAACGGTATTTTTGAGGCGGTATAAAAGGTTTGGAGGTGGGTGTGGCACTTATATACGTGTCTAATTCAGGAAGTCTGGCATGCCCCTGCAGGCTACTGACAGCCCTCCTTGCAATGAGAGGTGTGAATGTTGGGAATTTCCAAGGGCTCTGTGCTTGCTTCCCCACATCCCTGGGGGACAGAATGTGTCCAAGGACCCAATAAGGGAAAACACACATGCCCTGTTCTCATGTTTCCTACAAAGAGATGAGTAGAAGGGGAGACTTTCAGCCTCTGCCCACTTCCTTACCAACTCTACTTTCTAAGAGAAATGACTTGTCTGATTGGTAACTTTTGGCTGGACTGGACTTTTGGGATTTCTTGAGGAGCCAGCCTGGCCCCGTGACTCTCGCATTCCAGTATGTTCTCCATGATGTGATAACCTTAACAGGCAGGTTTCTGCAGAGGGAAAGTTCAATCTCTAGGGAAGGTAGGGCGTGGGACTGTTGGCAATTGCTTTGGCTACAGATCTAAAGCAGAGCTGCAAATCAGTAATAAAGTTGACATTTAGTTATAAAGCTGACATTTTCATCTTCATCTGTTTATCTCTGTGTCTTCGTTCTCACGTAGTTTGAACTTAGCCATCTCAGCTTGGACCCCTAAAAGGCCCACCACTGCCAAATGATGAGTTAGGATCATGAAAGTTGTATATTTGCTGCCTCCTTCACACCTCCCCCCAATAATTTCATCACATAGCACCTCTGATCAAAGAGCTGTTGGGTTAAGCAGTAAAGGGAACATAGAACCAATAGAGGAATCCCAGGAAACAGAAGGCCCCTGATTCATGGTGTGGATTAGAGATATTTTTTAGTGTGTCTCTGAATAATGTCACCCAAATTCCCTTTGACCTGGAGGAAATTGACCAAAATACAGAGATGGAAGGATTTGAAGGATTTTGAGGGAACTAAACTACACTTTGGGGGATCTAATCAAAAACCATACTACAGAAAGGAAGGAAGGAAGGAAGGAAGGAAGGAGGAAAGAAAGAAGGAAAGAAAGAAAGAAAGAAAGAGAAAGACAAAGACGAACAGACAGACTATCCCAAATAAATCAGAGATCTCCCAATGAACTATGCCTCCCAGTACTCATGCCTGGGTGTACTTCCTACTATTGATTTCTACCAGTTATCACAGAATCAACAGATGCTAAAAATGATGCTGCATGCATTTTTTACAATAGCCAAGACATGGAAACAGCCTAAATGTCCATCAACAGATGACTGGATAAAGAAGATGTGGTTTATTTATACAATGGAATACTACTCAGCCATAAAAACCGACAACATAACACCATTTGCAGCAACATGGATGCTCCTGGAGAATGTCATTCTAAGTGAAGTAAGCCAGAAAGAGAAAGAAAAATACCATATGAGATCACTCATATGTGGAATCTAAAAAAACAAACAAAGCATAAATACAAAACAGAAATAGACTCACAGACATAGAATATAAACTTGTGGTTACCAAGGGGGTGGGGGGTGGGAAGAGATAAACTGGGATTTCAAAACTGTAGAATAGATAAACAAGATTATATATATATATATATATATATATATATATATATATACTGTATAGCACAGGGAAATAATATACAAGATCTTATGGCAGCTCACAGAGAAAAAAATGTGACAATGAATATATATATGTTCATGTATAACTGAAAAATTGTGCTCTACACTGGAATTTGACACAACATTGTAAAATGATATAAATCAATAAAAAATGTTAAAAAAAAATTTTATAGAGCAAAAAAAAAAAAAATGATGCTGCATGGCTTCCAAAGCTGGGTCAGAAGAAGCCTTGCAACTTTCACTAGAGTCTCTTGGAAGGTTCACTCTAGGGAAAGATAGTTATCATCTTCCCTGAGACTTTATATTATCATGAAGCCCAAGCTAGGGGAGGGGCCACATGGATTGATATTCTCAGGAAGCACTCAGCTATTCAAGCCATCTCAGCCCAGATGTGAGGGAAAAATTCCCTTGGACATCCTGTTGAGTCCTCAGTTCCAGCCAATATCTAACTTCAATATAGAGACCCAAAATTCAAATCACCCAGCTGAGCCCAGTAAACCCACAGAATTAGGAGGGATAAGAATAAGTTATTTTAAAAATCATCAATTGTTTGGGCAGTCATCTACAGCAGCAGACAGATAACTGGAATAGCCTTCATAACATGGGGTATGAAATTGTGTGTAGTAACATTCCTGAGCTCCTACAGCCAGATGGGATTGTAATAAAGTGGCATCCACATTTTTACTTTCAGTCTGGGTTCCAAGCATGAGGTTACTCTTTCCTCCAAAAGGAGCAAAAACAAACAAACCAAAAAACCCACTCTTCCCATCAGAAAACAAAGGGTTTTCATTACAGACCAGCAAATAGAGCAATTTCTAGGAAAGCATGTGACTTGTGGGAGGTATTTGCATGGAATCTCTGACAGTTTAAACTTTAAAAAAAAAAGAAATATAAATGTTTAAATCCAATACATAAAATGAATTTGGCACAATTGCAGATGGAAACCGAAAAAAAAAAAAAAAACTTGTAAAAAGTAGTAAGGCTCTGACTTAACGAAAAAAATATCCTAGTATAGACCACACTGGAATAGAAGGTAAGCAGAGAACCCAGAACATTTGGTAATTAGATAGCAGTCTCTGTCTCATAAAGTAAAGAACCAAAATGACAAATAGCTGATATGAACAACAAAAAAAGGAAAACACATTCTATGGCAAAATGTATATATATATATATTTATCCCCTGGTGGGTGTTCAACCACTTTCTACTAAACCCAATCTTTTTATTTCCAATGTAAATAACCCTCTAGATCAAAATTTATATTTGTAGTCCTGAGCTGACTATCATTATCAAGATTCTGGTGGCCAGAGGAGGAAAAAAGGGACAAGGGACACTTTTAACAGATAGTTGTTTTAACAAGATTTATATCTGTACAGGTGTCCTAATACATTGTATAAATACCCAAGTTAAGGGCCACCAAATTTTTTTTAATAGACTATTCTTTTAGAGCAGTTTCAGGTTCACAACAGAATTGAGCAGAAAATACAGAGTTCCCACATAGCCCTCCCCTCCCACACATATTTACTCCCCACCCTCAACATCCCTTACCAGTGTGACATATTTGGTACAATTGATGAACCAACATGGGCACATTATTATCAACCAAAGTCCATAGTTTACATTAGGGTTCACGCTTGATGTTGTACATTCTATGGGCTTTGACAAATGCATAATGATATGTAGCCACCACTACAGTATCGTTACCGAATAATTTCATTACCCTAAAAATGCCTTGTGCTCCATCTGTTCATTCCTCCCTCCCACCCTCTCCCCAAACCCCTGGAAACCATGATCGTTTTATTGTTTCTACAGCTTTGCCTTTTCCAGAATGTCATTTGTTTCGAATCATACAGTTTGTAGCCTTTTCAGACTGGTTTCCTTCATTTAGTAGTATCTTTTAAGTTTCTTCTATGTCTTTCATGGCTTGATAGATCTTTTTTTTACTGCACATATATTCTTTACTTCACATACATGTACTGTTCGTTGTTTCTAAGAATGTTTAGAGCTTTAGCTTTTTAAACTTACATAGTTATCAAAGGAATAAAGCCAACCACAAAATAAGAATTAACTCAAAAAGATACATACACCCTGCTATTAACAGCAACATTATTTATAATTGTCAAGATATGGAAGCATCCTAAGTGCACATCAATCGTTGAATAGATAACGGAGATGCAGTATGTGTGTGTGTATATATATATATATATATATATATATATATAATGGAATACAACTCATTCATAAAAAAGAAGGATATTTTGCCATTTGTAGCCCTTCATTCACTTTTTTTTTTCACTTCAAAACCCAGAATTTTATAACTGGCAGAGACATTTTCAGTACATCAAAAGCAACAAAATACCTAGAAATAAATTTAACCAAGGAGGCTACCTATACTCTGAAAACCAAAATGACACAAAGAAATGGAAAGATTTCTTGTGCTCTTGGACTGAAAGAATCAGTACTATCAAAATGGAAGGGCGACCTAAGTTTTTAAGGGAAAAAATCCCAAGTATATTTTTCTTCTTATTTTATTCATTAGCATGTCCCCTCAGCAACTAGTTTATTAGAATTGGGACTTCATACATATTTGAGTCGACCATCATTCATTCATTTATTCATTCATTCCATACCTTCCTATGTTCAGAAGTATAGAAGGTATAAGAAAGAGAATAGAGAACATGTTGCTCTTGAATAAGTTGGAGAGCTGAAAGTTACGTAGCCTAGAGTATCCGGAGAACAATTCTAGGAAAATATAAGATGGAATAGCCTGGTATAAATAGGATGGCCATATATATTCTAGGCTGAAAAAAATTAGAACTCATGATCTAACAAATTTTTTTTTCTTAATTTGTGGATTTGTTCATACGAGGTCTCATGAAGGTGTATTGAGTTTGACGTTTCACTGACCACATGATGCAGTGACTTCCAGTTTAAAACTTCATATCTTTGGTCTGAAAACACTCAGGCAAATTTGAGATTCTTTCATTCCATTTCCATCTCCTTGAGGGTGACCTAAAACCTCAAGATACATATCACATCTGTAATATCTTGGCATGGAGGAGGGGGATGTGCTTGTCTTTGTGGGCCTTCCTTGAGTTGTTCATTTCACATGTCTGTTCATTGGCCTCAGTGGCTAAAGGGCTCTAGTGCCCCTTTTCTCTTGGTTTCTCAGTCCAGCAAGGTCACTCTGTGTCCTCCTCCCAAGACCAAGCCTCTCCAAGTCAGTTGACACCCCCCTACTTAGGTAGTTATTCTGCCATTCATGTGGCACAGGGAGTTTTGCTGTGAGGTTTGCAAATTCCCAGGCTATATCCCAGGAAGCCATGCAATAATCCTTCTGCTCCAAGTTTCAACTCTTGTCAATTTATTCAGAGTTTCTCTCTTCAGCCAACCACCCCCACTCCACACTTCAGAACTTGGCCCAGGGCTTTAAGCCCTTTCTCAAAGACAATCCATGGCACGCCTTAGTCATGTTCACTCAGCTGTTTTCCCATCACAAGAAGGAAAAAAAAGTACTTCCTGTTCCATCTGTGAAGAGGTTATTCTTGCCATCATAATGCCTTCTTCGCCACTCTGGTTTTTCGTATAGAATATTCTCTCTCAAACCTGCCTCCTGATCTTCAAAGTCAAGTTTTTAGAACTAGAAACAGCCCAGAAAGACAACACTTCTATCTGATTCTGTTTCACACAACTCAAAAGTGCTTTAATTTCAGACTATTACCTCTGTTCCAAGTTTTTAAAGTCTTCTTAAAAGCTTAACGGCGGGAATTTCACTAATTCCTCTCTCTGTGTGTCACCCCCATCTGGAGGAGAATGAATATAGAATGTTCTTGGTGTTGCTTGAATTATGGGGAAAGGGCAGGGGTAAATGAGAGGTTTTTTTTTTGGTTTAAATAGGTGATTTAATATCAAAATATTCTTCTATTGCAAAATCACAAAAGATTAATTCATTTAGATAGGCGACATTTATTTAAAAAGAATGACATAGTATGGAACTATCCATACTGTTGGAATTGTCCTGGAAAATAGCAATTGCATGGTTGCCATAAGTTTCATTGTCCATATGTGAATATTGAGGGAATTCACTGTTTGTTTGGGAAAGACCACCAGGGGTCAGGGAAAGCTGTGTGGTTAGCCACTTGGTTACCACCAGCTTGTAGCTGTGCCAGTGGACAGATGGGACTTTATGGTCTCTTTAAATTCCATGAAACAATGCATTTGCATATGTTAAGTGTCATCTCACTAATACTGACTGAATCAATAGTTCTCAAATTTAGTGCTCAGAAAAATCACCCAGAGAGCTTATTTTTTGCATATTTATTTATTTACTTATTTAATTTATTTACTGAAGTATAGGCAGTTTACTATGTTATGTTAATTTCTGGTATACAGCATAGTGATTCAGTTATACACAGAAAGCTTATTTTAGAATGTATCTTGTTTGATGGCCAACAGGCACATGAAGAGATGCTCAATATTGCTAATTATTAGAGAAATGTAAATCAAAACTACAATGAGGTATCACCTCACAGCAGTCAGAATGGCCATCATTAAAAATCCTACAAATAATAAAAGCTGGAGAAGATGTGGAGAAAAGGGAATCCTCCTACACTATTGATGGGAATGTAAATTGGTGCAGACACTATGGAGAACAGTATGGAAGTTTCTTAAAACACTAAAAATAGAGTTACATATGATCCAGCAATCTCACTCCTGGGCATATATCCAAAGAAAATTCTAATTTGAAAAGACACATGCACCCCAATATTCATAGCAACACTATTTACAATAGCCAAGACATGGAAACAACCTAAATGTCCATCGACATTTAGATGAATGGATAAAGAAGATGTGATGTGATACACACACACACACACACACACACACACACAATGGGATATTATTCAGCCACAAAAAAGAATGAAATGCTAACATTTGCAGCAACATGGATGGACCTAGAGATTATCATATTAAGTGAAGTAAGTCAGACAGAGAAAGACAAATATCATATGATATCACTTATATGTGGAATCTAAAAAAAAAAATTTATTTACAAATCAGAAATAAACTCACAGACACAGAAAACAAACTATGATTACCAAAGGGGAAAGTGGGGAGGGGATAAATTAGGAATTCGGAATTAACAGATACACACTATTATATATAAAATAGATAACAAGAAGGACCTACTGTATAGCACAGGGAACTATATTCAATTTCTTGTAATAAGCTATAATGGAAGAGAATCTGAAAATATATGTGTATATATTTTCGTATATACAAACATTATGTATATATGTATACATATAACTGAATTGCTTTGCTGTACACCTGAAACTAACATTGTAAATCAACTACACTTCAATTTAAAAAATTAAAATAAAAAAAGTATCTTGTTAAAAAATTCAGACTCCTGAATTCTATCTCCAGAGATTTATTGAATAAGCCAGGAGTGGGATGTGTTAAGCATTTTTAACAAATACCCAAATGATCCCAGTTCAGGTTGTCCTCAAACCACACCCTGAGAAACATCATCTCAGATCAAGGAAAGAAAACACCCATTCACTCAGCTGCCTTGTTCCATATCTGGGACTCCCCTAAATCAGCATCATCAATCACCACCTATACATGAATGGCAAGGATTCCATGGCTTGCCAGAGCTCACTTAGACTACATGCTAGGGCAGGTGGGTGCCCACCCACAACTTCCCATGCAGAATCAGCATCTCAGCACCACCTGTGATTCAAGGATTTGCTCAGCATTTTTGCCATCTGGACACAAACACACACAGCAGGTAGTGATAGGATTGCCGGCTACATTGCCTTGCCAGCTACATTTCCTAGACAGCAGCAAGCTTTTGTTCAGCAATTGGCCAGTTTTTGTGCCTCAACAAAGAATTATCTTTTTTTAAGAATCTGACTTTTCCCCCCATAGGAAGATACCGTCTCTTAATTGCTTCTTTAAAAATTAGTTGTTATATGTGAAATAGTTTTGTTGCTACCAAAATACTCTGAAAATTACACTGGCTTCATTTCAGTAGAAGATAGGATAAAAAGATTATATTTGTCTTCATGAATAAGAGCAGGACAATGATGCTGTTGGTGATTTATTATTGTTAAGGTCTGTTGTTGTTGTTGCTAGCATTTTTAAAGGATCAAAATTCCCTGGAGCTATCTCATGAAATGCAGATGTTTCTCCTCGTTTACAGCACCAATAACTCCAAAGATATTCAAAAGGCTTTTTATCCTATTCTAAAGGTGCTCCATTTACAAACATTCATCCAGGTGGAACAGACAGGGAGCACTCAAGTGCCTTGTGCTGACTCAAATTGGTCACAGTAATTGGAACCAGGAGAGCTTGCAGGTAAAATATTGGACTGGAATGAGGTAGAAGATCTTACAGAGCTTTGTGAAAACACAGTGGTGTTTGCTTCAAAGTGCCATGCTGGGAGAGGAATGATTTACTACCACGAGTTACAAATAATGAGGTGAAACAAAAGGGGAAAGGTAGGGAGTCTATCTGACTTCCTAGCAGTGAGACTTATTCAATAGGGAGGTATGTTCTGCTTAGGAAAAAAAGAATCCATGTCAAATGAAGCATTAAAAACCAGCCTGGAAAGAATGAAATAATGTCAGTTGCAGCAACATGGATAGACCTAGAGATTATCATACTAAGTGAAGTACGTCAGACAGAGAAAGACAAATATCACATGACATCACTTATATGTGAAATCTAAAATATGATGCAAATGAACTTATTTACAAAATGGAAACAGACTCACAGACACAGAAAACAAATTTATGGTTACCAAAGGGGAAAGGTTGGGGAGGGATAAATTAGGAGTTTGGGATTAGCAGATACAAACTACCATATCTAAAATAAACAACAAGGTCCTACTGTATAGCACAGGGAACTACAGTCAGTATCTTTTAATAACCTATAATGAAAAAGAATATGAAAAAGAATATACATACATATGTATAACTGAATCCCTACGCTGTACAGAAACTAACACAACATTGTAAATAAGTCAACTATATTTCAATTAAAAAAAAAAAAAGCCTGGTAAATGCACTAGAAAATGTAGAGTGAAGTCCTTCCCAAAGGGAAAATATATGGACTAACCCTCAGTGCTCCATCACATTTACCCCATTTCAGCATTTCAGGACATAATGTTCTAAAGAAATCATTTCTTCCCATTCACACAACAGCACAGGAAAACACTTAATTCAAAATCTTCAGAAACTAATTGTAAAATTGCTAGGGTACATAATGAAGGTGGAGGTGACAGAAACACCTAAGTAATTTAGGCTCAGTAGGTAGCCCATAGTGAATCACTGGGCTTTGCCACTGTTAGACTCCACTTCACTTCCATCGGTCTTCTTCCCCAGCTTGCTGTAGCTTGGCCCACATTTCCTCTCAGCCTTGTCTCAGTCCCTAGGCTAATTCAAACATCCTGTCCTCTCACTCCTCCCCCTGCCCCCAGCCTGATGGGACTTAACATTAAGTGCATTGTTATGCTAGGGCTCTAGAGACTCAGTGACTTCTGCTGCACCTGGGGCTTCAGGGTCCACAATCTTGCATTCTTGCTCACTATTCCTTATCACCATGAGTGGACAACCATGATCATACATGCCTTTTGCCCAAGTCCCAAATGACAACAGCTACTTTTGCTGGCACTTCCTGCTGTCATTATCCAGGGCCCCAGGGCCCTGAACTTATGGGCTAAGGTGCTAAGCCCTTCCTCCAGTGTCCCCAAGGGCCCTTCTTAAAAGACAATGTAACATTTCTTTTCAAGAACATCATCTTACTACAAGGTAGAGTACAATTACAAACATCTAGGTCTAACCCTACAATGTGGTTCTTAGTGATCCTTGGTTTTAGATGTATTTGCCCAAGCCTTTACCCATTTAGGCCCTGTTCTGCTTTACTACCCAAAAAATCTGTCTTCTTCTCCTAAGTTCACTTTATGTTTTTGCTTACCTGACCACTGAAGAAATAGTGGTTTACCAAGTTCTTAAGGTCCCATCAAGACCTTGGGTACACTTTACCCATGATATTTTACCCCTTCAGATCCTACCTTGTCTCCAGTCTTCTTATAAGACTGCTCTATTCTAACTCTGACTCATCCATTTCTCTGATTCTCCTCTTAATTTGTTATCTCTTTCTCATTTGGAGGCCCAGAACCCAACTGTCTTTCACTGGCACCCAATCTCTCCTGGCTGTGTAGAGTGTGACTTAAAATAGCAGATATAAGTGCTGAAATTTCCAAACAAGAGTCTGAGACATAAGTGTGTCACATGTATACTGGAGAACTAGATGGGAGGAAGGTATCCTCAAAAAAAATTAATTTCAGCCTAAAAAGTCTAATCTGAGCTTAGTATAATTAAATTTGTCTCAAATGTAGATGCTCAAGAAGACAAACACAAATGGCTATTTATTAGAGTAATGAAATTCAGCAGAATGCTAACATGCAGGACTGATGAGGATGAGGGGAAATGAGTGCTTCTGTGTATGATTTATGGAAATGTGAAGCAGTATGCATTTGGGGGAAAGCAATTTGGCAATATCTATTAAAATCTAAAAGGTACATACCTTTGACTCAACAATCTTACCTTAACAAATATTCATTGAGTGTCTCATCTGTGTTAGGAAAAAGGAAAACCATATTGAGCAAAACAGAGAAGTCCTGACTCTCATATTCACAAAGGAGACAAATTAATCACATCACCAAGCAGATTAATGTTACTGAACCACAACTGTGATGTATGTTTTGAAGGAAGGGCACATGATGCATGTGTATGGGGGAACTGATCACATCCCTGAGAGAGTGAGATCAAAGAATGAGTAGGAGTACACTCGGTAAAAGAGAGGACAGTGGGAGTTAACTAGGTAAAAAGGAGGGAAAATATTCTAGACAGAACAGCGTGTAGAATAATTTCTTCAATCTGTTATTTTTTCACCATGCCACCGCTACCACCCTGATGCAACAAGCCAAGCTCATTCTGTGTTAGGATCTTTCAGTCTCTGTTCCTTTCACCTGGAATGTTCTTCCCCATAATCTCTGCATGGTTGGCTATCTTTTAATTCAAATCCCAACCTTAAGAGAGACCTCTTTAGAGAGGCTTTCCTTGCCTACCCAGTAAGGAGGATCCAGTTAGTCGTTCTCTCTTATATCAGCTTCAATTATTCAGCATAGAAATATTGCTATCTGATAAATTGTCTTGTGCATATATATATATATATTTTTTTTTTTTTTGGTGTATCTTTTCCCACTCTACCCCTCTAGAAGGTAACCTTGATGAGAAGCAGAAATCTTGCCTGTCTTGAAGTAAACAAGTGAAGATGTTTCACAGATGGAGGGGACCTGGGAGAACACTGGAGGAACTGAAAGTAGGCTAGTGTGGCTGAAAGGCAGAAAGTGAGGAGGGAAGGTCAATCTGGCTATAGATGGAAACTTGACTAGAGTGGAGCACAAGTAGGTGATAAAATTCAATTAGAAAGATATTATAATGGCAAGAGATGGTAGTAGCATGAATTAGTTGAGTAGCAGTGGCGATAAGGAGAAATGGATGGATTGAAGAAATACTTACAAGTAAAACCATAATGATGAATTATATATGGGTAGTTACTTCTATTGTGCAACTTTTTGGATGGCAGTACCATTCAATAAGATAGAAATTACTGGGGAGGACTGGGTTTGACAGCATTATGAGTTTGGTTTTAGATAAAATGAGTTTGTGGCAGTAGGATTCATGGCTCTAGGGTCATGAGGAGAGATATGTAGTAGAAAAATAAATCAAAAGTAACTTAAAAAGTAATAAACATGTTGTAATATACATGGTTCTGGAATCCAGAGAGATCAAGGGTAAAGATATAAATATAGGTGTCATTCCTGTAGACATGCCATTCCTGTATACATACACAAATACATATATGTAATTAAATTCTTGGTCATTGATGAGGTTGTCTAGAGGTAAAATATAATATGTAAAGAGCAGAGTGCCTAGACTGAGCTTGAGGAGGTTGCACTGAGGAAGAGGCGGTGGTGAAGTAGACTGAGAAGGAGCAAAAACAGAGGTAGGAGAAAAAGCAGAGAACCTTCCAAGGAACAGAGATGATGGTCAAGAGTGTGCTAAGGAAAAGAAATGTCTCATTAACTCTAACACCATGGTTGTTGTGACCCTAGCAAGAACTAGTCTATGGAGAAATCTATCTTACACACATGCTATATAACCACATAAAGCTACCTGATACTCCCTGAAATAGTGTTTTCAGTAGCATGAAAGAAAAACATCTACCTAAAAACAATTTATATGTCAATAGAAAATACCTACCTAGATTGTGATACAAAGTTATCGAAAGTCAGGAGATCTAGGTATGATGATATGGGAAGACGTCCAGATGTATAAGTAAGGGGAAAACCCAAGTTACAGATCAGTATGGCTAGCTTGATCCATTCTTGTAAAATCTGTGTAGATAGATTGATTAATATAGCTATATGAGAGGGAAAGCTGAAAAGAATTTGTAGCACCAAACTGTAAACAGTGGGCTCTTCTTGGAGGGCTAATAAACGGTGGGAGCAGAAGGGTAAGGATGGCATGAAACTTAAAGGGTGGGATAATAGATACTTTTTTGTGTATCTCAAATTTTTTTTAAAAATTGATCATGTGCTAAATCTCCCTTATACTTTGTGATATAAAAAGATATTTTATAAAGACTTAAACCAATACGAAAGCTGAATCTATAAAACTGTTTCCAGAAGGATGTCAGGCAAACGGTTAATGTCTCCTAGGCCAAGAAAGTTCAACTGCCACATTCACTAACTGGAACCTCTTTTGAAGTAGAAAACAATTATTTCATGATTTTAAGTCAAATGCTAGTGGTAGCCTTTCTTAATAAATGCTTCTTTATCTAATGTGGATTCACATATTTTGTACAAACTTATCAGAGATCTATGCTCAGGAAGCACTTCCCTGGATTAAATAGTTTTGTTCAGTTTACTTTTAAAATTAATGAATAGATTCTATTTTAAAGGAAGTAATGATGAAGAATAGTCCAAGATTCATGGTCTTATTCATTTTCCTTTTCTTTATCATGTGTATGGTGTGTGTATCTCTGTGTGTTTTGGGGGGATGAATACACATACAAATGTACATTATATATCTATTTATATTGTGTATATAAAGTTGACCCTTGAACAACATGAGTTAGAACTGCACAAGTCTACTTACACGTGAATTTTTTTCAATAAATGCATACTACAGTACTATAAAAATAATGTTTATTCTTCCCTATTGGGGGCTACAGTATGCAGATATCATATGCAAACTGTGACTGTTTTTAAAAAATCTTTACATACATACATCTACATAGTTGTATATGGAACTATAATTGATTCGTTCATACATTATTCCCAAACAGAATTCTCAATATTTACTTATTCATATAAAAATGGAATCATCTCATCCATTTTAATTTTTTAGTCACTAAAATTCATACCATTTTCCAAATATATCAAATACATATTACAACATTTAGGCAGATATGACATACAAGATATTTTAAGGGGTTTCTTTAAACATTTAAACACCTTAATTTTGATAAAAAGGAATAAGTCACTAATGGTATATTGTTATTTACTGTTTTAATTAATATAATTCAAAAATCAGGGTGAATGAATTAAAGAACATTCTTAAAATGCTAGAAAGGCATTCTAAATACATAAAAAATATTTTCCATAAGCTACGTTTATTATCATAAATGGATCATTTACAAAATGTTTTAACAGCCTTGACTAAAGTCTGATAAATTTACATACTTGTAATTTAAGAGTAACTTACTAACTTGAGTCACACTCTGTAGTTAAAGCAGCTACCACATGAAACAAAAAGGAAGTAAGAAAGGACCTCAATGATAGAGAAGTTAAAAAATTTTCTTTTTCTCATTCCTGTGTAATTCTTAAGACTCCATCCTTTATCATATGATGTTTATACTTTGAATATAAATATAATTTATAATGTATGAAGCACCACAGAAACACACACAAAGAGTAACAGATTTTTTAGAAAGACACAAAAGAAAATATTGATTTCTGATAACATGTAATACCTAAGAATCATCTTGAATACATAAATATAACTGTTTTGTTAGATATCCTTACACTGTAGTCCTTGCAAGTCAAACTACTATTTCAAGCATAAAATCTCAAACATTTGTGAAATTCTGAAATGTTTAGAAAGTTAACACTAAAACCTAATTTTAGACATAAGCCTTGCATATGTCTGTGAGTTGCTGAGTTGAAATACTAAAGAAATTTCTCATCCATAGTCTTGCCTTTAGGCAGTATCAAGCTAATTATCCCAATGCTATTTTATTTTTAAATGTCTCAGTCATGATGATTTTACAACCTCCCCTGTAATCCACTCCTTTAATTAAAGGGTTTTTTTTTTCTCAGAAAGCCTTTCTCTATGGTAAATTAGGAGGAAACAGTAAAAGAGGACTAAAAGAACTTTAAAATATTAATTCCTCTATTTTTTTTAAATTTATTTGTAATTGTATTATTTTATTATTTTATTTTGGTAGTGGGGAGGTAATTCGATTTGTTGAATGCAAACTTGGTCTCACAGGTGTCCAAGAACCAGGCAGTCATCCCAAAGAGCTTTACTAGCCAGAATCCCAAATTTGCAGCGTCTTCCTTGGCTGGGCTCAAGTACCTGCCCTGCCAGGCTTTTCCTGTCTCTTTTGGTCTGCCCTCTCTTCACTATGAACCCAGAAATCTCATTACCATAAAAAAGAAAGAAAGAAA
Source organism: Camelus ferus (assembly GCF_009834535.1). NCBI lineage: Eukaryota > Metazoa > Chordata > Mammalia > Artiodactyla > Camelidae > Camelus > Camelus ferus. The sequence continues at coordinate 30,744,554 of NC_045700.1, read as the reverse complement.
ATAAAACACCCTGCAAGTGTAAAGCATTACAGAATTTTAATGTCTTGTTTGTACTATCCCCAGGTATAGCCCCGACCTTTCACTTTTCCTCCCTATGGCAACTACCTGATATACATTCACAAACTGGACTACTTGTAGAGAGTCTTAGTTCTATCTCAATAGGATGGACAAACCCTAGCAAAGTCAATTACCATTTATTATCATATTGATATATCCCACTCTTACATCTGCAATTAAAAAAAACCACTTTCTTGAGATAAGATCTTATCATAAAAGCACTTGGTAAGCCAAAGTGGAAGATGATTTTTGTTCAGAAAGGTGGGTCTCATTAATATTTTACTCATGGCAATGAGAAACTAAGGAAAGAAAGCCTTATCTTTGTAAAAAGCATTAATCTGTCCATGGAAAATTCTAATATGTTGTGTATACTGAGAGCAGCTTGTTAAACTTGGAGTGCATTTTATTCCTTTTTAAATTATGTTTTACTGTTAATTCCTGTTACTTTCATTTGTACATTAAAGAAAGTTGGTTATATCACTCTCAGTGCTAATAAAACTGATGGTGAAAATCTGACAAAGAAAACAGATGGTCCTCCAAAGACCCATCAGACCTCTCTGCCTACAGCCCAGCCTTGTTTCCTGTATCCTACATGTTTTATTGTTTGATGTAACTGACAATTTATATCTTGGACACAATAGAAATATCAGGTTGATTGTTACTGGAGAGGTATTCTCTTACACTCATGTTACTTGTTCATTATAACTCTGGGTAGTCAGATGACAGACTTCTGAGCTGCAGATCAGTGGAATATCTGAGTTCCAGCCCCAAATTTACAATTAAGAAAAAAAAATCCCAGGGCAAACCACCAGATATTTCTTAATCAGATTCTAATTCAGTAGGTCTAGGGTGGGGCCTGTGATTCTGCATTTATAACAAACTCATTTGATGATGATGTTAGTTCTCAAACCACACTTAGAGCAGCAAGGCCTTAAGGTACCTAATTCAGGTGTGTAGATAAATGTAGTTCTACTTATTACACAGTACAACTGCATGAGTGAAATAATAGGTGGGAAAGTGTTTGGAAAGTGAAGAACCAAGTAAATGGGAAGTTTTATTACTTAAGATATTAGCACCTTGCTTTTATAACACACCCAATTTGAAAATCTAACTGCAAAATGGATCAATAATCAAGAAATAATTTACTTTTCTTAATGATTCTTTGCGTTAGAAGCAATGTCAAGATGATATTTTCTGAGTTATTGAGTCCACTAATGTATTTAAGGCGATTCAAAATTTTAAAATTACATTTAATTCATGGCTTCTCATGAGCACAAATATTTCATAAAGCTGTATGCCAATAACTTACCATAAACTTAAGTGATATCTCCAGTCAGATTCTATTCAATACCTAGATGATCATTCAATTTTCTGTCCATTTGATCTAAGGTCTTAATAGAACCCAGTTCAAAGAACTAATTTGACTGTGTTTTCCCGACTGTTCATTCCCGAGGGAATGAATAGCAGCTGCAGCATTTGGTGTATGTAAAGAGAGTATGCATTTATTATTGGACTCAAAGAATTAACACTGGCCAGAGCAGTTAATGTACCACACTAGGAATAAATAATAACTTCTATTTTAGAAAAATAGAAAGATTTTAATGACTGGCCAAGGCAATATCTGTGTTAGTTTGCAAAATTTCTTTATATTGTTTTTAAGCCTATACTGAGTTCAAGCCAGACTTATGGTGAGATATTAAAAACAGACAGTTCAAAATTGGTGACTCATATAAAGCCAAAATCCAGGGTGATAAAGAAAATAAGAAAGAGAGCACTGGATGTGTGTTTGTGTTAATGTGAGGAATGGCTTTTGCCAACCACTGCAGTTCTTACAAACTTACATTGAACCAATAAATCAGTAGAAACAGTACATGGGTCACTAAGACTGGTAAGCAGAGAAACTGGAATAAAACCACAGACGTCTTGGATATCAAGGACCAGGAGTTGGCATGAAGTATTTATTAAGCTATGTTTAAAAATTAAAACATTTTGAGTGATTTTGCAATTTGGCCTCTGGACAGAAAAACAAAAATAAAAGTAAAAAATAAACCCAGTCTTATTAAATTACTGTGTAAAAAAAAAAAAGGATTCTCACAAGTTATAATTCAAAGAAGAAAAATGTATACAGTACATCTTTGCTGCCCCAACTGATCTGAATAGCAATAGCCTGGCTTTCATCTCCTCCTCCCAGTAAGTAACTGATCAGTTGGATACATTTTGTAAAACATGGTCTTTTCTTTTTCTGATGTTAACAGCTCCTTGTTTATATGACTGTATGTGGCATTGATTATAAAGACATTTGTTGGATTCTAGTTTTATATTTACACATTTATAGGAACACAGCAAAGATTAGGAGATAGTCTATATATTTTCTCAATTTATTGGGTAGTGAAGCCAGGAACAAAGAAATGAGAGAAGTCAGAGATTAGATGACAATGTAGCGACTTTGACTGAATTCAGTTCAGGAAGACAGTTAACTGATTCCAAAAGTATTTAAGAGTCCTGGCCATAAACTATGTATTTGAGCCATATTTACTAGATATTAAAAACTGTCTGATGTGCAAGCATGTTCAGTGAATAGCAGCACTATTCACAATAGCCAAAAGGCAGAAACAGCCCAAATGTCCATCAATAGCTGAATGAATAAACAAATTGTGGTATATACATACAGTGGAATATTATTCTGTCAGAAAAAGGAGTGATATAATGATACATGCTACAATGTGGATAAGCCTCACAAGTATCATAAGTGAAAGAAGCTAGACAAAAAAAGTCACCTATTATATGATTCCATTGATATGAAATGTGAATGAAATATGAAATGATATGAAATAGGTAAATCCATAGACACAGAAAGCAGATTAGTGGTTAATAGGTGTAGGGAGAGGAGACAATTCGGACTGATGGCTTAACAAGTATGGGGTTTCTTTCTGGAGTGGTGAGAATATTTTATAACTAAGAGGCAGTGGTTGTACAACATTGTGAATACACTAAGTACACTAAATTGTTCACTCTAAAGTGGTTAATTTTATGTTATGTGACTTTCACCTCTATAAAAACAGTTTGAGAATGAACAAAAGTTAAGTGTAATTAACACTCAATGCCTAGTTGGGCAGAAAGCCTGGCCAATAGTAGGTGTTCCATAAACATTCACTGAGCAACGAATGAGTAGAAAGATTGTAATTCTCTTGCTACATGGTCTGTTTTCAGAATGACATCTTTCAGATTTTTAGATTTTTCCTCCCTTCTAGAAATAGTGGAACCAGAAAATCGCATTAAAATCATAGAATTTAGAAGAAGAAATATTAGATGATAGATAGTCTAACCTGGTTACTTTCTGGGGTCTACAGATGTGACTGGCTTTAATTAGATAGCACACCAGTTAGTCTCATGACTAGTATCTGAGGCTCCAAACTTCTAGTTCTCACTTTGCTACTCCTCACTGCTTTAGCCATGACCCAAGATCCCTGAGAAGGGTGGAGCCTGGTGGAGGAGGACAGAGTTGGCCAGACAACAGTTGTGATGAAGTTAGTTTACTCTGTGGATCAGGACTCAGGCCATATTTGAGTGTGGAGGGAACACAGCTGTACTAAGAAGAGGAAAAACAAAGTGGGTGGTAAATAAATTATCAAAACTATAAAATGCAAATATCCCAATGGTGGATGCAATTCTATTCCCAGGAGGCAAATACCTAGAATTGTATTTCTTTTTCATAACAGAGGTTAATATTGCTTGAAAGGAGAAAGATGGAGGTAGGTCCCACTCAAAAACCAAGGAAAAAAAATACATGTATACCTTATAACAGATTTATAAAATAATTTGAAATTTGATAGAATTTAAGATAAAGGTCTATTTCAGGGAAATCTGGCTAAGATTAGTATTTATACTCTCATATTTTGTAATAATGCAATTTGCTTGATGGTGAGTTCTTTTTTGATTCCTTATCCTTAAAGAATTTTTTGAAAGTCAGTGTAAGAAGGCTTTTCCTATAAGATAGTTCAGTAACAAGAGGTGGAAGTTATCATTAAAAGGAATACTAGGGGGGAGGGTATAGCTCAAGTGGTAGAGCACATGCCTGGCATGCCTGAGGTACTGGGTTCAGTCCCTAGTACCTCCACTGAAAAATCAAATAAATAAATAAACCTAATTACCTACCCCCTGCAAAAAAGAAAGAAAGAAGATCAACTAAAAACTATTCTAGCTACTAAACTAATTCAGCAAGAGTGGAACAAAACATCAATAAACAAAAGGAATACTAGAAATTTTCTTTTTTTTTTAAAAAGATGCTTAAAAAAAGGTGAACCGAGCTTGTAAATTGTGTTAAGATGTGTCTGTGTATGTGTGTGTGCGCGCGTGTGTCTGTCTGATAAAGTTCACTGCAGATGGAAATGTGCCCAGGACTGTAATATTAACAACTGGCTCACAGCCAAGTGCCTTTGGTTTTACAGAAGGCGAGCACGAACCAGAGAATGCTCTCAGTGCTGGTGGGAGGTTATTTGAAGTTGAGGCAGTCAGCATACTTGATGCCCAGGAGCAGAAAGAAACAATGGTTCTCTGATCATTAGGATAGAAACCCCAGCAGCGAAACCCATCAGCTTTGTTTCTCTCAGACAGAAGTGTCTCCGGGCTATGGCTTAATCTTGTGAGGACTCTTAACTTGGAAAAATCATGATATCTTTCGTAGTTTGCTGCAAGCCAACTCTGCAAACTCCTTCCATAAACAGACATTACAGAAGGTGAAATTCTATGACTTGATCCTTGTTCAAAGCATCTTGTAAATCACAGTAGCAATAACACTGCATAATCACTAAGATGAATGCACAATTTCTTGTCAGTATACTTATGTATGTTTAATTCTCTTAATTCTCTGTCTTTATTCTTTCCTCTTTTGATATCTTTATTTCTCTTTTTTAAAATAAGGTCCATTGATTCCATTTTCTGTTCCCCAAGCCCTCTTTTCCTCTCTATTCTCATTATTAGAATACTTTTCCAGGCCCAATCCCTTAACTGTACATATGGTATTTCTTATCCTGCCATTTTCTGACCTTAAATATCAAGATCAAAGTTAAAATCTCATTTTCAGGATTTTTTTTTCATGTCATAAATACTCATTGAGCACAAATCTGACCTTTTCCTAGGTCTAATGCCTATGCTTGTTTTTTCTTTATTTGCATCATTTATAGTCCTGTTTCTATCACTTTCTTTATTGATCTGACCCTCCAACATCCTCTCTCTTTATTGAGAAAAATTCAGTTTTTACTGTTAAAGATTCTTTTGAGTGCTGTAAAACTCACATTTTAATGATTTACATTTACTCAATTTAGTGATATGATATGAACTGATCGATTTTTAACATTTAGTTTACCTCCTATTTCTGCAAATTCAGTTCTTTCCCAGAGCCAGACCTTCTCATTGCTCAGGAAGCAGTCACCTAAGACTTTGGGCCTTGATCTGTCTTAGCAGCTATTCATGTCTAGATTTTGCTCTAGAATTTCCTTGGTACTTCAGCTGAGTCTGAAATCTCTAGTGGGATAAAGCTAAGTTCTCTTTTGCAGATACTTTTGAGACTTACAAAAAAACAAGAAAATGTTGGGTAGAAAGATGCCATGACAGCAGAAACAAATGTTAGTGGGGAATACTGGAAAAGCAGCCTCTTATAGGCAACAAGTTCAGGAAACAATGAACAATAAGATAGCAAACACCACAGACTCACTGTGCTTACAGAGGCTGCTGGGTTCTGCACATGCTCTGTGCTTAGCCTAGATTTGTAGTGAGGCTGTCAATATGCTCAGAAAAACTCCTGAATTTTTTAAAATTGAATACTTTAGATGTGAGTATTCCAATGAAGGATAACCAAAACACTCTGGATTTGCAGAAACTCTTTTCTACCAAGAGATCAAAATACTCTATTAGACATTACAGACAAGGACAGGTTACTAAGAGGAAAACTGAGGAGCTAGAGAAGTACATAGAGTTGACAAAGCAAGTCAGTGGCCAAGATGGAACTAAAAGTTAGGTCTTTACTTATTTCAGAGATTTGACAATTATCTGGTGAATATAAAGTGTAGGCAACCACTAAAATGTCCCCTTTCTCCCAGATCATCCTGACCAGTGATTGGGACCTTAAACTATACATATAAAATTAGTTGGCTAGACAGAGATTCAGAACAAATACACTCAACCAAGCTACTGTTTAATCTCTACAATATGGAAAAAAGAATCTAACATATTTCACAAATATTTTGCTATTAAGATTTTATTAAAGATTTCATAAAAGCATAATACATTTAAAAGATATAAAAGTTTATAAAGCATAATAGTCTATTGATACTTAAAAAATAAATATATCAGAGTGCTTGTCATATCATTTTATGCAGAGTATTATAGTTTGTTGAAGCCAACAGAATCCTATGTCTTTTTTTTAAATAATCTATACTATGATCTATAACTTTATTAAGTCAACATTACAAACCAATACCAAAGCCAAAACATAAAGTTCCCATTTCAGTTAGATATACTAACTCAAGAATCTCTGAAGACCTTCAAATTTTCCCACGTTCTAAAGCAACGGTTGGCAAACTTCTTCTGAAAAGTACCAGGTAGTAAATATTTTAGGCTCTACAGGCCTTACAATCTTTGTTGCAAACACTCAAAGCAGCCATAAATAATATGTAAACAGATGAGTACAGCTGTGTTCTAATAAAGCTTTATTTATGGATACTGATATTTGAATTTCACATGATTTCCACATGCCGTAAAATACTGGTCTTTGATTTCTTTCCCCAACTATTTAAAAATGCAGAAACCATTGTTAGCTGCAGGATATATAAAAAACAGACAGCAGGCCAGTTTTGGCCCATGTGCCATAGTTTGCCAGTATGTGCTCCAAAATATGTGTTTTTAATAATTATTTAACTTTTAGGCTAAATATTCTCTCAATGACAGTGCCAGCAAAAGTATAATAAAAATGACGTTACATGAAATTACTCTAAGAGGCTAGTAGCGGGAAAGAACTGAAATTTAAGATAATAATAACATTTACAGAGAAGAAAATGGGACATTTATGTCACTATGTAAATGTATAACATAAGATAATCTTTAATTAACATAAATAGCAGACTGAGCAAATTACTAATTCAGTGTAAATGAGCTGGCTGTAAAACTGATTACTTGACATTCAGTTATCTTGCATATGCTTAATTTCATTTTATTTTTGGTTAAGACTAAAATGCATGAAATTTAACATTTTAAACCAATCCTTTGGGAAAAAATTGGAATCTTAAAAATTATAATGAGAAGGTAAAATGGCCATAAATGAAAGATAAAACCCTAAACAAGTTCCAGTTATTTAAATATTGATTATCTAAAATGAGCCATGTCTTCTGAAGTATATATTTCATTAAATTTATCTTGCTTAGTCAAATTTCTAATTAATAGATGAACACAATCACTATCCTTGACCCATGATTCACTGGGAAATTATTTACTATTTTATTAGACTTTTGGAGGTTACCATAATTATTGCATTTGTGATTTATCAAAATCTGATGTTTATTGTTACTTTTATCTTTTCCAGAATGCTAGAATCTTAGAACACTTTAACAACATTTTATCTCTTCTAGTATACTATTGTTGTGTATCTTTCTCCATATTATAAAGACCAAAGTCTTTATTATTACTGTTTATGCAGTAAATACTCATTTAGATTTACTCAAATGATTAAATCTCCTTGCTTTCACTGCTATCTACATCTCTAATTGGGATCATTTTTTTCCTACCCAAAGAATATCCTATAGTCTTCCCTTTAGTGTAGATGTCCTCGTGATGAATTCTCTCAATTTGTTTCTTTAAAAATGTCTTTATTTCCCCTTCATTATTAAAGAATGCATTCACTGAATATGAAATTTTAATTGGTTGCTATTTTCTTTCAGTGCCTTGAAGTTATTATACCATTGTCTTCTGCCTTCCATTGTTTCTGTTTAGAAGTTAAATGTTGGCTCTTAGTCTAGTTACTGCTCCTTTGAGAGCAATCAATCTTCTTTTCCTCTCAATGCTTCCCCCACCATTGAGTGATTTTTTATTTTTTTTCTCTTTTTTTTTTCCTTTTTATAAAGTTTTCTATGATGGACCTCGATGAGCATTTCTTTTGGTTTATTCTGCTTACAGTTTGTAGGAATTTTTGCATTTTTAACTTATCTTTCATCAGTTTTTGGATAATTCTCAGCTATTACCTCTTCCAATGTATCTCTTCTTGGGATTCAATTATATATATAGGGTTTTTTCACACTTCAACCTTTATGATTCTTACCCTTTCCCCCACAATTTTCATCCTTTTAACTCTGTGCTTTATTCTCAATATTCTCTTTTCTTCAAATGTGTCTATTCTGAGTTTTAATTCCAACTATTCGTTTTTCATTTCTATTTGGTAACATTTCAAGTATTTTTTATTCTGTATCTCCAAAAATTTTGGTATTGTCTTTTACCTTCTTGAGCATGGTAAACATATTTATTTTAGAGTCTATTTCTGATAACTCTACTGGACCCTATGGGATGTTTCTGTTCTCTGTTGTTTCTGCTGGTTTTCAATTATGTTGTCATGTTTCCTTGGGTACCTAGTTATTTTTTATTGTGTACTAGACATTGTACTTGACAATGTTATAGAGGGGTGGTGACTGAAATGGCAGAATAGGAGAATGTTGAGCTCACCTGTCCCTATGAACACATCAAAAATACATCTATGTGAAGCAATTCTCACTGAAAACAAACTGGAGGCTTGTATAAAGACTGAAACAACCAAGGCTGTAGGAAAGATCCACAGAGCTGGGTAGGAAGGAAAGAGAAGGAATCAGGCTGGGACCTATGCCCCTGGAAGGGGACACAAAGAGGAGGAAGATTATACAGGTTCAAAGATCCTCCCTGGGGAATGAGCAGTTTGAACTACATATTGGGCACCCCAGCCCTAGGATGTTACACTAGGAAGATGAGTCCCCTTAACTGGTTTGAAAACCAGTAGGTTTAACAGGAGAGCTATAAGAAACCCAGGCTCTCCTCATGAAGAGTCCACACACACATGCTTACTCCCAGCAGCAAGGTGAACGAAGCAGATTGAAACAGCCTGGGACTTGTGCAGTTTCCCCATGACTGCCCCAACAAATGTCCTAGGCTCTACAACACCCCCTCCAGCACCTCTAATTCCAGAGCAGCTCCACAATAGGAAGAAGGTTGCTGTTGCCAAGGAGAGTGCACAGTTGGCAGGGACAGAGTTTGCTCAGACTCTGAACAATGGCATTTGAACCAGGAAGGGTGGCCATTACTGGTGTTTAAACAGGCGACAATGTTTGCAGATGACATGATACTATAGATAGGAAGCCCCAAAGCCTCCAACAAAAACTATTAAAATAAGTGAATTTAGTAAAGTTGCAGGATATAAAATTAATATACAGAAATCTTTTGCTTTTCTATACATTAATGACAAACTATTAGACAGGGAAAGCAAGAAAACAATTCTGTTTTAAATTGTATCAAAAAGAATAACTAGGAATAAATTTAACCAAGGAGGTGAATTATGTATACTCTGAAAATGATAAGACATTGATAAAGGAAACTGAAGATGATACAAAGAAATGGAAAGATATCCCCTATTTATAAATTGGAATAATTAATATTGTTAAAATGTCCAAAGGACCCAAAGCAATCTACAGATTTAATGCAATCTCTATCAAAATACCCATGACATTTTTCACAGGACTAGCACAAATAATCCTAAAATTTATATGGAACCACAAAAGACCCTGAACAGCCAAACCAATCTTGAGAAGAAAGAACAAAGCTGAAGGTATCATGCGTCCTGACTCCAGACCATACTATAAAGCTACAGTAATCAAAACACTATGGTATTGCAGAAAAAACAGACAAGTAGACCAATGGAACAGAGTAGAGAGCCCAGAAATAAATCCATGCATCTATGGTCAGTTAGTCTATGACAAAGGAGACAAGACTATACAATTGGGGAAATACAGTCTCTTCAATAGGTGGTGCTAGGAAAACTGGACAGCTACCTGTAAAAGAATGAAATTAGAACATCTCCTCACACCATATACAAAAATAAACTCTAAATGGATTAAAGACCTAAATGTAAGACTGGATAGTATAAAACTCTTAGAAGAAAACATAGGCAGAACACTCTTTGACATAAATTGCAGGAATATTTTTTTTTGATCTATCTCCTAAGGCAAGGGAAACAAAAGCAAAAATAAGCAAATGGGATCTAATTAAACTTAAAGGCTTTTGCACAGCAGAGGAAACCGACAAAATAAAAAGACAGTGAATGGAAGAAAATATTTGCAAATGATATGACTGATAAGGAGTTAATATCCAAAATATATAAACAGTTCACACAACCCAACACCAAAAAAAAAAAAAAAACCTGATTCAAAAATACGCAAAAGATCTGAATAGACATTTTCCAAAGAAGACATACTAATAGCCAACAGGTAGATGAAAAGATGCTTTCTAATCATCACAGAAATGCAAATCAAAACCACAACGAGGTATCACTCCACACCTGTCAGAATGGCTATCATCAAAAAGACCACAAGTAACAAATTTTGGAAGGATCTGGAGAAAAGGGAAACCTACTACACTGTTGATGGGAATGTAAATATGTGCATCCACTAGGGAAAACAGCACAGAGATTCCTCAAAAAATTAAAAATAAAACTACCATATGACCCAGCAATTCTATTCCTGGGTATATATATGAAGAAAAAGAAAACACAAATTTGAAAAGACATGTTCACTCCAATGCTCATAGCAGCAATATTTACAATAGCCAAGATACATGAAAGCAAACTAAGGGTCCATCAACAAACAAGTGGATAAAAAGAGTGGTATATATATATGTGTGTGTGTGTGTGTATGTATTATATAAATATATATATATATTATATATATATATATATATATAAATAAAATGGAATATTACTCAGGTCCCCTCAAAAGGAATTTTGCCATTTGCAACAACATAGATAAACCTGGAGGGCATTATGTCTAGTGAAATAAGTCAGTCAGAGGAAGACAAATACTCTGTGTCATCATTTACACGTGGAATCTAAAGTATAATAGAATAAATATAACAAAACAGAAGCAGATTCACAAAGAGAATGGACTAGTGGTTGCCAATGGGGAGACGGAAGAGGGGAGAGGCAAGATAGGGGAAGTGTTGATTAAGAGATACAAATTACTAAGTATAAAATAAATAAGCTACAAGGATTTTACAGCACAAGAAATATAGCCAATATTTTATTATAACTTTAAATGAAGTATAATTTATAAAAATACTGAATCACTGTTATACACTGAAACTAACATAATATTGTAAATCAACTAAATCTCTATTAAAAAAGAAAATTCTTGTTGAAATAATTTGATGCCTACAATATTATTATCATATTGCATGGTGAATTTATTTTCATATTGGCAAATTGTATTTTAAAAAATCCAGCTATATGCTATATATTAGAAATACACCAGAAATATAAAGACACAGAAATTTTGAAAGTAAAAAGACAGAAAAAAAGATGCCCAAGAAATACAACCCAAAGAAAACTGGTGCCACAACATTAAGACCAGGCAAAATGAACTATAAGATAAAAAAATTATTAGGCATCATATGATCACTACATCTTGATGAAAGGAACAACCCATTAAAAAGGTATAAACATTATTAACCTGTGTGTATCTAATTATATTATTATAAAAAAGCAAAAATGGAGACAATTACAAGGAGAGAAAGATAAATACATTAAAATAGAAGAGATATTAACATATTTCTCTTCATATTTGAGATATTATACAGACAAGAAGTTAGTAAAATATAAAGATATGAAAGCACAATTAATAGTCTTTCTCTACTGGATGTATATATACCATTATATCCATCAAACACATAATATACAGTCTTTTCAAGTATATATATGTTTAAAGATTGATCATTAACCTGCAAACTAAACTAAATAACAGATACCAAAGAATATTTATCATGGCAATCATATTCTCTGATAACAATGAAAATATATTAGATGATAATAAACAAGAGGGTAAATTTTTAAAGTGAAAGTTCCTTGTATTCCAAACATTCCCCCTTCCCTCCACCTTAAATAACCAAGATGAAGAGAGAATTACTGTAACAGTTTGGGCCATATCCTCTCAGATCATTTTTTTTTCTAATATAGTAACATCTATCATATTTTCAAAAAAATTTTCAAATGTTTTATAAAATCATTCCCTCTATATTTTTTAATGGAAATATAGTTGAGGTATAATATTTTGTTAGTTTCAAGTGTACTATGTAATGATTTGATATTCACAAACATTTTGAAATGATCACCACAGTAAGTCTAGTAATTATCTGTCCTCATAGAAAGTTATTACAATATTATTGATCATATTTCTTACGCTGTATATTACATTCCTATGACTTATTATAAAATTGGAGATATGTATCTTAATTCCTACACGTGTTTTTCTCACCCCCCAGCCCTCCTCCCTTCTGACAACCACCCATTTGTTCTGTGTATCAATGAGACTGTTTTCATTTAATTTTTTTTTTTAGTTTTATGAAGTTTTATTCTTCTTCTTCTTATTATTATTATTTTAAATATGGAATGCTTCACCAGTTTGCATGTCATCCTTGCGCAGGGGCCATGCTAATCTTCTCTGTATCGTCCCAATTTTAGTATATGTGCTGCCAAAGTTAGCACTGTTTTCATTTAATTTTTAATTTTTCATCTCCTTTATCCATTCATCTGTCACTGGACTCTTACATTTGCCTCCGTATCAAGGCTATTGTAAATAATGCTGCAATAAAGACTAGAGTGTATGTATCTTTGCTAATTAGTGTTTTTGGTTTCTTTTGCTAAATACCCATAAGTGAAATGGCTGGGTTATATGGCAGTTCTATTTTTAACTTTTTGAGGAACTCCATACTGTTTTCCGTAGAAGTTGCGCTAGTTTACAACCCCATTGACAGTGCACAAGTTTTTCCTTTTTCCACATCCTCAACAAAACTTGTCATTTGTTGTCTTTTGACAGATGTGAGGTGGCATATCATTTTAGTTTTGATTTGCATTTTCCTGATGATTAGTGATGTTGAGCATCTTTTCAGGTGTCTGTTGGTCATCTGTATATATTCTTTGGAAAAATGTCTGTCATGTCCTCTGCCCACTGTTTAAGTTGGTTATTTTTTAAAAATTTGGGTTATATGTGTTCTTTCTTTATTTTAGATACTAACCCCTTGTCAGATATATCATTTGCAAATATCTTCTCCCTCAAGTAGGCTGCTTTTCCATTTTGTTGATAATTTCCTTCACCGCGCAAAAATGTTTTAGTCTGACAAAGTCCCATTTGTTTATTTTTGCTTTTGTTTCCCTTGTCTGAAGAGACATATCCAAAAATATATTGCTACAATTGATGTTAGAGTATACTGCCTGTATTTTCTACTAGGAGTTTTATGATTTCAGATCTTACATTTAAGTTTTTAATCCATTTTGAGTTTATTCTAGTATATGGTATGAGAAATATATAGTCTAGTTTGATTCTTTTCCATGTAGCTGTCCGGTTTTCCCAATACATTTTATTGAAGAGGCTGTCTTTTTTCCATTGTATATTCTTATCTCATTTGTCATAGCTTAATTGACCATATAAGTGTGAGTTTATTTCTGGGCTCTCAATTCTGTTCCATTGAATCATGTGTATATTTGTGCCAGTACCGTACAATTTTGATTACTCTAGCTTTAAGAATAGTTTTAAATCAGGGAATGTGATGACATCAGCTTTGTTCTTCTTTCTCAAGATTGTTTTGGCTATTTGGGATCTTTTGTGTTTTCATACAAATTTTAGAATTATTTGTTCTACTTCTGTAAAAAAAAATACCATTGATATTTTTATAGGAATTGTATTGAATCTGTAGATTGTCTTATGGGGTATGATCATTTTAACAAAATTAATTCTTTCAAATCATGAGCACAATGTCTTTTCATTTGCTTGTGTCTTCTTCAATTTCTTTCATCAATGTCTTATAGTTTCTGAGTACAAGTCTTTTACCTCCTTAGTTAGATTTATTCTTAGGTACTTTACTCTTTTTGGTGCAGTAGTGAATGGCATTCCTTTCTTATTCTCTTCCTGACAGTTAATTGTTAGTGAATAGAAACACAACAGATTTCTGTGTGTTAATTTTGTATACTGCCACTTCACTGAATTTATTTTTAAAATCTAATAGTTTTTTGACAGCATCTTTAGAATTTTCTCTATATAGTACCATGTCATTTCTAACAATGACAGTTGTACTTCCTCCTTTCTAATTTAGTTTTCTTTTTTTTCTTTTTTTTTTCTGCTTGCTGTGGCTAAGACTAAGAAGTGGTGAGAGTAGGCATCCTTGTCTTGCTCCTGTATAGGTCTCATACAATTAATTATGGCTTAAAAATAAGTGTAATTATTAATGACAGATGAAGGTAAGTTTTTCTTTAAAGAAATATTCAAGGTAATATATGACAAAAGAATGACACAATTAGTATATCACCATCAACATTCCTCATGAACTAACAGATCTAGGCACTGAGTACCAATGACTGCTTATATCACAAAAGGAGAATCAATCAGACATTGGTCATTGGTTGTCTCCTGATTAGAAGAATACAATGCCACCCATGAAGAAGCCTAGATTGAAAAGAAAAATTGAACCTGAGTCTGATCAAGCCTCCAGACCAAACTACTGATTTACAGTAAATACAAAAGACACTCTCCAAGTTAGCAATTTCAGAGAGAACTTCCTTCTCTGAAAAATCATATATTTAATTCCAGGGAGGTGTTCTGGCCATGCTTGAGTTTTATATCTACCACTTGGACCAACTTATTGGAGCAAAGGATTGAAGTACTATAATTGGTGACTGACTGTCACATGTGCACCTCTACAGCCAGTGACTGTTTGGCAGCTATACCAGAACTTGGAAAGTGGAGGAGCAGTTTCTGAAAATAAAAGAAAAAAAAAAAAAAAAAAAAAAGAAAGAGAACAGCACACAAACATAAATAATATGGTAAAGTAATGGGATTTTTTTCGTGTAATACTTTATTATACAATGAAAGTGGGGAAAGGAAGAATTATACAATGAATTATCTGGGATTATTGCTGAGTAAATTGAAAAAACAATGTCATTGCTTCTGACCAAACACCAAAATGAATTCTGAGGACTATTCAGAATAATACTGTAAATAAATCACAATATTCTAAAAGAAAATTGGTCTAAATATTTTCCTAAACTCTTAATAGGAAATTCAAAGAAAATACCATTAAATGTATTTTCTTCTTTCTTCTTTAAAATACATACATACATACATACACACACACACACACACATATAAAATATATCATTACCATACAACTCAATAATGTAAAAACAAACAACCCAATCAAAAAATGGGCAGAAGAACTAAATGGACATTTTCCCAAAGAAGACATACAGGTGGTCAACAGGCATACAAAAAGGTGCTCAACACTGTTAATTACTAGAGAAATGCGAATCAAAACCATAATGAGGTATCACCTCACACCAGTCAGAATGGCTATCATCAAAAAGCCTACAAATTACAAATGCTGGAGAGGGTGTGGTGAAAAAGGAACTCTCTTACACTATAGTGAGAATGTAAATTGGTGCAGCCATTATGGAAAACAGAATGGAGATTTGTTAAAAAAAAAAAACAAAACAAATAGAGCTATCATATAATCCAGCAATCCTACTTCTGGGTATATATCCAGAAAAAATGTAAACTCTAATTCAAAAAGATACACGCACCCCAATGTTCACAGCAGCACTATGTACATGGAAACAACCCAAGTGATCATAAGCAGATGACTGGCTTAAGAAGATGTGATATATATACACTATGGAATATTATTCAGCCATAAAAAGACTGAAATAGTGCCATTTGAAACAACATGGATGAATGTAGAGAATATTATGCTTAGTGAAATAAATCAGAGAAAGACAAATACTATATCAGTTATATGTGGAATCTAACAAATAATCCAAATGAATCTATACACAAAACAGAAACAGACTCACAGACATAGAAAACAAACTTACAGTTACCAAAGGGGAAAGGGAGAAGGGAAGGACAAATTAGGAGTATGAGATTAACAGATACAAACTACATTAAATAGATTAGCAATAAGGATTTACTGTATAGCATAGGAATTATACCCAATGTCTTGTAATAACCTATAATGGAATATAATCTGCAAAAACCCCCACAAAAACCTGAAACTAATGCAATACTGTAAATCAACTTACTTCAATTAAAAAAATACATCATTGCTTTTAAATATTATATAATTATATATAATAATGACATACAAATATTACATATAATTGCATGTGCATATACATATACCTATAATGTATAGAAATATTTGCCAACATACCTTACGAATACTGAGTAAAGATTCTCCTCAGTGAAATACTATAAAACTGAATCCAGCAGCATATAAAAAAGATTGTATACCATGACCAATTAGAATTTATCCCAGGAGTGCAAAATTGGTTAAACATATGAAAATTAATCAATGCAATACATCATAGGAATAGAATAAAGGAAGAAATATGATCACTTCAATAAACACAGAAAAAGCATTGGACAAAATCCAGAACAGCTTTAGATAAAAAAAGAAAACCAACAAACTAGGATTAGAAGAGTACTTCCTTAACCTCACAAAGAGCATCTACAAAAAACCCCACAGCAATGACGTATTTAATGGAGAAAGACTAGATGCTTTCCACATATGATCAGCAACAAGACAAGGATATTTACTTTTTGCTACTTGTATTTAACACTGTACTAAAGGTTCTAGTCAGGGAAGATTAGAAAAGAAGTAAAACAAATTCTATTTGCAGATAACAAGATATTTTAAGTCCTAAATAATCCACTAAAAAACCTACATCTGATGTAGTAAGTTTAGCAAGGTTGTGACATACAAGATCAATATAAAAAAGTCAATTGCAATCATAAGCCTTGTATTTTTTGTTTTGAATGCAATGTAAAAATAGACTTGAATGCTTCTTTGAAAATGATAGGCGGTTTAACTTCGATTCATTGGTTTATATTATAAAATAAATATGGAACTTCAGGAGTACTTTTTATAATGTAAGATCCTGGTCTGATTTTTTCACATCCAGCTGTGTGATGCAGGTTTGTTATTTTTAAGTAAAATTGTAAAATGAAAATCAATTCACCTATCACCTGGGGAGTATAAGTATACTTGAAGAAAGTAACTTTCTTTAGGAATCAGAAGGCCAGGCTGTGCAGGAACTTGGAGTCTATAATCCAGACTCCGTGATTTAGCAGGGACCAGTCTCTTTTGAGGGACCTGAACCTGAAGGTTTTTTTTTTTAAGGTCTTAGTGTATCATCATGTGCACATGTCATTACAATCATTATCCAGTGTTCATAATTGTTTACTGTCTCATATTGAGTACTTTATATCAGGAAGAGGTTTCTCCATAGAATAGAATTCGGATAATTTTTGGCTAATGAAGACCAGGAATTGTTTTCATTGAGAACACTGGTGTGCTACATGATTAAACATAAAATATTATCCAAAATTTTGCAAAACAATAATGCCTGGAAATCCCTAAATCCTGACAATGCACCTCTATTTTCCCAAGTAAAGTTACCACTTAAATGTCTTTTAACTGATTTCATCTGGAATATTTTTATGGCAATTGTTAGGAGAGACAAAGTGGCACCTAAAAGTAGAATTTGACAGTAGGGCTAAGCAAATTGTTAGCTTCATGATCTGCAGTAGTTCCTACACTTACTTTCTGACTCCTTTTCCCTCCTATTTCCTGTGCCTCCTTTACCCCACATCCATTTTAGACCTCATGCTCTCTGTTCGGGAGGAGAACTTCCGATAAATGCATCAACAAAGAGGCCAGTGACCTGAAGTTGTCTGTCCAGAAATCTTTGTATTTTAAAAAGGGCAGTCTCCTTCTATAGGAAAAAAAATATGTAACTTCAGACTTAGATGGGAAATATATTTCAGGTAAAAACTCAGCATTTAAGTTCTACTTAAGAAATTTATTAGTCCATCACTCAACATAGTAAAAGAATCACAACTAAGCAATAAATCTAGCTATTAAATGTTTATTTTGATATAGCTGTTAAATGATTAAATAAAATACTGTCAGCCTAGAAATAAAGATAGCACAGTGATATGGCTAAAGTAGAAAGAAAAAAGTGATCGTGGTACATTGCCAACATTTTCCACTTAGCCATCAAGAACAAGGTTTTATAAAAGGGAAAGTAGCATGATGTGAAGTGAGTTTCTTTTCACTTACTTATTAGGTAGGGAATTGAAGACAATGTTGAATTTTTCATGAAAATCAAATAAGTTGAATCACAAGGAATGGATACAGGGAGAAAATAAATTAGGTTAGTGACCTGTTGTTTTCCAATCTGGTGTGTGAAATGGTTTCACACTCTGGTTTTATTTTGAGTGTTTGTGATTACCAAAAAAGTTTGAACATCTTTTCCTATGCTTATGAGCCATTTTTTATCCATCTTGGTGAAATTTCTGGTTATTTCTTTTGGCCATCTTTCTGTTGGAGCATTTGTGTTTTTCTTAGTCACAGGAATTCTTTAAACATTTTGGACTAACCTTTTGTTGGTTATATGTGTTGTAATTATCTTCTCCCAGTTTACGGTTTGTCTTTCACTCTGCTAGTCGTATCTTTTGAGGAACAAAATTTCTAAATTTGAACGTAGTTGGTTCATTATTTTCTATACTTCCATTTTAAGAAATCTTTCCTCACTATAAAACTATAAAGATACTATTATCCAACACTGTCTTCTAAAAGTTTGATTGCATTGCTTTTCCATGAGGTCTGTAATCTGTCCTTTTTGTGTGTATAGTGGGAGACAGGGGGTATAATTTCACTCCCTCTCCCTCTATAGTTATTCAAATGTCCCAGCACCATTTATTGCAAGGCCAAATTTTCTTCAATTGCGAGATTTGATCATCTCAGTCAAGTATCAAATATCCATATTTGGACGCTCAATTCTGCCCACTGGTCTTTTTGCCTATTACTGGGTATATACCACACCATTTAAAATATTGTAACTTTATAAATTAATTTTATAACTGGAAGGTCAAATTGTTCCACTTTATTCATCTTCTTCAAGAGGATCTTGGCTATTACTGATCTTTGCTCTTTCATTTAAATTCTAGATTAGTTTGCTCAAAAACTAAAGTACCTTGAGATACTGATGGGAATTTCATTAAACCTACAGAGTAGTTTTCATAGACATGGCATCATTACAATATTGGGTCTGTACTCAATGAATATCTAACAGTTTAGGTTTTTAAAAAATGTCTTTAAAAAATTTTATAAACTTATCTTACAGATTTTATAACTTTAATATTTATTGCTAGGTATTTAATATTTGACATGCTGTTATAAATATTATCTTAAAATTTTCATTTTTAAAATGATGGTTTATAGAAATGCCATGTATTGTTATTGATGTATCTAGCAACATGCTAAATTTTTTAAATTAATTCTAATAATTAATCCATAGGTTACTACGGGTTTAATACTTTGGGACAATCATATTACCTGCAAAATAATGAACTTTTTGTTTCTTCCTTTTCATTTCTATTCTTTTTCTTTATGCCTTTCTGTGTTGCCTAGGATATCCAGTACACTACTGAATAGACATAGTTATTGTGGCTATCCATGCCATTTGCCTGATATCAAGAGTAAGCTTTCATTGTTTCACAAATAAAAATCTGTCAAATTTAGAAAGTTTTATTTCTAGTTTTTTAATATTTTTATCACAAAAAATGATGTTTTATCAAATGCATTTTCTGCATTTATGAAGATAATCATATGGTTTTTCTTCTTTAAATTATTAAAGTGGGCAATTAAACTTTGTATTTCTGAAGTTAAAACCAACTTTGTGAGGATGCATTTTTTTAAAGCTGGATTTGATTTAATAGTTTGCTTAGGGTTTTTATATTTCAATTCATGAATGATATTAAACTGTAAATTTTCTTTCTCACATTGTCTTTTAAGTTTTCCTTTCCTTCTGCTTAATTTGCTCTTTTTCCCCTAGCTTCTTAGGTAAAACTTAGGTCATTGATTTCAGACTTTTCTTCTTTTCAAATATAAGTATCCAACACTATCAATCAGGTCAAAGTGGTTAACAATGTTCATAATCAGTTTGTCTTTGTTGATTTTTTTCCCAGTTGTTTTCTCAGTTTCTAGAGATCTCTCTAACTGTAATTGTGATAAAATCTCCAACTACAACTGTGGAATCGTCTATTTCTCCCTTTAATTTTTTCAACTTTTATTTATGAATTATACTTATGTTAGACCACTAGGTATTATTCCACAGATCTCTGTCATTTTGTTCTTTTTATTTTTCACCCCTTTTTCTCTCTGTTCTTCAGACTGAATAATTTCCATTGATCTATCTCCAAGTTCTCTAACTCTTTCCTCTCTGTCATCTCCACTTTGCTATTAAGTTGATCCAGTGAAATTTTTACTTCACATACTGAATTCTTCAGTTCTAGAATTTCCACTTTATTTTTATAGTTTCTATTTCTCTGTGAGATTTCCAATCATTTCATTCCAACAATATTTCCCTTTACCTCATGGAGCAGAGTTACAATAGCTGCTTCAACTACTGATATTTCCAACATCTTTGATGTTCCAACATCTAAGTCATCTAGCATTATCCTCTGCTGATTATCTTTTACATTTCTTTAATTCTTGGAATGTCAAGAAAATTTGGATTCTATCCTAGATATTGTCAATGTTATTATTTTGTAGGATTCTGGACTCTGAATTCTTTCATAATTCTCCAAAGAGTACTGAGGTCTTGTTTTAGCAGAATACTAATGGGTAAGACTTAAACTGCAAGGAAGAGTTTGCAGTTTAAGTCTAACCTATTACTTTCTTGTCTGTAGTGGATGGAAGCTCAAATTTCACTTCAGATCTTTAATTTTCAGGGAACTGCTTGCAGTTGGCCATATATGTATGTGCTGTTCAGAGGTCAGCCTTGGGCAGAGTTTATACTTAGGTATTTGGGGTTCCCCTTCTTAGGCTCTCTCTTTCCTGGGTTTTGTCTCACTTTCTGGAAGCCCTGTTAACCCCAGGCTCTGTCCCCTGGCTGCTCAGGACAGAAGGATAACTGACTTTCTATGAGAGTTCCAGCTGCTCATATGCTTCATATGCGGTCTACCCCTGAAGCCAAGCTATAAAAAAGCAGCAAATTCACCCCATGCTGGTCACGTTTTCCAAATTTTAATTTCTCTCCAGAATTTACTGCCTCTCAGGCAGTTCATTTTTGTATTTTGTTATTTGGTTGGGGTTTCAGTCCCTTAGCAGTTTACTCTTCTGTGCTGGGAGAGGAATTTTTCCATACCTTAAGTTATGACATCATGTTTTAAGAAATGTTAGCTAAATAGACACAAAATTTATTGATAATTGACAGAACTGAAATATGCCCTGGCACACCATGACGTGTTCATTGATGAGAGGGTAAAAGTGTTTTTGCCCTCCATTGTAGCAATGCCATGGCTAGCCAACCTACTCACAGTTTTTTTAGAGTCTCTCCTAAAGACAAGAATGACTGTGAATAAACTGAGAATGATTCTGTCACAAGCCTTTCAGCTGTCCCTCCCAGCATGGTTTATTGTAAATCACTGACTTTCAGTATGGACAATGAACTCCTCTGAGACAGCCCAGAAACTCTGACTTTTTCATGGTCATCACTGTCACTGACAGATTTATCATTTTGCAGTACAATTTCCCAGAGCAGACATCACTTGAATTGCCCTTTCTAGGTGGCAGAGGTCGCTTACCTCAGAGATGCTTCAAAAGTATTCATTTATTTTTTTTTGTTTTGAAGGATGGAAGGGCGAATTGCCTGAAGGCTGTACAAAGCACTGTAGTTAATGTGTGGTGGGACAACCAAGGACCCAGGAGTACTAATAGCACATTAGAAGGCATCTAACACACATTGGACATACATTTAAATACCAAACTTGTCAGATACATTTTTTCATTGTTCCCATGTTTACTAACGAAATCATCACAGTAAAACTTGGCAAGTCTGAAAATGTTCTAAGATCTTCAAATTGGCCTGTACATCTTGTAATGATAGTTATGGGTGAGAGATAATGTTCATGATTGTAAGAGAAGTTCATGCCCTTTAGATCTCAAATCTTCTTGTTTTTTTTAATAGGTAGCTTCATGTCATGTTGAAGTATTTTAAAGCAGTGTTTCTCCAAATGTGATCCAATAATGTGGCATTGCTAAAAATGCAAATTCCTAACTTTATTTTAGCCATAGAGAATCAAAATCACAAGTAGAGAGTGTAGGAGAGATGAGACCCTTCAAATGGCATTTTTGTCAAGTGCCCCTAGGTGAGTCTCACGCATGTGAGAGAACAAATACATTAGGTTCTCAGAAGGATATCCTTCAGCATAAAGATGCCAGTAAGATGATTAAATAAACTCTGAGATTTTTCCTTTTCATTTAATACATTTACTGTGTATCTCCTAAGCATAAAACACTATGCTAGGTGCTGGTGGGATATAAAGATGAATAGAGCATGGAGGTTCCTGTTCTGCTGAGGGAAGAGCAGGGCACCCAGAATAGCTTGATTAGAAAAAAGCACTGAACATTCTCATTGGAGTTGTGATTTGGAATGCATGTGTCTCAGGTTTTAATGAGTTTCTCAAGTTGTCCAGATATATATTTTTAAAAAGTCAAGTTAATGAGGGACCACATTATAGATCCATCACAGAGACTGCTATAAAGTCTGAGGCCCACAAAAAGAATGGAATTCCAAAAGGTATTTTTTTAAATTCAAAAGCTGGTTTATGGGGAAGGGTATAGTTCAGTGGGTAGAGTGCAACTTAGCATGCACAAGGTCCTCGGTTCAATCCCCAGTCCCTTCGTTAAATAAATAAACCTAAGTACCACCCCCAAAAATAAATAAATAAAAATAAAATTTTAAAAACCTAGGCTATTTATTTTTTAAAGGTTTAGACATTTTTTTTCATCTTATTTTCCATTATAGTTTCGAAACAAATTTCTCCAGTGTCTCAGCCAGGTTCCTAGAAGCAGAGGCTGAGACAGATTTACTCAGTTGGTTTATTGAAAGAATGCTTTCCTGAGACACTAGAAGGGAGTGATGGTAGCAAGAGAGGGCAGGGGAAGAAGTCAGACAAATCCGTACTTTCAGGAATGGTCTAGTCTCAGTCTTGCCAGACCCAACACAAAGCACTTGTGTGAGAGTGGAGCATGTGCCAGAAGCCTTCCTGCATACCTGCACAGCGACTGATTGGCCATGAGCACTGCCCACAGCCTCGCAGGCCTCCTAATCACCTCCTGTCAGCCAAGAGCAATCACCCACCCCTAAAGGGTGCAAATGTGAGCCAGGAGCGGCCACTAATCGCAATGGCTGGGGATGGGGATGCTGCCCAGTAAGGGGTCAGGGAGGACACTGAAGACATCTGTCACACTCACCCAATGCCTGAAATGACTCTTCCTTTATGCTGCATTGACTATTCAGGTTCTGCCATCAGACTGCCTGGGTTCAGACCTCAGCTTCATCTCTTACTTGCCATCTTACATTAGCCTCTTTGTACCTCAGTGTTCTCTTCTTTACAATGTAGTTTATAGTTAACTGTTAGAAGCCTGTGAGGAGATAACGAGGTAACCTGCACCAAGTATTTCGCACAGTTTCTGGCATATGGTAAACTCTCGATACCTATTAGCAATACTAGCTATTATTTTCATTCCCTCCTTATATGCCTCCTTAAGAACTTGATTACCTTGTGTCTAGGATTTTCCTTCAGCTTCCTGCTGGATATCTCTGCCTCAGATACTGCCTCCCCCTCCACCAAAAAACATGAAACAGACATATACCTTTTCCGAACTGTCCTACACACACACATAAGCACATATGTTCTCTTCTTGAAAAGTTCCTTTCATCATATTATCTCTCTGCTCAAAACTCCACTCCCTCCATGGTAAAAATCCCCATGTTAGCCTGCAATTCAAACTGTTTCACAGCTTGGCTTCTCATTGCTTTTCCAGTGTTATCCAGTATTACACCGCAGTTCTCAAAATTTTGATCTCATGACCCCTTTTCCTTCTTAACAGTAGGTTACATCTATCTATATTTATCACATTTGATATTAAAACTGAGGAATGTTGAAAAGATTTATTGAATGATTCATTAAAAATAACAATAATAAGCACATTACATGTTACTAATAACAGTTTTATGAAAAATAAACGTATTTTACAAATTAAACAGATTTAGTGAAAAGAATATCACTTTTTCATTGCTGCAAATCTCTAAAATCTGATTTAACAGAAGACAGCTGTATTCTGGTATGTTTCTGCATTCAATATGTTGCTTTGGTTCAAGTATATGAACAAAATTTGGCCTCATGCAGATATACAGTTAAGGGAGAAGTATTTTAGAAGCTTTACAGATAACCGTAGATATTCTTCTGTGACACAGTACTAATACTCAACCAGTCGTAGCTTCTCAAAGATTAGCTACAATGAGGAACCTGAAACCAGACCAATGGTCTTCTCATACTCCCTTACATTACAATCCATTGGGCTCGTGCACTGGGAGAAATCTTTTACTTGCATATGATTTTGATCTCTAAGACTCCCTGAAGGGTCTCAGACACCCCAGAATTCCTGACTGCACTCCAAAACCAACATCTAAATAAAACTCTTTGCATCTGCATCTCTTGTTTTTAAAATGTACCTAAGATTTTGTATTTATTCTGGTATAATGAAGCCAACAGGTCAGGAGACAACTGCCATTGAAAAGATGGTTTGTTACTTACAGTTCCCAAGAGGAGGGGACAAGCCGCTGTGCCATGCAGGGCCTCAGGAAGCACCAGGGTCAGTCAGTGATGGGAAAGCATGGGCAAAAGTCTTCATTGTGGTTTTCATGGGGACGAATGGATAAGACAGAGTAAGGAGCTGAGCAAATTTACGATTGGATATTTTGAATAATGTCTGTGGGCTCTGCTCTGCAGGTGTAGTCTCTTGTTGTCTGGTACCCAGTACCCGGCCCTCGGATGATTTAGGGTTGGGGGATGGTGTCCTGTCCTGCAGGAATCTGATAAAAGGAGGCTTAAGGGGGTATGGGATAGGGATGGATTGGTTTGAATATCGATGTTGTGCTTGTGCTCGCAGGCAAGTTGTTTGCTAACTCTAGGAATTTGCTACCCCTTAGAGAGGCAGTCCCTCCTTGGATCGGTAAGGTCCCAAGATGTCAAAGCATCATGAAATATAAAAAATAAAATAAAAAAGATTAATACACCCCTCAGTTTGGTTTACTTACTTTCCCATAATACACTAGATATATTTCTGATCGCATCTTTTTTATTCTGTTAATCCCCATTTTTTTAACCTGTTTATACTCTTCTCATCCATTAAGACTGAGCTCAAAGCTCCTCCCCACTTTGAAGGCTTCCCTGACTCATAATTCAGTATTTACTCAATCGTACATTCCTTTGCTGCACCACTTGAAAAATTGTCCTATTTTGTTATTTAACTTTCCATACCTATAAACTCAATATCTCCACCTAGATTGTCAATTTCCTGAGATTAGCTATCTCTTTTTATACTCTTTAATATTGTTCATATCTTACAGAGTGTCTACCTTTACTTTCTGCAGCCACCATCCAGAAATGAGCCTCTAGCATCCTTGCTCTGTCCCATCTCATACTGGCTTGCCAGCGTCTCCTCATCTTCTCTGCCCCTGACTTCTTGGCCAGTCTCCTTTCCACGGTCCTTCCCTTTGGACTGGTTGGATGTCTGTATTGCTCCTTTGGTACTGCCCTTGCCTCTACCTCTCAGCTAGTCTGCACTTGTTTCTCAGATCACATTTGCTTGTAGTCATACTGGTTCTCTACATCTCCTGGGATTTTCCTTCAACTTTTCTTTGAATTGTAGAAAGGGTGAAAGAAACACAAGGCTTGGCTTACTGTAGACCTTGTACAGATGTGCGTGGGATTATGACTTTGAAGCCTTTAGATTCATACTGTTTTCAGTGATTTGAAATCTTTTATACATGATTTGTGTCATCAAAACAACAATTTAAAGAGCCTCTTCTGTGTTCCCCTTCTTGTGTCTTAAGAACTTAAAGATAATTCATGAAAAATATCTAAACACTTTGTTTTCATGATCTTGTATATGCAGCTGGAAAGCCATTTCAACCTTTTATTTGGCTAAATGACTCTAATTAGAATGAGTATTATGAAACAAATATTAACACCTCATGGGTGTCAGATAACTATAAACAATGTCAACTACAAAGTTATGGTGGAGTATTTAGGAACTATATTTTCCTTTCTTTAGCTCTGACTCAATATCACAACCTGATTTACACTTACTAATAAACTGTATGTAGTCAATAAACCAAAAAAATTTGGAAGACATTTAGAGACTAGCTAAAGAAAAAGACACTGAGAGCAGCAAGCAGGTTCACAGAGGAAACAAAAGGGAGACACCAAGAAAGACTCCTCACAGGGCTTGAGGATAACCACAGGGCTGCCAGTAGGGCATCGGAGGCCCTGCCTGCATGTGGAATGGTTCAGGACACTGAGACTGTTCAGATGCATTTGTTCAGCTAACAGTGGCTTGCACCTCTGCTGAGCCAGGTGCAGGTAATACAATGAATACTAAGTTGTAGCTCTTGGCACATTAGAGAGGTATTATATGATACTACATATAACTTTTTTGTGCAAACAAAACAAAAGTTTTTGGACATCTTGTCTCTACGCTTAATCTGAAATCTATAAAATATCTTATTAAAAATGTGAATATACTTTTGGAAAATACAGTAAGTCCTTGCAATAAATGTGGTTTCTTGTTCTTTATATAAATCTTTGAAATGTCCTTGAATTGACAATTGCCCTTGACTAGAAAGAACAAACTTCAACTCAGGTGAGAACAAGATAAGACATTTGGAAAAGTAACCTAAGCTACAAACATGCTAGGTTAGAAGGCAAGTATTAATTATGCCCAAGCAAGGGATCTTAGAATTTTGAAGTTGGTTTCCTAAAGCTATTGGTTCATGCTCAATATCCTCAAGAAATTATTGGAAACCAAAAATGAAAATATAATCCTACCTGGTACATCTCTTCTTGGAATGTTTCACTTCAAGTAAGACTAGAGTGATTATGGAAAGGATCAAAAAAGGGAACCCAAACTGGACAGGAGACAAAGACAGTTTTTTTAAAAAATATATATATTTTAGAAAAATAAAAATTTAAAAATATAGGATCTCAGTAAGATAAAGCTGAGTACAAATACTGAATAAACTTTGAATACTAAAATTAGGCTGCACCCTTTAAAGCTAAAAAAGGTAAATTTTAGAATAAAAACAAGTACTCCATATATGTAAATTGTGGTTGTATATTGCCTGAAAGTGATATTTTATTTATTTATTTTCTAAATTTTTAAAAATTGAAGTACAGCTGATTTACAATGTTGTGTTAGTTTCTGGTGTACAGCACAGTGATTCAGATATATATATACACACATATATACATATATGTATGTGTGCACATATATATATATATACTTTCTCATACTCTTTTCCATTATGGTTTATTACACGATATTGAATATAGTTCCCTGTGCTATAAAGTAAGACTTTGTTGTTTTATAGATATTTTCTATAAAATAGCTTTCATCTGCTAATCCTAAACTAATTTATCCCTCCCCATTGGTAACTTTAAATTTGTTTTCTGTCTGTGAGTCTGTTTCTATTTTCTAAATAAGTTCATTTGTATCATATTTTAGAATTCATATATAAGTGATGTCATATATTTGTCTTTCTCTTAATGACTTACTTAGTATGATAATCTCTAGGTCCATCCATGTTGCTGCATATGACATTATTTCATTCTTTCTTATGGCTGAGTAGTATTTCTATATATATACCACATCTTCTTTATCCATTCATCTGTTGATGAACATTTAGGTTGCTTCCATGTCTTGGCTATTGTAAAAAGTGCTACTATGAATATTGGGGTGCATGTATCTTTTTGAATTAGATGTTTCTCTGGACATATGCTCAGGAGCAGAATTGCTAGATCATATGGTAAGTCTATTTTTAGTGTTTTAAGGAACTTCTATACTGTTTTCCATAGTGGCTGCACCAAATTACATTCCCACCAACAGTGTAGGAGGGTTCTCTTTTCTCCACATCCTCTCCAGCATTTATTATTTGTAGACTTCTTGATGGCTAGTTTGACTGCTGAGAGGTGATACCACATTGTAGTTTTGATCTGCATGTCTCTAATAATTAGTGAAGTTGAGCATATTTTCATGTGCCTGTTGGTCATCTGTATGTCTTCTTTGGAGAAATGTCTATTTAAATCTTCTGCCCATTTTTTGATTGAGGTTGTTGTTGTTGTTGTTGTTGTTGTTGTTTTTGATATTGAACAGTGTGAGCTGTTTGTAAGTTTTGGAAATTAAGCCCTTGTCTGTCACATTATTTGCAAATATTTTCTCCCAGTCTGTAGGTTGTCTTTTCATTTTGTTTATGGTTTCCTTTGCTCTGCAAAAGCTTATAAGTTTGATTAGGACCCACTTGTTTATTTTTGCTAAAAGTGGTGTTTTAAATCTCAAATGTGTGTTGAGGTTTTACCTGTCTTTAGTGCCCAGCCCAGATAACTGCCTTCTGACTGTACCTCTGCAGAGATTCATGGAGTTCTGTCATTGTAGGCATGCTGAACGTTGTCAAATGACCAGCACACGTGAAATTAAGTATAAATAAATATTATTTTTACATTAAAACTGAAAAAGGAGATAATTAATTACATTCTTTAGATGAGGAGTAAGTATTAATTTTTAAAACAGCACATTCTGGTTTATTGACATTTACTGGCAGAATGAATTAGCCAACAAATAAATTTTTTATATTATTAATGTATAACATATAAAAATTTGGTATATTATAATGAAGTATTATTCATATGACTTTTTAAGGTAGATAGAAAGGGTGATTCTTTAAATTTGGCCAAATTGGGTCCCTGAAGTTTGTTTCGTTTGCCTATATATTTTGTAGTTAAGGGCATGAAGCAATGCCGCCACCTACTGTGCAGAGCGTAGTAATGAAGCTGATAAAGGGAAAAATATATAATTTTCCAGTTTTAAGTGAATTATGAAGTAAAAATTAAACTAATTTTCGGTGTAGCAACATTGTAACACTCTTCAGTTGTATTTTGAGTAAACAGTGTTGCTGAATAGAATCAACCAATTCTGCTAGGAGTCCTTGAAGCTAAGCCTTTGTAACCATGGGCTTTTAGGATAAACCTGCTCTCAGTATTTTTCTTTAAAAAACATACACACGTGTGCATATAATTTCCTGAATTTGTACAACTTTTTCTTCTCCAATCCTTTTAAAATTATCTTCTAATGTCATTATCATTTGTTTATCCTTTACTTTTCCATATTATCTTTTTCTTTTCTTGGCTTAAATTTTTTTTCTAGTGACACATTTTCATTTTTAAAATTTATTTGTTTGCTTATTATTTACTTATTTATATTGAAGTACAGTTGATCCATGTTATTTTTTTATAAGCTGATTTCCAAAATGATTTTTTTCTATATTGTCCAGACATAGGTTCTCTTTTTATTTTGCTAAGGATTCAATCTATCCAATTTGTGGAGCTTAGTTCAAGATAAAATTTCTCAGTTATACTCAGAAGCACTCCAAACACCAAATTTGTTGGGCTAATTACCATCAATTAGTCAACTAAAACATTTTAAATAGCTACATACCAAAATATCATGGGTCTATATTCTGACAATACTTGGTATTTCCCTTTTTTTTTTTATGTATTCTCTTCCATTAATCAATCATTTTCAAAAATTACTCTCCTCTTCCAAATATAACTCATTTGAGGGCAGTTATATAATTTTCATGGTCCCCATCATCAACTCTTGCCCCTACCACTAGTATTTTGCAACTAGTAGGCACCCAATGTTTACTAAACGAAATGGGAAAAGTGTAATGTACCTGAAAAATGCTTTAATTGTGTAGAAGTGGGGAAGATAAAGTAACACAAAGGTGGAAAAAAGGGTGTTTTATTGGATATTTGGGTACTTCTTTGTTCTTTCAGCCAACTTGGTGGTGAGGATTGGAAAGTGAGAGGAGTGAATCACAGAGATAAAGGACAAAAGATCATCAAACATAGTGCGTCTTAGTTCAGGTTGCTATTACAAAGTACCAGAGACTGGGTCCAGGCTTACAAATCACAGAAGCATATCTCTCACAGTTCTGGAGGCTGGAAGTCTGGAATCAGAGAGCCAGTATAGCATGGTCAGGTTCTGAAGAGGGTCTTCTGGATTACAGATTGCTAACTTTTCACTATATCCTCAAGTGGCAGAAAGAGAGTGGTTTAGACTCTCTAGCCTCTTCTTATAAGGGCACTAATCTCATTAGTGAGGGCTGCACTCTCATGACCTAATTATTTCCCAATGTCCCCACCTCCAAATCTCATCACATTAGGGGCTAGAGTTCAACGTATGAATTTAGGGGGAGGCCACAAACATTTGGTCCATAATGCAGTGTTTACAAATAATGGGCTAATTGCTTTGGAGGGGCACAGAATTAAAAACCACATAGATATTGTGCTCCTGGGGAGTTAAAACTGTCATACAAGATAGGTTAGATGAGTATTAAGTGCTGAGTAGTGCAATGGTGACCCATCTGTTCAATAAAAGTCTTAGAGAAGAGGAAGATGTGAATTGGGACCAACTGAGGAATCCTTCTGTAGAAGATGGGTCTTGAATTGGATCTTAAATTTCCTGATATGAAAAATGAAAAGAGGCAAAAGACGAAGATAGGTGAAAGAAGAAAGCATGCATTTTTGGAAAGTGAACTTTCATGAGGCACAAGTAATACAGACAAAAGAGACTTCTATTTCCTTCAACTGATTTTCACAATATTGACTAGTGCTACTTTTTCTTAACTGCCAGTCACTAGCTATGTGTGGCTATTAAAGTTTAAATGAATTAAAATGAAATGAAATTTAAAATTCAGTTCTTCAGTTGCACTAGCTACTTTTCCCGTGATTGACATCCAAAGATGGCCGGTGGCTACCATACTGAACCGTGCAAATATAAAACACATCTATAATTGCAAAAAGTTCTTTTGTAAAAGCTATAATAAGTGCGACTGAGCACTTACTATATAAACTCTCTCATGATCCCATTTAATCTTCATAGCAAACTTATGAAGTATATACTTATAAGAAAACTGAAGTTCCTAGAACTTAAGTATTTTCCCAAAGTCACATAGTCAGTGGCAGGCCCATGATTTGAAATTTCATCTGACTTCAAAAACTGATGCTTTAAGCCATGGAAAATAAGGTTACTGGGTAGGCAAAAATAAGTTATTTACCAGAGACAATGACAGCCCAGATTGAACTTTTTGTGGCAGGCAAAATCCAGTAGGTTCTCAAGTGAGGGAAAAAAACCCAAAAAGGTGGTATTTCAGGATAACTAGGTTGCTTTTGTGTGCAGGGCTAGGGTAGCCCATATGATGTCTTTAGAGAAAAAAAGTCTCCCTTACTGGGAGAAATAAAGACTTACGGGGTCATTGCTACTGAACACAAGTTCATATGCCCGTCACACAGTGAAGCCAAACAAACTGAAATATCGGAGTCTGGAGCAGAGAAAGGTTTACTGCAGGGCCAACCAAAGAGAACAGGTGGCTTGTTCCCCCAAACCCCAAACTCGTTAACAGATAGACATTACTACATATAAAACAGATAAACAACAAGGACTTACTGTATAGCACAGGGATCTATATTCAATTTCTTGTAATGAGTTGTACTGGAAAAGAATCTGAAAATTTATATATATATATGTATGTATGTATATGTATATCTGAATTGCTTTGCTGTACACCTGAAACTAACATTGTAAAGCAACTACACTTCAATTAAAAAATAAGTAAATTAAAAAAAAATTTCTTTTGAGATGGAGTTGAATGGTGTTTAAAAAGAAAAAGAAATGTTTAAAAAGAAAAAGTTGCATTTTTTGCACACCAGAATTTGTGTGCTGCCACTGACATATATTTTAATTCTTCAATAACTTCATTAGGTGAAGTAGCAATGAACAATCTTTGTATCCTCTTGTTTCTAACACAGGGTCTGGCTCTTAGTGACTATTAAATTTTTTGTTAATTGGAGGAACTCACCAAGAAACTGAGGACACACACAGAAAAGGAAATACCTATAGATTCTAGAGTATGCTTGCTATCAAAGATGGGGAGGAGCTAAAGGAAGTCTGTTTAAAATGTGAATAAATCCAAAGGTGAATCCTCAGCCCTTTACTCATATCTCAATACAATCTTCTCTGCAAAATCTCTTCTTATAGCTTTCAAGTACTGCAATAGCCTCCTAAAGTATTCTGCTGCCTGGTCTGCTTCTTTATATCATGCACACTGATGTCGGATTAGTATCTGGGACACTCTTCTTCATGTACTACTCTGCTGGTCAAAATCTTTGAATGATTGTCTAATGCCTTATATGCTAAAATTAAAATTTCTTACCTTGCTCTTTAACGTTCTTCCCAATCTGTTTTCTCTTTTCTCTGTCTAGCCTTGTTTTCCATTCCAACGCTAAACCTTAATCCTAGACAAATCCATCCAGAAAGTCTCCAAACACTTATTGAACATCCTAGGTTCAAAAAAAAAAAAAAAAAAAAAATCAGCTCCCTCCCCTTACAAGTGTTTCCGTCTTGTGTACCTATCTTTACGGTAAACCACCTTTCTGAACTATTCCGCGTGTAAGGGTTCTCTCTTTTATAGGTCAAGTCTTTATACCAGAGATTGTAAAATGGTTTTGTTTGGCCCATTGTTAAGTAATTTTTACTAGTAAATTATTGAAACACTGGAAGCTCTAGGAGGGCCCACACTTCGACAAATGGTTTAAGTTGACTGGTAGGTGCCATCATTAGATACGCGCTGTTCGGTTGGGTTTGAAAGGTATCTGTGGAGTACCTATTACTTGCTGGCCAGTTTTAGATGCTGGGGATACGGCAGGGAACAAAAATGATCATGGAGTTTATATTCTAAAGAGAGGAGACAGAAAACATAAGTAAATTATATACTAGGAAGTGATAAATGCTATAGAAAAATCAGTTAAGAGGGTTTGGGAGTGTGTAGGTGGGAAGGGTGCTTGCACTTTCACATTCATTTAAATACCTGGAGCCATCCTATGGGAATTTGAATTTGTGACCCAAATTGTATAGCGGATCGTCACGTACTGTGACTTATATGCCATACACTGTCCCCATAAAACTGTCAGCAACTTGAAGGCAAGGAGTGTGCCCGGTTCATCTTTGGATTCCCAGGGTGGAGCAGTGTTTTCAGGGCGAGAGCACGACGAAAAGCGAAAAGTGAGGAGTCCTCAGTTACTTCGACCACCGTTTTCCGGGCGGTTATTTCCGTCGGGTATAGGCTCCGAAGAGAGTGCAACCCCCTAAACTCCAAGAGTCGAGCCAAAGCCTTCTCGGCCTCTCAAAGCCACTGAGGCTCCATCCGTTTCCAGGGCAATGGGACTGTGACGCGAACGCAGCCGCGACCCCACGGCCGCCAGGGACTAGCCCACAGTTTAGGAACGAACTAAATGAGCGATAATTTGGTAGTCGGAACCCGCAGCCCTAAGGAGAGAATCCCAGACAACCGCTCCCTCTGCCGAGCGGCCGCCTGTACAGCAGCTTCCGGGCCTTCCGTCGCCTGGTTCTAGGCGCGACGACTTCCGGCCCTGAAGGTCCCCCGCTCCAAGGCTTGCCGGGGTCCTAGCGATGGGAAGGTGGCCGCGGCGGCCGCCTGACCTCTACAGAAGTTTTCAGACCAGGGCTACCGCCTCCTTCAGGCAGGCGGAGGCGACAGGGACGCTGAGAAGATGCCCATGGCTGGCGGGATCTCGCCCGGGGACAGGAATTGGGGGCGGAGCGCGGACCCGGAGCTGGTCCGTCAGGCGGGAGTGGGGCAGGTGCGGTGGCGGAAGTGCGGGGACGCGATCGGAGCTGAGCCGTCTAGGAAGCCTCTGTCGCGGGTTCACCATCCCCGAGCAACTGCCGAGCCTCAGCCTGACCGCGGCGACTAGGGCTCGGGCGCCGGCGAGATGCCTCTGTTCACTGCCAACCCCTTCGAGCAAGACGTGGGTAAGTGCTGGGTCCTGGGCCCAGGCCACAGACTGCTGTTTGTCGTGCTAGAAAGTGGGCGGTGGCGATTCCGGGGACTGGAAAGACTAGCAAAGATAGAGAAGGGGGCGGCGCCGCCGCCTGGCAGCCGGGAGTTTTTAGGGGGCAATCTCTGCGCGTCGCTAGCAGCGAAGGGGGTGGCTCCAGCCCACCTGAGGTT
Organism: Camelus ferus; assembly: GCF_009834535.1. Taxonomy (NCBI): domain Eukaryota; kingdom Metazoa; phylum Chordata; class Mammalia; order Artiodactyla; family Camelidae; genus Camelus; species Camelus ferus. The sequence continues at coordinate 30,710,008 of NC_045700.1, read as the reverse complement.
GGGGACCCCGGAAGAGGGCCGTTACCCTCGCCAGGCTCAGGAATAGGGAGGAGCCTGGGGCTCACTGGAGACTGCACTAATTAAGCAATTGCGGAGTAGATGACACAAACTTCTACCTTCCTCTAGAGCTGGGCTATTCTTGTGTCCCCTCCCCTTCCATCGTCCTTCCCCACCGGCGCTTAGGAGATGATGCAGCAGTGGAGACCCTGCTGTCTAAGGCAACTCAAGACTTCACCTTGACTCCCCCTCCCCCAATTCAATAGGAAGAACCCATTTCACCTCGCTTAAATACAAATGCATCCAAGCCCCGATAGCACGGCTTCAAGATTTATTTACGGTAGTTGGAAGTGTTGGTCTATCCAAGGATGGCGCAGATGCTACGAGGTGATCTTAGGCAATGAAAGGAAAACCCTAGAGTCTCAAAACAGTACAGAACAACTGATATTTTATTTGCTGGGAGTCGTTTAAGACTGCTGATGCCTCAGTGACTATGGTTTGGGGCATTAGAAAAACAGTGAAAACGAGCTGGTTTAATAAACATTTTTATAGCGGTAAGTACCTTACTAGGTAGTTAGAGTTTTAGGATTTTAGTAGAATGAAAAAACACATGGCTGAAAATTGCCAGAGTCATACAGAATACTGCACATCATAGCGGTGAGCCACCTGTTTCATAGTTACAGTTTTCTAATTATGAGGAAAGTCTGGAAGCGCCCTGTTTTGGTATATTATGTGATCCCAAGAGTGTGTTCAAAAGTCTAATATGATGTATAAGTCCCTTCCACCCCCAAAATGTAAAAAGTTTTATATCTTAAAGATAGCCTTCAAATATGTGTGTCTGTAATTTCATTCAACTTTTCTCTTGGTAATTTAACATAGGTGACTAGTGTAAATCTGGGAAGCATCACGATGAGGCTCACAGCCTCCGCTTTTGGAACACATAATGATGTCTTCTTTTGTTGCAGTGAGACTTGCACCTTTCTTTGCTGTTGTGAAGACTTTCAGTTTGTCATAGTGGGGGGAAAAAAGCAAAAGAGAAAATAGAGTAAGACAAATGATTTTCAAACTTAAAAACTGTGGGACTCTTCAAGGGAGATCTTGCCTGCAAGCCCATTGTTTTCTTATTGAAAACTTTCCCGGTAGAAAAGCCAAGTTGCTCTGCCTGTTTTGCTTTTCTAAACCTCACCCTCAGTGGATCCTGAGGTCCCTGCATGGTTTAGTGGAGCACAGTCTGATACCACTGTAGGAAAAGAGGCACTGCTGTTCAGACAAAAAGCAAAGCAAAACAAAAAACCAACTGTGTATAGGTTATTTCATGGGCAGTGCCACCAACCAAAACTTCAAGTGCTTATTTGTTAATTCAGGTATCACAAATCAGTATCCAAAAGGCAGTTTAAAGGTGAAACAGAGTTTGATTATAACTTCTTTTAGACAAGTGGTTAGAATTAATAGAAAAAGTCGTGTGAAATCCTAAGGAGTTCAGATTGGCCTTAAACTTCTATCATAGAAGAAAAATTATATATTGCATTTTTCAAAACCTAAAGCCTCTTTTAATTTGAAATACAGTAGTTAAGTAATATGACAAGCAAGTCATTATTTAACTTGAGATGTCTGCAGGAATGTTCCTGTGCGATGTCACTGCCCCTTTCACCTACTCTTTGATTCAGTCAGATTTTTATTACCTTGTTTTTTTTTGTTTGGTCATAGCTTTGTTTACCGTTCACTCAGCAAACAGGCATTGAGTGATTACTGTGCATCAGACATCGTGTTAAATTCTGGGGACCCAAATTTAGTAAGTAGACCGAGTTCCCTGAAGGACACATAACGCATAAAAAGATAACTGTAATATAGGGTGATTAATACAAGACTAGAAATACATGAGATACTTTTTATTCTCCTTTATTTAAAATATCTTCCATAATGAGAAGACAAGGACCTTCAGGCAGACACTTTATCTGTAAAGGTGTTGACATGATCCTCTCTCTCTCCCTCTCTTCCTCTCTCTCTCTCCCCCTCTCTCCCTCTCTCCCTCCCTCTCCACTTTCTTGAGGGCATTTTTACCTGCAGGAAGTAATCACCTCTTACTGTATGTATGGTATGGTCATTTCATAATTAACTTTAAAGTTGAAACTACATTCATTGGTCAGTACAGGGTCTCACCAGAGGGTGAACAGTCTTCCTGACATCATTCATGTGGGGAAGAAATCCTTGTCTTGGACCCTGAGACCTTGAGAAAAGGCTGTAGTGAGTCAGGATGTCTGGGAAGGCCCTCGTGATTTGATAATGGTGTATGACTTGTTAGATGGAAGCGGGCCAAAGGCTAGGAGGTAAGGAACTCTGGCAAGTTCCTTTTTTTTCTCGGAGTCAGAACCTACAAATCCTGAAGTGTATGCTAGGTATGGGAGCCTTAGAGCTCTTTAAATATTTAGTGGATTTCTTCTAATCTGGGTTCATTGTTTGCTTTGTTGAATAAAATTCCTTTGAAGCTGTGCTGAGAAAAAAAAAAAAATCCACACACACCCCTCCTCACCCCAGTCCTGAGTCTTATCTTTTAAGTGTGAGTTTCATGAGGTGGAGCCTGGTTGGGGCAACCTTTTTAAAGGAGATTCCAAGGAGAAAGTGAAACATGGGGGCAGAACCCAATAGGAAGATTTAGTGATAGTATTAAAAGGGCAAGTCATTTCCTTATATTCTGTATCAGTTTTTCCAGTCTCATGACATTGGTTCCCAAGTCATGACATGTTTGTTCTGCTCTCTAACTCCAGTTCTTACTTGCATATCTTTTTCCTCCTTACTCAAGCTAGGCAGTCTTTCTTCCAGTTTCTGCCTCTGTGCCATTTACTATTCACTGATAGATTTTTGCTTTTTTCAACAACCCTTGGTATCTGCTTCTCTAAAAATAAACATGCTTGTGTCCTACAAAGCTGAGCTCAGGTTCTACCTCTACAAAACTTTTCTGACAAAGTGGATTGAAGTATGAACTTTTATCTTAGAAGGAGTCTTTTCCAAGTGAAATTTGAATACATGTATTGCTGAGTCTTTGCCTTGTCATGTGCGGGGGTTTTGGTCATGGAATCTTTTCTCCAGTGAAATTTTACAAGAAACCCTAATATAAAAATAGATATTGATAGCACTTTGATAATAAAAATTTACTTTATGCACTTAAATTTATAACATGTACGTACTTATTAAGGCAATTCCTGAACATATGAGGTTGTTATAATCTTTTCAAAAAAATTAAAATTAAAAAAAATTTGGTTATAGATGAAAATGACTGTCAGTTTTTTCCTATACTTTTCTTTTGTTTACAGAATACTAATACCTAGTCCTAATTAAAATAGTTACAAATTTTAATTACTTCATAATTTTTTAAACTATGAAATATTTTTAGCATAAAGTACAGAATATGACATACTCATTTCCTGTCAGCTCTGTCAAGTCCTAACATTTTGCCACACTTTCTTTTTTTTAAGAAAACATTCAAGATACAGTTGAAATTATTACCTGTATTTGGTGGCTACCTCATATTGTTCTTTTCCCCCTCTTCTCAAGAGTTAAATACTCTCTAAAAAAATATAAACTCTTAAGTATATCTATTTTATATCTAAAAAGATATAAAATCTTGTAATATATACTGTACATACAAATATATGTATTGTCTTGCATGTTTTAAAAAAATTGGGGAGGGGAGTTAGGTTTATTTATTTATATTTATTTATTTATTTTTAAATGGAGGTACTGGGGATTGAATCCAGGACCTGATGCATGCTAACCATGTGCTCTACCACTGAGCTATACCCTCCCACCTTGTCTTGAATGTTTTTTAACTTCATAAAAATAATATCATTCTTTGCAGTCATTTGCAACTTGTACTCAGCATTTTCTGTGAGAGTTATTCATATTGATGTTTGTAGCTCTAGTTTATTAATTTTAAGAGCTATGTGGTATTCCACTGTATGAATATACCCCACTTAAAAAAAATCCATTCTCCTATTAATGGACATTAAGTTTTTTCCAGTTTTTTTTGCTGTTACAGACAACATTGCAGCGAAAATTCTTATCTATATTTTCTTGTTCACAAGAGCAGGAGATTTTCCAGGGATTTTATCTTGAAGAGGAATTCTTTATTAAAAGTGTATAGCAGTACAGCGTTGCAGAATACTAGATAATACATAATTGTCCTTCCACGTGTTTGTGGGAGATTTTACTCCTACCAGCAGTGGAAGTGAAATCCCTATTATTCCACATTCTAACACTGGGTATTGTTAGATTTTAAAATGTATGCCAATTTGATGGGTGTAAAATAGAACATTGTTTTCATTTCATTTCAGCTTCATTGCAGTTGAGCATTTTTTCATGTTCTTTTGATCAGTTTGGCTTCTGTTTCTATAAATTGCCTGCTCATTACGCTTATGTACTTACTGCTGTTCTGTTGGATTTTATTTTCTTATTGACTTTTAGAGTTCCATATACATTCTCTACTAATCTTTCATGGCTTATGTGAATTGCAAAATATATGCCAGTTCATTGCTTCTTTTTGTTTCTGATGCCTTTTATTGTTAAGAAAATTGAAGTTTGATTTAGTAATATTGTCTTTCTCCCTTGATTTTATTTTTCTTGTTCAAGAAAAGCCTTCTCTCTACTCTGAGTCGATAAGGATCTTGTCATGTCTTCTGAAAGTTTTATTAAAGTGTTGATTTTCACAGTTAAGTCTTTAATCCACCTGGCTCTGGTCTTTGTGTGGGTCTAAGGAGGGATTTGATTGGATAGTCAATTGTCTAATCACCATTTATTGAATTGTCTATCCTTCCGCCACTAGTTTGCAGCACTTTCTCCTTCATGTGGTAAATACCTTTCCTTGTACAAGGCCTGTGTCTGTGTTTTCTGTTCTTCTGCCCTGTTCTCTTCATCTGTCCTGCACACCACACTCTTGACGTCAGTGGCCTATCTTATAGGCGGTAGGGCGAGCTCCCCTGTCTTGTTTTTCTCCATTTTGATAGTTTTAGCTGTTTTGGGTCTTTGTTCTTTCATGTAGGTTTATTATCAGATTAGTAAAATCATAAAAGGGAATTTCTTTTAGGATTTGAGAAAAGACATAGTTTATATTTTTTCTTCATATAAACATGATGTTGATAGATAATAATAGACTTTTTTATTTCCTCATAATAACATTTAGCTCTAAGCTTACTTAGGTTATATAGTTGATTCTTGAACAACTTGGGGGTTGAAGTGCCCACCCCCTGCGCGGTTGAAAATCCACATATAACTTTTGACTTGCCCAAAACTTTACTGATAGATGGCAGTTTTTCCATCCTCTTACTTTCAGTCTATGTATGGCCTTCACCCTAAAGTAGGTCTCTTGTAGGCATCACATTGTAGGCTCTTGTTTTACTGTCCAGTCTGCCACTCTGTGTCTTTTGATTGGAGCATTCAGTCCATTGACATTTATTGTAATTATTGAGAGATGTGGATTTATTGCCATCTTAAACTTTGTTTTCCAGTTGATCTTGTATTTCTCCTTTGTTCCTTTTTCATTTTTCCTTTTTTGTGGCTTGATAATTTTCTTTTGTATTAGCTTGATTTCTTTTCTTTCATATTAATTTTCACAACTCCTCACTCAAGTATGACAGCCATTTTAATCTCCATTTTACAGATGAGAAAAAGAACATGGATTCAGATTTGAGTCAGAGCTGAAGTGGGCTACCTAGCGACCTTAAGCTAGTATGTACATTTCAGAGTTGAGAGTAGAGAAGGTGGTTCTTCAGTGTTTAATGGGTGATGGGTGTACTCCACATGTGCATAATGATTTCCTCAGTCTGCAGGGGTCGTGTGATCACCTGCCCAACCTGACTGATTTTGATTCTTCATCTGTGATATTTTGGCATGTTAGTGGCTACTTTGGAGACTCATTTTTCCTTTTCCTTTTCCCCAGTATTAGTAAGTGTCTTGCCCGTGAAGCTTCCAGGTAGGGATATTAAAATAGAAACTACTTACTACGTTTATACTTCTGCCCTGTTCATTAATGTAAGGATGTTTGTAGAAATGAGCATGCCCTTTTTTTTGAAGTTGGGAGCGGATGTGGCTCTCAACTAACAGGAATATAGAGGGCATCTTAAGCCAAGAAGAAAATGAACTTCTGGGAGTTTGAAGGCTGGCCTTAGACCTTTTACCTTTTTAATGGATGATTTACAATACTAAAAGGCAGCAAAAGATGACTTTGATTCTTTGATTTGTTTGTTTTTCCTTCTTCCTATCTGCCCAACTCTCAGCTCTTCCTAGTCCCCCCACAAATGTTAGTGGAGACATGTGAAATGAAAAAAAAGTGGCAGTCACTCTTCTGTATTCCACCAGAGCAAAAAACTCTTAAATATGTGTATTGCATTATTAGATGATGTAGTAAATGGAGTTAAACATCGCTTTCTTTCTGATTCTTACCTTATAAACAAACAAGAGTTGATCTTGCATTTGTCCTATTCAGTATGTGTAAAAATGTTCATACATAGAGAAACTGAAAACTCATTTGTTGGGAAGAGTTAACTTAGCAGTTTTGAACAAAAATTGCATCAAGAGACAATTTAATAGAAAATAACACCCTGAGCCAGACTGCCTAAATTGAAATCCCTAGGATTTTACTACTTCCTAGCTATATGATCTTGTGCTCTTCACTTTTCTGTGTCTCAGTTACTTCATCTATAAAATAAGGAATCTTCATTGGATTCAGTGGAGGTAGTTTAGCATATATAAAATGCTTTGAGACTCTTATTATTGTCTTTTTTAATTGAATTATTATCCATCATTCATTACTGAGAGCTCTAAGTAGCTTTTCATTTTAGGAGATAACAAGCAGTATATTAAAGTAGAATTCATATTACTGCTTTCCCCAGAGTAAACTGAAGATTTACATCAATAAGAATTTTACCCAAACAAATTGAAAAATTAAATGAGGAGGAGGATTAAAAGAAAATGTATGTTAAACCCAAGTACTCTAAAATGTTAAGTATGGTTGTTGTCATTGGAGTCAGAGAAGCAATTTGAGGTATTGGGCATTTAAATATTTTAATCTAAATTTAATTACACAAGAATTCTGTGGTCTAGAATTTAATAGCAAATATCTATTATTTTAATAGTGTAAACATGTATGATTTATAAACTAGAAAAATTGTTGTTCTGTGTTTTCAAATAATTATTTAGTTTATAATGAACCGGTACAAAGAAACAACATTTTTATAACTTCAGTAAAAGCTGTCACCTGTGATTTTCTGTTAGATATCAAAATGAATTCTTCTTACTTATTTGCTTTCCATTTTCTAGTTTATTTCTGCTTTAAAAATTTTTTTTGCCAGTTTTCCTCTATAATTTTAAGGTATATAAGTAATTGTTTTTTTAAAATTAATACATAGAAAGCAGTTTTTATTTTAAGATCTAAGCATTACTTTAGTCATGTCCCAAGAGATTATATAGTATCCTAAATATAATAATATTTTATATTGCCTTCTGTTATAGTCCTAATTATATATGTATTGTGATTGTTATTTCCATGTGATTAGGCATTACATTTGGTCTAATACAAATACATTGTATTCAGAGAGCACTCTGAGTATATTGTCCTAAATTATTTCTAGTTTTTGGTAGTTTTGTACACATCTGAGGAAATATTTAAACTCTACTTTAACGTACAGTATTCACTTTACATAATTCCAGTATGCATGAATTTAGTTACCATGTGTTAAATAACACCAGTTCCCCCCGAACAAGCCTGTGATACTCTGAGCATAGAACCCAGCCAAGCATGCTTAAATTTTTTTTTAAGCATGCTTAGATTTTGAACTGTAGAACTGTAAGCTAATAATGGATGGTGTTTTGAACCACCAGTTTGCAGTAATTTGTTTCATAGCAAGTTTTAAAAAACTAATATATTGAGACTCTGTTCAGTTTTCTTAAATCTTTTTTCCTCCTTTCTTCAAAGTTGATAACTTTTATTGACTTTTTGTTATGTTCACTAATTCTTTTACTGTAATCTTCAATCTCCTTTAATCCCATCTAGTGAAGTGCTTTAGTTGAGATGTTGTATGTTTCAGTTCTGGATATTCCATTTTTATGGTTTCCATTTCTCTGCTGAGGACTCACCATCTACTTACTTATTATGACCATCTTTTGCTTTAAGTTCTTGAAAAATATCTGATACCTGCTTTCAAGTACTTTTTTTTTGGCTAATTCTCATATTTGGATTATGCTGTCTTTTATTGATTACTTTTATCTTGAATGTGGGACACTTTTTTGCACAGTTAGTGATTTTTTTATATAATACTGGTCATTGTAGTTATTATTTTTAGAGGCTAGATTATGTTGTCTTCCTTTAAAGAGTGTTTGGTTTTGTCCTGTCAGGTAATTTTATTATTGGAGGATCTTTTAGTTTTTTGTCAGTGTTAATTTTCTTTGTGAGGTAGGCCTATTTTAATATTGTACTAAGTTGTACAGTGCCTTTACTCCTATGTGTAGTAGCCTTTTGTGGGGTTTCAACTGAATGTCTAAATGTTCTCTTCACTCTAGTTGGGTGGAGTATTAGTCTGCCTGGTCTGCTGTAGAACAATACCATAGATTAGGTAGCTAAGCAGCAGAAATTTGTTTTTGCACAGATCTGGCGACTGGAAGTCCAAGATAAAGGTCCTAGCAGTGTTGGTGTCTGGTGAGGGCTCTCCCCTTGGGTTGCGGATGGCTGCCTTCTTACTGTGTCCTCACATGACTTCATTTTTGTGCGTGTGAGGAAAGATAGCAAGCTCTCAGATGTCTCTTCTTATAAGGAAGCTAATCCTATTGGATCAGGGCTCTGTCCTTATCATCCTAGGTGATCTGTTAGACCTCATAGAGCTTCACCCTCTGTGTATATATGTTTGTAGGTGGAGGTGAGGGGTGTGTATAGCACAGCCCTTGACCAGCAAGGACCCACGGTAAATCCTTGTGCTCAGAAATCTGATCTCTGTTGCCCAGCTTCTTTATTTGGGCTAGTCCCCCTTGTGTTGGGACAGGAAATTTTCCAGGCAGAATACTGGGGCATCATGAAGTGTGCACTGCTTGTTATTTCCTGATCACAGTTGCCTTGTATATTTTGGCTTGTTTTATACTTGTTTTTGATAGGTTAGCAAATTTGGTACCAGATACTCTGTCATGGTTGAAAACTGACCAGTCATGAGTTTTTATTTCCAAATGGAGTAGGAGGAACTTTAAAGATCTCTTTTTGGCATTCTTGTTTTATATAATTTTTAAAAATTACTGATGGAGCCTATTTTATTAAAAGTTTTATGGGTAGACTTGAATTCTTTTTAGTGCTATGTGTTGAACATAATGGACTATGTAGAGGGTGAGTCTTTTTGTTCCTTATAGGTATTTATGGACTGATTCTTTATGATATTGTTAGAATCTTTCTGAAGTATTTCATTGTATATTTGAGGGTCTCTATATACAGTAATCAAAACCTGGTGATGAAATGTTATGACTTACACCCACCAAAACCCTGGAAATTTAGCACTTAGGCCCCAGGTGGCTCTTTTAACTCTCTCCCCCTCTATGCATTTGACACAGGATAATGTGAGATATGGCCCCAACACTGGGCAAAGTGACATGCTATAAAAGAGTAGTTCCTTAATTATAATATTTAAAAATTTTCCAGGAGTTTAAAACACTCAAGTACATAATTTAACTGTTATATAGTTCTCCTGAAAAATGAAATCCTTTTTGGCAGGCCATTATAAAGTCTTTAGATTTTACACTTTTTAAAAAGAGTAATTGTGAGTCCTTTATTTGTAGAAAGTAAACTATGCTGGATAGAGTACTTAAATCAGGACTTTTCCATTTTCTGTGAAAATTAGATCAGGTAAAAAAATTCTGTCTAGATACTTTTGAAATGGTTGGAAGGGTTTTCAGGAATATTGAATAGGCTTCACATTTAATTATGTAACACATGGCCAAAATTGAAAAAATAACCGTTAAAAGTTGAGTTCTAGTAGGAATAGGTAGGTTATCAGATGGTCCAAAATCAGACTCAGTTGCACCTTACAGGGGCAGAGGTGAGTGATTTTGGGTGTATGTGTTCGTACTCATACACATGTGTACCGACAAAATTTGGTAATTGATGATACTGGCTTCTCAGATCAAAGAGGAAAGGATAGATTCTTAGATATTGGAACTACTGCAGATAATCTGTAAAAATACTTTTCTATCCCTCACTCACACCATGTGCCAAATGAAATTCCAAAAACACTAAAGATATACCTATAAAATAAAAACTATATGTAGAAAAATATATGGGTGAATATTTAATCTCAGGTAGTTAAAACAGTGCAAAATGATATTAAAAAAAGAGTGATCAGCCTATACAACAAAAACAAAACCCCATCATAAGCAGAGAGAAAAGTTGAGCATGAAACTGGCAAGTCATATGTAATATGTGTGATTTGCTCTTCAGACTCAAGGTATAAAGTTAGTCATCTACGTATCACTGTACAGGAAGACCTTTGCTTCCCTCTTGAGGCAGTCCCTTCCCCACTTACCCTGCCTCACTGTTGAGACTCCCAGAGGTATTGTCATTCCTCTTTAGTAAACAAGCAGAGAACTAGAACCTCCCTCTTAAGCTCCTGAGTGCTATTGCCTTTTGTTGCCACATGGTGTTGCTATTGAAGTTTGATCCTCTGCAGCCCCTTGGATATTCATCCGCTCAGCGGTGAAGTTTTTGGCTGCTCCAAAAGTTTGCACAGACTTCTTAGGGCCATATTAAGCATCATAAAAGCTGTTAGAGTTCTAATACTCAGAAGCTCTGCTATTGTTTCCCATCTTACAGCCATTGTACTAGGGTAACAGGGTATGAAGTAGCAACCAACATCATTCATTCATTCATTGAACAAATATTTACTCAGCATCTGTTATGTATACCTAAAACTGACTTCTATACTGGAAATAATAGTGAACAAAATAACCCCCCCCCCAAATTTCTGCCATAAGGAGCCTAAGTTCCTTCTGAGGGTTGGGGGAAAGGAGGGTAGCATTGGCAGAGACAGAGAATAGACAAAATTAAGTGCTTATACTGTGACACATCTAACAGAAAGGCCTATGCATGAAATCCTGACTTCTTCTAATTATTTTGTATTTATTCTTTGTGGGACGTCAATATGAATGATACCAGTAAGTGTAACAAAGAAGAGAGGCTGAGTACTTGATGGATGTAAAACTACAATTTGCTGATAACATCTCACGAGCTCATATAGGCACTTTGTGGCCACTCTGTATATAGTGGTATATCATGCAACTACTTAAAAAGTTGGTATAGATACATATTTATGAACCTGGAGCATATATTTATTTCCACATTAGGATAAATGGAAATACAGGTTAGGAAAGAATACACTTAGTATGATCATAGTATTATTGGAAAGTACTTTTTCTCTACCTCTGAGATTTCTTTCCTGAGCAGGGAGTTCTATTAGTGTCACCCAAGTCTGTGCCTGCATCTTTATTCATTCTATCCCTGGTGTAAGGACTTATCTGATTGATAAATTTGGAAGTAATTGGCCCTACTGATGCCTTCTGTCAATGTAGGAGCTAGCTAGTCTTTCCACACCATTGAGTGATTTCTTATCTACTTCTCCATGGAATACGTTGTGCAGGGGTGAGCCCCTGCAGGGAGAGGTCTTAATGCTAATGCAGGTCCACCTCTGGGGTTAACTATTTGCAAGCCCATTTGTCCAGCACATCTAGAGCTTCTATTAGTAAAGACAGTATATTTTACTCTTTGTATTCTCAACTTGTTCATAACTTGGCAGGGAAGTGGTTATCATTTTTGCGGTGCTTTCTTTGGACACCTCATACTTATAATCTTAATAAAAATATGTTTAAAACTAAATAAAACAAGATTTTTTTTCATATACATGTATAGAAGAAAGTCTGGAAAAATATGCATCATAGTTTTCCAAGAGGTTTGTAGAATTAGAAGATTTTTTTCTCTTTTTTTTTTTATTTCTGTACTTTTGAATTCACTGGAATTATTAGCTATGTAATTGAGAAATAGTTATACATTTTAAATCTCTGAAAAATACAGCCTAGTCTGAGTTTCCCTATAGAAGAATTAGTCATTTTTGTACAAGGGAAGAAGCTGGACTGAGTGGATATGTTTCCACCTACATAGCTTAGTGCTTGAGTTTAGAACTTATGATAGGCAAAAATACATTACTTTTCTAAAAACTCTGACTTGTCATTTCATCACACATTTCATAATAATTGCCTTTTATCTTTAAATTGTGTTAGGCAATTTGCATGGTTTTTGAAAGTGTATTACAGCATTTAATTGAGGTCAACTAGATTTGGTATTTTTCTTTTCCTACTTGCAAAGTATGTTTGCAAAAGCCTGTTTATTTTTTGGCTTTTTATTATTCCTTGCCTTAAAAAAACAAACAAACACTACTTTAGATTCCTACCATTCTTCCTGTGTATCACAGTGATAAGCTTATATGTATTTAGTACTTAGGTTCGGCTGTATTTGAAATTATAGGATATATTTATTAAAAGGGGAAAAGACATAAAATGTTTTTAAAGTAATCATTTTTATATCGTTACCCATCTATACTAGTAAAGAAAAATTGTATTTTCTCTCTTGATACTGAAATTGTAAAAGTTAGAGTAAGAATGTTACATAATTAAGTCATTATAGTTTGATCATGCTTTTTAAAAATTTACCTTTTAAATTTTTAAATTAACAATATTAATTTTTCTAACCCAAGAGCATGGGATATCTTTCTATTTGTGTTATCTTCAGTTTCTCTCATCAGTGTCTTACAATTTTCTCAATACAAATCTTCTACCTCCTTGGCCTAATTTATTCCTAGGATTTTTATTCCTTTTGATGCAGTTGTAAATGGCATTCTTTTCTTAATTTCTCTTCCTGATAGTTTGCTGTTAGTGTATAGAAATATAACAAATAATATGCTGTGTGCAAAAAGTGACAGTCTTACTTCTTCCTTTCCAGTTTGGATTCCTTTTATTTCTTTTTCTTGTCTGATTGCTGTGGGTAGGACTTCCAGTACTGTGTTCAATGAAAGTGACAAGAGTGGGCATCTTTGAGTATAATGTTTGCTCTGGGTTTGTCACATATGGCCTTTATTACATTGAGGTATGTCTCCTCTATACCCACTTTATTGAGCCTTTTTATTGCAAATGGATTTTGAATTTGTGTTCTTTGCTTTTTTTTTTTTTTTTTTTTGTCTTGTACTTAATTTTTAGTCTCATGCCATTGTGGTCACAGAAGATACTTGTATGATTTCATTCTTCTTAAACTGACTGAGAGTTGTTCGATGCCCTAGCATGTGATCTCTCCTGGAGAATGTTCCATGTGCACTTGAAAAGAATGTGTATTCTGCTGTTTTTGGATGAAATGTTCTCTATATATCTATTCCATCTGCTCTACTATGTCATTTAGGCCAGTTCCTTTATTGATTTTCTGTCTGGATGATCTGTCCATTGATGTAAGTGGGGTGATAAAGTTCTTTACTATTATTATATTACTGTCAGTTTCTCCCTTTGTGTTTGTTAATATTTGCTTTATGTATTTAAGTGCTTGTATGTTGTGTGTATACTTTAACAATTGTTGTATCTTCTTGTTGGATTGATCCCTCTATCATTAAGCAATGTCCTTTTTTGTCTCGTTACAGTCTTTGTTTTAAAGTCTATTTTGTCTGAGTATCACTATCCTAGTTTTCTTTTTGTCTCTATTTGCACGGAATACCTTTTTCCACCCCTCACTTTCAGTCTGTGTGTCTCTTTGGACCTGAAGTGAGTTGCTTGTATGCAGCATATAAATGAGTCTTATTTTTTTATTCTGCCACCCTATGTCTTTTGATTGGGGCATTTAGTCCCTTTATGTTTAATTATTGATAGGTATGTACTTACTGCTATTTTGTGAATTGTTTCTGGTTGTTACTGTAGTTTTTTGTTCCTTTTTCTCTTGCTCTCTTCCTTTATGATTTGATGACCATCTTTAGTGTTATATTTGGATTCCTTTCTCTTTTTGGTATGTGTATCTATTGTAGGTTTCTGGTTTGTGGTTAGAATGAGGTTTATAAAAAACAGCACATATATACACACACACACACACACACACACACACACACACACACACACACGGTTATTTTAAGCTGATGATTTCTCAAGTTCGAAAACATTCTAACCACTCTGCACTTCCCTACACACGTTTAATTTTTTATGTCATATTTTACAATGTTTTTTTTTTTGTATCCCTTAGTTACTCTTGTAGGTATAGATGAATTTACTACTTTTGTCTTTTAACCTTCCTACTGCCTTTATAAGTAGTTAATCTTCTATCTATTTTGTATGTCTGCCTTTACCAGTAAGGTTTCTCCTTTCATAATTTTCATATTTCTAGTTGTGGCCTTTTCTGCTTAGAGAAGTCCCTTTAACATTTCTTATAAAGCTACTTTAGTGGTGCAGAGCTCTTTTATTTTTGCTTGTTTGTGAAAGTATTTTTTCCTTCAAATCTGAGTGATACCTTTGCTGGGTAGATTATTCTTGTTTGCAGGTTTTTTTCCTTTCATCACTTTGAAAATATTGTACCACATTCTTCTGGCCTGCAGAGTTTCTGCCAAGAAGTCAGCTAAGTCTTATAGGAGTTCTCCTGTGTGTAACTGGTTGCATTTCTTTTGCTGGTTTTATGTCTTTCTTGGTATTTATTCTTATGTAAGACATGCTAATTTTTGTGTATGATTGTCTCTTACAGAAAAGGCCACAAATGAGTACAACACTACAGAAGACTGGAGTCTCATTATGGACATATGTGACAAAGTTGGAAGCACTCCTAATGGGTAAGATGCCCAGTCATGCCCAGTGAATGTCTAGGAGCCTAATAATCTGTGGCTCTTTTCCTGATGTAACTTTGAAAGAAAAATGGGATTTTTACTATTTCCTTTTGGAGTGAAGATATGCTGGTGGCTAGATTTATGTAAATAACCCTATCCTAAAAAACAAATGGAAAAAAATTAACTGAAAACTTGAAATGTTAACATGCATACTTAAAGCTTTGCTATAATAGGGACATGTGTTAACAATGAATAGACTTAATTATTTAGGGAATTCCCTTATGACTTAGACATGTTTAATAATGAAGTAGATAAATATAATAATATAATACATAATATACTGAAAAGACCTTTCAATAATGAATAGGTAAATGTAATAACATCATAACGAAGAAAGTGAATATAAATAGGGTGCTTTGGGGATAGAATGGGACAATCAAGCTAAATTAATTATACTCCAGAAGTTTAGAAGGCTGATGAAAGCATTTGTTTTAACATAACAGCCTTTCAAAGTGCATTCATGCATTTTTATACTTAAATGTTTTAAGAGTATATATCTTGCTAGTTTCTTTTTCCCCAAGATAAGAATTTGCTGTCTGAAAGCTAAGTCTAGCTTGAAGAAATGAAAAGGTAATTTATATGATACTGTTCTCTTGGGTTGACTGATCTTTTTTGAAATTGTTTGGCTCTTGATTTGGGAATTTACAACCTTTACAACAAGTTTTTTTTTGTTGCTGTTGTTGTTATTTTGTTTGCTTTTTTAAAGTTCTACATGTCTGTGAGCAAAAGACTGTAAGATCATTTTATAGATTTATTCCCCTAATGAAGTGAAGTTTGCAGGATTTTACTCTTAAATTTAAAGTATTCAGTAGTAGAATACCTTATCTTTTTAAGGCTTGACTTGAAATTCTGAATAAATATTTAACCTTCTTCATTTTTTTCTTTAGAGCAAAAGATTGCCTTAAAGCCATAATGAAAAGGGTAAATCATAAGGTTCCTCATGTTGCTCTACAGGCGTTAACTGTAAGTGAAAGTCCCATTATTATTTGGTTCAAATTTTAAATGTGTATTTGTTTCAGTAAAGTAAGATAATATCTCAACATTTGTATATTGATTTTTATTTTAATTAATAGCTTCTTGGAGCTTGTGTGGCAAACTGTGGAAAGGTATTTCATTTAGAAGTATGTTCCCGTGATTTTGCAACAGAAGTACGTGCTGTGATAAAAAATAAGGTAAATTTTTAAAAGAGAAGAAATTTAAGTCATTAAAAAATACATATACTGTGTTATTTTAATTATACATAGCATATATAAGTGATAATAGCTAATCTTTACTGAGGGTTAATAAGCAGTCACTGCTTTAAGCATTTTATATATGCTATCTTGTCTAATGCTCTTAACAACCCTTAGAAGTAGATCGACTTGTCATTCCTATTTTATAGATGCAGAAACTGAGGCTTAGAGAGAAGTTACATAACTTGTCCAAGGTTACACAGCTACTACAAGTGGCATAGCTGAGGTTCAGATCCAGATTTCTGTGACTCCAGAGTCCAAACTGACCACCATTCTGTCCTGACTCCCATTAGAGATGATGAGCAAAGAGGGCCTTTATTTTAGAGCAGGGTGGGGAGGGTCTTCATGATAGGGTTGTGGTTATTGATTTGTTTGTGATAGAAGCTCTGAAGCACTATTCTTATGCTATTAGTGGCAAAATCTCGGAATTTTAGTTTGGTTGATATAACAAGCTTAATCTAATATTGAGAATATTAAGAAAACATAAAAGAAATAACCTCTGAATGTAAAAGATTTATCATTACATAAGATGTAAAAATTGATGTTTAAAAGAGATAATTTTCCAAGAAACAACTATATTTTAAAATGTAAATAGGCATTTATCAACTGCTCATCTAGGCTAAGGATTAGTGGACTTTTGTTGATGTTCATATAATTAAAGAGAATTTTGGTGATAATTCTCTTTGTTAAATAATTCAGGTACTTATTTTGACCATTTTTTTTTCTTTGCCTTTTCTTTAAAAGGCTCATCCTAAAGTATGTGAAAAACTGAAATCTTTAATGGTGGAGTGGTCAGAAGAATTTCAGAAGGACCCTCAGTTTAGTCTAATATCTGCAACTATTAAATCTATGAAAGAAGAAGGAATTACTTTTCCTTCATCAAGTTCTCAGGTGAGAGATTCATTCAGACTCATGGTTGACCTTATAGTATTTTGAAGGTATATACCTTATGCAAAAGTTGGGCATGGTCTATCTTAATAATCATTACCTACCTCTACTCTACAAGTGTCTGTCTAGCATAGTGCCTTATATTTAGGAGACATTGTAATTGTTGAGTGAATTACTTCTACAAATGAGAACTTTGAAAAGTGAATCAGCCATAAATACTCTGTTTAATGTTACTGTAAGTCTAGAGTCATGCAAAAGGCATAGATGTGTGAGAGAGCCCTTATGTTCAAGAAATTTATAGTCAATTTGAAAGGTAGCTAAATATGTGTGAAAATAACTAAATTATAAGTGACAAATATGGATGAGGGGTACAAAGCCTAGAAACCAGGAGGGAGAGGTAACTACAGACCAGGATGATGAAGAGTAGAAGTTTTAGACTGGAATGTGTTTCAGTACGTAGAGAGGAGTAAGAGGTCATCAAGGGAAGAATGACATGAACCAATTCCACTTACAGTGAAACTATAAGACATAAAATTTCTTTGGGGACAGAGGGGATTGCTTTAGTAGGACAGTGTGGAGGCAGGGATAATGAGTCACAGAGTAAGTTGTTTAAGTCTGTGGGAGAAAAACACTGTGTCTTGGGTTTTGCTCTCAGTGCCTCATGTTTTCCAATTAACGTTAGGATATGGACTAAGGGAAGAGACTAAGAGGAATACTACATGTGTATATATGTGTGTGTGTGTGTGTGTGTATATATATATATATATATATATATATATATATATATATTATTTATTTATTTATTTATTTAGACTATAGACTGAAGAAACAAAAAGAACCTTTATAGCTTACTAGGCCTCAGGGTTCAAAGTAGAATTTTGAGATGAAAATCTTATAAGTAATAAAAAGCTAGCATTTTCCTGCTCTGTCCTTTCTGCAGGTCATTCTCAAAAATCTGTGTTAAAGAAATGGTTGATGGTTCAGAATCCTGGACACCTCTGTCTTCCATGCCTTTAAATTTAAACATGACCTTCCTTAGTCCTCTGCTGTGCCTGAAGAGCCACCACCATTCAGACACAAAGAGTAGCAGAAGGGGGCTTAATGTGTATTCCTAGAGCTGCACCCGTTGTCTGCGTCCTCCCTCCTCTTCTCTTCAGTAATTATCATGGCTTCTTGCTGCTATTTCTTGGGGAGTCTCCACCCGAAGCAGTATAGCACCTCTCACTGAATAAGAAACCTTGGACCACTGAGATCAGGAAGTGCAGTCAGGAAAGATTCATATTTAAGTACTTTCTGTATGCTAAGTTCTATGTCAGATACTAAGATTTATGCAAAATGTAAGCCAGTTTGTGCCCTTTGTGAGTTTATAATGTTTTCTTGAAAATTCTGATGTTTTATTTTAGTATTTGAAAACAGTTACTTAAAATTATCATAAAGACCTTTACTTTTAAGTGAAACTCATTAGTTATATCAATTTCTTTTTAATTAGCATGTGCAATTAATTACAAAGCTTGTGTTTGCTTTGAAAGGGTAGTTGTGTTCACTTTATTCATACATTTACAGACTGTCTCAGCTGCTGCCAAGAATGGTACATCATCAAACAAAAACAAAGAAGATGAGGACATAGCTAAAGGTAAAGAAAGGATCAAGCATGGGTAATTTAGTGTTGCTTAAAACATCCTTGCCAGAACAATTTATTGAAATAAAAATTATAATAAAACTGGGTTTACTTATAGTATTTTACCATAAATCTAAAAACTAGTAGGGTCTGAAAAGTAAGGGAAACAGTTGACATAAGATTAATTGAGTGCATAATCCTTGTCAGTAATATGTATTTAATGCCCTACCTTTAGAGAGATTACATTTCACTTTTCTTTAATGCCAGAGTTATGAGTCAAGCACAGAAATATGTTCATGGCTTGTCCTATATGGAAAGCTACCCATATTATAATGTCACAATCTGTTTGCTATAAAAATAATAGCTGCTGTATATGACAGACTGTGATAATAGGGAATGAGCAAAAACTTTATTTTAAAAAATGAAATGATTCTCTGCCCTGCCCCTTCTTCCCCCCCAAGAAAGCTGTTTAGAATTTACCTGGAAAAATAAAATATTCACTTGATTTATTCTTATTAAATATTACATTATATAACATTTCTTTTTAACTTTTTAAAAAATCAGCATTAATTCTGGCTGTCTTGTTTTTTTGCATTTTAACTTTTCAAACTAGCTATTGAATTATCATTACAAGAGCAGAAGCAGCAGCACACAGAAACAAAATCCTTATATCCATCTTCAGAAATTCAGTTAAATAATAAAGTTGCAAGGAAAGTGAGAGCTTTATATGATTTTGAAGCCGTGGAGGACAATGAACTCACCTTTAAACATGGTGAAATTATTATTGTTTTGGATGACAGGTATGTTTTAAATCTTTATTTCTGGAATATTTTTAATTTATTAAGTATAATATCCTTAATTTAGAATGCTGGATATTCAGTTTTTGACTTTGGTGTATTTACATCATAATAGAACTTTTTCTGCCTTAGTTATTTTTTTCTAAAATTTGTTAGACTGGGTAATGTGAGTTTCTTATTCTTTTGTTAAATTTGGTAGTAAAATATTCTCTATACCTTGGATTAAAAATGTATTAAATAATATGATTTATTATCACAATTGGGAAATACAGAAATATTCAGTCTTCTGAATGCATTTACATTGGGAGTTGTATTTACCAAAATTACTGGCAAAAAAAAACTTTAGGAAGAGATATAACTGTATTACCTTTGATCAAAGCAACCAGAAACTATGCTCGGCTCCTCCCCAATCCTTAATCTGCTAACGCCTCTCCCTCACAAATTCTCTATCATTTAAAGTTGTAATAAAGAATAGATCTGTCTATATTGGGCCTAATTCTATTTTACTTTGCTTTTAAAAGAAATCGATGAAATTTAGAAAGAGTGAGACCTAACAGCTTGTTGCTATGGACAGAGATTGCAAGTGTATTTGGTATCCATGATAAATAACTTAGTAAGGATACATTAGCCTAGCATATTTTTAAATGGGTAGATACACAAAATGATTTTACTTCGCTACAGTAAGTATTTATTGAGAAAATGTTATGTAATATGCTATGTTTATAATAAAAAAATGAATGAGGATACAGTTTTCTTCATAAAACTTAGAATAAAGTAAGGAAGTTAAAATTACTTTACAGGTAATTATGTGGGATGCAGATTGTGAATGCCATGAAAGAGGCAATGTTGGGGGTCCAGAAGAGAGCAGTGACACCTGGTACAGGCATCTAGGAAAGAAGACTTATCCAGGGGGTCCATTTCAGGTGAACTTTGATTGATTTTGACAGAACCAGGAACATTTTTGCAAGAAATTGAGAGCAAGAAATTGAAGGTCTCTAACACAGTCAAGATAACACAGTAACACTATGTTCACTTAGAAAATGATCATTTTTTTCTTTAAGAGATTTTTTTCTTTAAATAATCATTTGGTGTGGGATACATAATTCCTGAAGGAGAGTAAATAGATAGGAAGATGAAGAGGTAGTGTGAGGTCTGAACACTGACTGTCTGAAATGTCAGGCTTCTGAGTGCAGTTTTAGTTAGAATATTTATAAAAGAACTTAGGTTTACACTTCTGATAACTCTTGTATAACTATAAAATTAAGGATTTTTATAAAATAAATAGAAACAAACTACAAAATGAGTAGTTTTTGTTCTAAGAGTCAAATTTTGAGTGTTACTTTTATATAATAAGAAAATTTTCCAAAGTAAATTGCTGCTCTCAGGGTCAATACTGCCCTGACCAATGGTGCAGGTACTTCATCGTTTATCTTCAGCAGGTCTGTACTACTTGGTGCTGTGGTAACTCAGTTCTCTGATTTTTTTCTTTTGTGATTGTTGTAAATTCTTCATACATAACCATATACCTTGATGTCATTTGGTGTTCATGTGTTATTATATGTCTGTTATGGTCTGTAGGCTTGTAGTGAGTAAAGGGTGCACGTGTCTTTTTCACTGATGTCTATTTAAAGCACAAATTCATTAAATAACTTACTCATACAAAACTTATTTTCAGCTGAGATTTACCACTGCAAAAGAGAACTTTTTTTCTGTGTAACTGCTAAGAGAATCTAACATGAATATGATGGAATATGTAGGTTGATTGCTGTCATTTTGATGTTAGGAGACCCTGGTCTTAAAATTGCCATAAATGTGCTCATCAACACATATAGGTTA
Organism: Camelus ferus; assembly: GCF_009834535.1. Taxonomy (NCBI): domain Eukaryota; kingdom Metazoa; phylum Chordata; class Mammalia; order Artiodactyla; family Camelidae; genus Camelus; species Camelus ferus. The sequence continues at coordinate 30,688,725 of NC_045700.1, read as the reverse complement.
AAGGTTGTCATTGCAGGTGATTGGTTATCACTGGCAAGATTTTAAACACAAATGCAAACGTGCGTACTAAATTTAAATGGCAGTCTTAGGTTAAAAGAAAGTCATCTAAATGATCCAGAACATGACTGTATCCATTGTTTTTATATTGTTGTGGCAATGAAAGTACAAAATTTAAAATTTGACATATGGAACTTGAAGTTCTTCAATTAAGAAACACAGAGCTGATAGAAAAGGCACATATTTCTTATTAACAGAGTATACCAAAAATTTTTTTCACTTTCTACGTTTTTAGCTTTATTTCACCACTTCTTGTTTGTTCCTGTATGTACTATTTAGAATAATCAAGTGAAATTCTTGAAGTTCCAGAATGCCATTCCTCTGTGGCATTGTACATTTGGTTCTTTCTGCCCAGAAAGCCCTGTCAAAAGAGGCAAACACATTTAGAAAAGAAAAGGAACTTGACTTGCAGGAAAGTTTGCAAGGGAGTCCAGGCTTTAAGAGGATTAGCTTCCTAAATTTAAAAATAAAACAGGTATTTTGAGGAAAAGATCCCCACAAGATTACCAAGGTTTTCAGGTTTACTATCTATATGTGTGTGGTAGAAATAGTACTTTGCTCACATTATCATGTCTATAAAGGGCATCAGTTATCCTTAGCCATTGTCATTGCAAAAGTCAGCAAATAAGTTGTTTTAGTTAAGTCAGTAGCTTAAAGAAGAGGTTCTGGTTTTCATTTATTTTGAGACTTAAAATGAGACAGGATAGCTTTGTGTTTTTGTTATCTGAATGTGTAAAGTTTTTTGTTTCTTGGTACTTTCATTTTCTTGCTTGTCCGTAATGGCAGCAGGGCAAATGTAATCTTTATTTCCACAGCTCAAATTTCCTTTCCCTCCTGGCAAGTGTCTACTTAACCATGAAAACCCATGGCAGATTTTCTATCCTCTGAGAAGCCTTTCAACCCTCCTCTGCCTTTAGTTCCCCATAGAGTAAAGAGTTTCCTTCTCTATGTTGCTATCTCTCCCTGAACATAAGGGATAGTGGTTCTTATACTGGATCCTAAGTACTTCTTTACATAACTCTCCTGTTAGATGAGTTGATTCTGAAGGGGGTCAGCACATCCCTGGGTGGTAGGAGAAAACAAATCTTAGAAGGTAATGCAACGTAGCGTGTTCTTAGGTGCTAGGGGAGGATTGAAAAATAGTGCACTAGATTTTAAATTTCTTGAAGGAAGAATCTGTGTCTTAATTATCTTAATTGTAACTTCAGTGCTTAGCCTGTTGTCCCTGTCCTCTCTTTGGTTGGCTTTCATAAATGTTAGCTAAATAATCAATTTGTTGAAGGTAAAGTTTATGTCTCTTGCACTTACATCATTTTTCATTCAGCCGTTATTTATTCTTTTAATAGAAAAAGCTCTACATATAAAGGTAGCATTTAATTTTTTCCTTAATTATCAGTTTATGTAAAATTACAATGCTGAATTACCTTAATTTAGGAATTTTAAATTGAACAATATTTTGTGCCATTAACATTCCGTGGAATCAACTGGTTGTCAGTGGAGAATGTTAAAGCTGGGTTAGGGCTGAGAAGGAGTCATCGTGCTTCAACATGGCATTTGGTGGTTTTGCCTACTTTTATGCTTCATCAAAGAGTTTGCAGTAGTGGTTGGGAGAGAGATTATCCTACATTAATTAGTGGGACCACTAAGGAAAGCTATGCATAAAATTATTGATAGATTCAAATAAAATCTATGTATCCGTTTCACCATTTCACAGACTTGGGTTCTCTGCCTTTATATAAAAATTCCTCTAACCTCCGAACAAACTAGTGGTTACCAGTGAGGAGAGGGAGTGGGGGAGGGGCAAAATAGGGGCAGAGGATTAATAGGTACAAGCTACTATGTATAAAATAAAGGATATATAGTACAACATGGAATATAGCCAATATTTTATAACTATAAATGGAATATAACCTTTAAAACTATGAATCACTATTGAACACCAGAAACTTGTATAATATTTTACATCAACAAAAGAAAATAAATAAATAAAAAAAATACATTAATTAAATGTTACCCTAAAAAAATTCCTTAAAGTTCAATTTTCCTTTTTAAAATAGAAAGTTCAACTTAAAACATGCCATGTCAATACATCAGTTATTTTCTCATTTTAAGAATTTGGGTGCTATTTAGCTCTTTTATTTCTTTTTAGTACTTTTTAAATGAAATGATGGTTCGGATTCATAGAAGTTAAATCATCCTGAAGTTTCATCTTTAAAGAATGCCTGCTCATGGGAGAACCTGACAGCTACATATAAAAGAATGAAATTAAAACATTCTCTAACACCATGTAGAAGAATAAACTCCAAACAGATTAAAGACCTAAATGTGAAATCAAATACTATAAAATTCCTAGAGGAAAGCATAGACAGAACAGTCTTTGAAATGAATCACAGTGATTTTTTTTAGATCTGTCTCCTAGAATAATGGAAATAAAAGCAAAAAATAAACAAATGGGACCTAATTAGACTTAAGAGCTTTGCACAGCGAAGGAAACCATAAACAAAATGAAAAGACAACTTACGGAATGGGAGAAAATATTTGTACATGATGCAACTGACAAGGGCTTAATTTCCAAAATACACAGGCACCTCATACACCTCAATATCAAAACAGCAAACAGCCCAATCAAAAAATGGGCAGAAAACCTAAACAGACATTTCTCCAAAGAAGATACACAGATGGCCAACAGGCACATGAAAAGATGCTCAACATCCCTAATCATTAGAGACATGCAAATTAAAAATACAGTGAGGTATCACCTCACACTGGTCAGACTGGCCATCATCAACAAGTCTACAAATAATAAATGCTAGAGAGAGCATGGGGAAAAAGGAACCCTCCTACACTGTTGATGGAAATGTGAATTGGTGCAGCCACTATGGAGAACAGTATAGACGTTCCTTAAAAAACTAAAAATAGACTTACCATATGATCCAGCAGTTCTACTCCTGGGCCTATATCAAGAGAAGACTCTAATTCAAAAAGATACATACACTCCAGTGTTCATAGCAGCACTATTTACAGTAGCCAAGGCATGAAAGCAACCGAAATTTTCATTGACAGATGATTCTTTTTTTTTTTTAACATTTTTTAATTGATTTACAGTCATTTTACAATGTTGTGTCAAATTCCAGTGTTCAGCACAATTTTTCAGTCATACATGGACATATACACACTCATTGTCACATTTTTTTCTCTGTGAGCTACCATAACATTTTGTGTATATTTCCCTGTGCTATACAGTATAATCTTGTTTATCTATTCTACAATTTTGAAATCCCAGTCTGTCCCTTCCCACCCTCTGCCCCCCGGCAACCACAAGTCTGTATTCTCTGTCTATGAGTCTATTTCTGTCCTGTATTTATGCTTTGTTTTTGTTTGTTTGTTTTTGTTTTTGTTTGTTTAGATTCCACATATGAGCGATCTCATATGGTATTTTTCTTTCTCTTTCTGGCTTACTTCACTTAGAATGACATTCTCCAGGAGCATCCATGTTGCTGCAAATGGCATTATGTTGTCGGTTTTTATGGCTGAGTAGTATTCCATTGTATAAATATACCACATCTTCTTTATCCAGTCACCTGTTGACGGACATTTAGGCTGTTTCCGTGTTTTGGCTATTGTAAATAGTGCTGCTATGAACATTGGGGTGCAGGTGTCATCCTGAAGTAGGGTTCCTTCTGGATACAAGCCCAGGAGTGGGATTCCTGGGTCATACGGTAAATCTATTCCTAGTCTTTTGAGGAATCTCCACACTGTTTTCCATAGTGGCTGCACCAAACTGCATTCCCACCAGCAGTGTAGGAGGGTTCCCCGTTGACAGATGATTGAATAAAGAAAGTGTGGTATGTATGTGTGTGTATACACACACACACACACTGGAATACTACTCAGCCATAAGAAAGAATGAAATAATGTCATTTACAACAACATGGATGGACCTAGAGATTATCATACTAAGTGAAACAGGTCAGAAAGAGAAAGGCAAATATATATCACTTATATGTAAAATTTTTTTGAACGATAGGAATAAACTCATTTACAAAATAGAAACGACTCATAGACACAGAAAACAAATTTATGATTACCAAAGGGGTGGGAGAGGGATAAATTAGGAGTTTGGGATTGACACATACACACTACTTTATATAAAACAGATAAACAATTAGGTCATACTATATAGCACAGGGAACTATATTCAATATCTTGTAATAAACTATAATGGAAAAAAATCTGAAAAAGAATATGTATACGTGTGTATAACTGAATCACTTTGTCGTACACCAGAAATTAACACAACATTGTGAATCAACTATACTTCAGTTAAACAAAAAAAAGAATGCCTACTCAGACTCACAGATAAAGAGAACAGACTAGTGGTTACCGTCAGGGAAGGAGACAGGGGCAACATCGGGATGGGGGAGTGGAAAGTACTAACTATTGGGTATAAGATAGGCTGCAGGGATGTACCACACAGAGAACAGAGCCAATATTTTGTGATAACTGTAAATAGAGTGTAACCTTTTAAAATTGTATAAAAAATAAAGTTAAAAAAAGAATGTCTGCTCAATAAGTCATATTCTTAGAAAGGAATGGGCAAAATTATTTCCAGATTCTATGATTGTCCATTTACAAAGTCCAAGAAAATCAATGATCAAACTATTAAAAATGGTAAGAGTCGATCAAGGTTGTTGGATACAAGCTCAGTATACAAAAATAAGTGGTATGCTTTAATCACAACTATTTAGAAAGTGTAATAGAAAAGTCATTTTTAATAGTTACAAAAATTAAAAATAATCTAGGAATAAATAAACCTAACAAAGATATGTAAGGAGTATGGAAAAAATAATAAATTCTTTGAAAGATATAAAGGGTTATAATACATATTTATACAAATATAAGTGGAGAGAGATACCAGGTTTATGGTGAAGGAACTTTACATTGTAAAGATTTAATTTTTCCATTAATAATGCATAAATTCAGTGTATTTCCAATTAAAAGCCCAATAGGACTTTTTTTTCAGAGAACTTGAAAATATTTTAATTTTAATATTAATATGGAAATGTGAAGGTATACGATAACATAGAGAGGGTACTTTCCCTGCCAGATTATCAAGGCATATTAACAAGCTGTAGTAAATAAATATATAGACTATTGCAGCAGGATGGAATCCAGAAATAAGCTCATGAACAGATAGCAGCTTGCTGTTAGAAAGACAGGCTATCAGGAATCAGTAGAAAAATGTTGTTCTGTTAAATAAATTTTCTGGGATAAGTGACTTTTTTAGCAGTATAAGTAAAATTTGATTCGGTTTCACACAGTACATGAAATTTCATTCCAAATAAATTAAGGAGCTAAACATGGGAGAGGGATAAAAAAGAAAACTTGAAACTATTAAACAGATATATTGGAGAATAGATTTAGGAGTTAAAGGATGGAGAATTTTTTTTTAAGTGTAAACCATAAAAGGTTGCTAAATTTAATTACAGGAACAGAAAACAACATACAGTAAAAGAAATCATAAACACATGTTAAAAGACAGTGACAGTTCTAGAGAAGGTATTTGCATAATGTAGACAAATGCTGTTCAGAATATGTAAAGAACTCCTACTTTTCCATGAAAAGAGACAAATGGCCCAGTGGAAAAAGAAAAATGGACAGACTATATGAAGAAGTTTACAGAAGAGGCAATCTGGGTGGCCAGCAAACAATGTGGGTGCTCGGAATTGCAAATAAGCACAGCAGTGAGAGATGATTTCTCCTGTGTGATACCAGGTGTTGCTTGGACAGTTCACATGTGTGAGCAAAGATGACATTTTGACATGCTGGTGAGGGAAAGGAGGATGGTAAATTGCCACAACCACTTTAGGGAATATTTGGCAATACTAATAAAATGGAAAATGCTTGTTCTATAGCCCAGGAAGTCCATATCTGTGACTAAGCCTAGAAGAATTGTTGTCATGTATGCCCTAAAATTTAGAATGATTATTACCCCAATCTTTGTAGGACTGGAAATAACCTAAATGTCTACCTGTATGGGGATGGATAAATCAAATACGCCATGTTAGTGTGATGGGTCTTTAATTAAAAGGAGTAAATGATCTGAAAGTATTAACACACGAAATTTAAAGATCTATAATGATTAACATTCATATCTATAGAGTTGGCTGTAGATGTATGTAAACAAATAAAAAATACACTTGAAGGACAGCAACATACGTACTCGGTTGTGGTGGTATGAAGGATGGATGTGAGTCTGGGACTTGGGGATGTTGGTAAAGGAAACTTCAGTGTTATCTATAACTATTTTTTAAATCCCAGAATCAAATTGACCAGTTGCTGATTGGTTTGAAATTTAAGTATGGATGTTTGTTTTATTTGTGCTTTTTTATATCTCTTACTAAGTTTAAGAAGAGCTTCTTTTAAATACCGTGGGATTTGAACTAGTATTTTCAAAGTAAGCTAAATTAAATTTTTATCTTAATTACTCTTGACACTAATGTACTGAAATGTAGAGTAATGAATGACATTTTTGTACTGTATTTTCAGTGATGCCAATTGGTGGAAAGGAGAAAATCACAGAGGAGTAGGACTCTTCCCATCTAATTTTGTAACAACTAATTTAAACATGGAATCTGAGGCAGGTAAGTTAAATCTTAGGGAAGGTTAAATCTATTAAAATATGTTAAACTTGAATATTATGGTTCAGTTTGGAGTATAAAGTAGATTGGCATTTAAGTCTTGTTTTAAATCATTTATTTGTAGGTAAATACAATTTAGCCTACCTCTTACCAAATTAAGGGATTAATTTATGCCAGGTCAATTCGAAGAGTTATTTTCTCATCATTATATTTTAAATTCTTTGAGTTAATGCACATACATATATATACAGTATAAAATAAGCTGTGATGACCATGTAAATATTTAAATCAACTTAATTATGGTTTAAGGGGCAGTTTATGTCTGTTCAGTACAAATAATATTTGTTTTATTTGTCACTGAAGCATAGTATTAAAGTGGATAGATGGCAGAATGAGGGTTGGGGGGGCCTGTTGACAAGTGCTGAGTGTGATTACAGAGATTAAGAGTACTCCTAAATTTTAGACTTTTCCTCACCTTGATTCGATTCTATGGAACTTGGGACAATAACAAAATAATGTAATCAAGACACTAGGTTCCTAGTTCAGATCTTCTGAACTTCACTCAGTTTTGCAGCCATAGACAGTTCCCCTCAGCAGCTGCCAGCCATACAGAGAAAGCTTCCATTTGCTAGGCAGGTGGGGAGGTGAGGCAAGCTGAGTGTAAAGAACAACTGATAATAATACTAATTATGGTGAGGATAAAAAAACTCAGTGGTGTTTAAGCACTCATTTATCAGATGTTGTGCAAAATCCTTTGCTTGCACTATGTCATTTAAGCCTCACAAGTGTATGAAATAGGTACTTTAGTTACCCCATTTTACAGATAAGGAAATTGAGGCTGAGGTTATATGGCTAGTAGGTGACAGAGCCAGGATTCTAAAGTTAGCCAGTCTGCCATTAGAATGTACTTGTACTGACTCACTGCTGGACATTGCTGCTAATAACCCTTACTGTTCTAGAGAAAGAACTTCAACTGATAGCTCTATGCATTGTGTGTAACATCATCTTCATTTGGGTAGAGTGATGCATTCAGTTAAAATGAAGTTGAGAGAGATGAATACTGAGTACTCTGCCACTGTGTATACTCTTTATTCCTCTAGTCTGACTCTTTAAGTAGGTATGAAAATTGGAGACACTAGTTTTAGTAACATGATAGACCATGCTCAGGGAATCCTATTCTATAGCAGTTTCCCCTTGGCATAGGCTGGAAAGACTGAACTGCAGTTTTAAAAGTGAAAAATATTCTGGGTTTTCAGTAAATCCACATGTTATGCTGAGCTCTGTTCTTTAGGGCATATTTGAGAGTTAGCCAAATATTTGAAATAAGTGGCTCACTGTTGGGACTTAAAAATTATTTGGTTGTATAGATTTTTATTATAATTTGATTTGTATTAAAACTTACTTTATTAAAATATAGTACATTATAGTAGTGCTCCAGTGAGCATTTAAATAGTTTTCTGGATATGTATGTTTGTAAGTTATTTTTCAGCCTTCTCTTTATGAAAAGCTTTTTTATTTTGTGTTTGGTTAACTGTTACCAAAGTTGGGTTGAAATCAAGTGGTTTTTTTTTCTTTTTTTGTACATATAGAAAATAATTTTTATATTGTAAGGAAAGAGTGTAGAAGGAGTTCATAGATTAAACTCTGAAATTAGCTAACTAGATAATACGCTGTCTACTCTCTTATATATTTATTCATCCTAGTGGATAACTCGGTTTTCAGGAAAGTGCCTGTAATGACAGTTCCCATTAATATTGCTTACTTGTTCCACTAGAATGTAAGTTCCATCAGGGTGAAGATTCTTGTTCGTTTTATTCACTGGTGTATTTCCAATGCCTGAAACAATGCCTGGCGCAAGTAAGGGCTAAATAGATAGTTGTGGCGTGAATAAATGAACACATGTAATAATATATACTGCTTATGAAATGTGATAATTATTTAAAGGATTTCCATTTTTTTCTTATGTATAATCACAGACTACTTATAAATTAATGACTAAAATACCAAAGTAAATGCTGAGGAACTTAAAAGTTTACTTTGTTTCCATAGCAGCTGTGGACAAATTGAATATAATTGATGAGGAGGAGGAGGAGGAGGAAATTAAGAAATCAGAGCCTGAGGCTGTTTATATAGATGAGGTAGAGTCCTTCTTTTGTTTAATAGTTACACTGTCAAGACTTTTAAAATGTATTATTCTTGAGAATGTTTGGAAAGAGTAATTTTTATATTCACTGAAATGAAAACTCTTTGTAAAGTGTCCTGTTACTTTTTTAGGATAAGATGGATAGAGCTCTGCAGGTACTGCAGAGTATAGATCCAACAGATTCAAAACCAGACTCCCAAGACCTCTTGGACTTAGAAGGTACTAAGTGAATATCAGGGATTACTTTAATGTCATTCAATGTTTTAGCTATTTTATAATGTCTTAAATTTCTTCCACCTTGGGTTGCTTACAGAGATTAGAATCTCTGGTGGGAATAGACTAGTACAGTAAAATAGTAAACATATTACTTGGAAGGTGTTGCTATTAAATCTGCCTATCCTGTTCACCGAGGAAGTCTTTGCTTTTTAGTGTAAGCACACTAGAGAAATTTGCAGTCCCCAAAAGGACAAAATAAGAAATAACAGCATATTAAATTAATTGAGTCAAAATGTTAGGAATTCTTATTCCTCTATTAATTCTCTTGTATCATAATTTTAAAGGTCAGAATTATACATGATCTTTGTTAACTTTGTAATGTAGGCATTTGATGCAAGCTGATGTGTCTTTTTAGTCTTCAAGAAATTTGAAGGAATTAAGGCAAATGTTTTTATGATTTTTAAAAAATCCATTGGAAGAAAAATCTCTGTGATAAATGAATAAATGCTGTTAAATTTTTTTTTATAGAAGAAAGGATACAGAATATTGTGCTATTCATTGTATCATTGTTTACATTTGGAGAAATACAAAATGTTTAATTTTGAAATGGCTTAAATAAATGAAAAGTGTTCATATTCAATCTATACATAATTACATATTTTATATACTGTGACTCAAGTTCATTTTACTTTAGCTAATAATAGTTTTCTAGGTATTTTTAAGATTTTTGAGATAACTCCAAATTTCACAGTCTGTTAGCTTAGTACTCCCAGAGAACATGGTGAGATTTCTGTTCTGATTTTGACTTTGCCTTGGTCACATGGTATTAATATTGGTGCTGAATAGTATTAAAGTTAGGTCTTTTATAGTCCTTTCTTTAGCATTAGCTTAATTTTCTTTGTATTTTGCATGGTGTTACATATTGGTGCTCTATTGTTAAAAATGTTTGAAACTGACTTCAAATGATTTTTTGTTTCAAGATTTTAAAATATTTTTGTGTTTACAGATATCTGCCAACAGATGGGTCCAATGATAGATGAAAAACTTGAAGAGATTGATAGGTGAGATTCTTTGTGCAGGAAATAACAAGTATAGTTTTCTTTTGTTTACTTGTTTTTGTCAGAACTTTAAGCTAGGGAGTTTTTGTGGAACTGTTCACTCTTTTGAAATTGTTTCCCACTTTCTAAAAATCTTACAAACTAATAGCAGAATGGTACTTTCAGTTTCGGTGGCAATTTTTTTTTATGGCAGTACAGTAGAATGCTGGACCCATGTGCTTATGGTGCCAGTCTTCATTTTCTTACTTGGCCTAGAGCTGAGGAATAATGAGTAATGAAGAATAAAGTTGAATAGAGCACAAAATGAGATTAGGGATCTTAGGCAAGCATTGTCTTGTTACATAATAAGAAGTAGTATTTGTAAAACTTTTTTTTCTTAACGGTATTTTGGATTTTTGGGGGGGGATAATTAGGTTTATTGATTGATAAATGTACTGGGTGGGGACTGAACCCAGGACCTCGTGCATGCTAAGCATGTGCTCTGCCTCTGAACTATACTCTACCCCTTAGTATTTGTAAAACTTTCAAATGGAGCTAAATCCAGTGTACACACCTTCTCTTCTCATTTTTCTTCCTTGTATTTCTGTTATCCTTTTAATTTTATTATCTCATCTATCCTACTCTTCCTTAGAAATAGCAGCACTGAGGAATAGATTGTCTAGGGTTTTGAGCTTTTAACTTAGTTTTGCCCCCTTTTCTTATTCCTCAGAGCTTTCTGTATGAGGTCAGAGGGAGCAGCCATAGTGAATAGCCGTCAAGGGATACGGCTTTAGTGTTCCATCATCATCCCCTTCTAGATTCTGTTCATTGAGCTTCTGTACAGAAGAGCACAAGAAGAACAGAAACTACTTTACTTATCTGCTTTTAGCATACAGGAGTAGTAGCTGTAAGATTTTTTTCTGGGCATTGAAGATTATAATCTTTGTTTCATAGGACATTTTCTACAGAGATGAAAATAAATCCCTGTCACAACAAATGAAATGATGGTGGTAGTTTCATCCTGTTTTTTGGGTCTTATTTTGGAGAGCATTGACTATCCTTTTGTACATCTATTACTTTGGTTTCAGTGCAGGCATGTTAATGGCTAGTGTACAATCAAATGGAAAAAGATTAAAAAGAAAAATGGTCAATATTATCTTAAGTGTGGCTAGGGGTGCATGAACCTAAAAATATTCCATATCATTTAACCCAGCGATTTCAGACCCATACTAAATACACAGGGATACATGCAAAGATTTAGCTCTTAGATTATTCTTCACAGTGTTACTTATAAAAACAAACGAGAGTAAAATGTCTTTCAGCGTGGGATTGGTTTTTAAAAAATTACACATCCAAACATTCTGACATTCTACAATAAAAAGTATTGTCATTGATAAATCTCTATTGACCTGAAAGATGTTACGCTATATGGTAAAAAAGCAGAAGATATGACAATTAATTTTATGTTTGTTGATAAAAATGAGTATCTTCAGAGGAAAAGGTCTAGAACAATTAAAAATCAGAGGGATTATTTCTGCTTGAGTTAATTTTTTGAGTGAGTAACCAGTTCTCTCTTCAATTTCAGTTTCTGAATAGGGCATCCGGCATTTTCTGTTCCATGGTCACTGACTGCAGATGCAGCTCCTGTTCCAGAAAATGCTTGCTGTTCTTCATAAAGTGTTTATTGACTATTTACCCTTATCAACCATTCAGAGATGAATAAAATAGTATTTCTTCCCTTGAATGGTTCATCATCAGTTTGTTTTTCTATCTAATAAGAAAAACAACTTTACTGCCAGAGTATTAAATTTTACATTTCATTTCTGTCTGTCATTGTATACAATGAAATTTGGTAGCATTTATCACACTAGGAAATTATAATTGGTAAACATGTGTGTTGACTCCCAAAAAGTGTAGATAGAGTTATTGAAAAGAGACTCATAGTCTGAAGTTAACTATGTTCCAGGCTGTTCCAACCTTCTTTCCTACCACCTTCTTAACATCATTTTCTGCTGCCTTGATCAGATTGCCCTTTTCGTTCTTCCCTCATATACCCTTCTTGTTCCTTTTTGCCTGCCTTAATTCACACTGTCCCACTAACCTGACATAGGCTTAATTTTACACTTGGCCTATCCATCCTTCCTCAGCTGCCAGTTTAAGTCCCAGCTTCTCTATAAAACCTCTTGGTCAAATTAATCTCTTCTAAAGTCTTCTGTTCTTGCCTATTTCATTTTGCATTCAGTTATCATTTGTTACTTTTCAAGTTCTTAGCTTTGTCTTCTTAATAGATTTCAGTCTTTCTGAAGGAGTGAACCATACCTTCTGCCTAATTACTCTGTCCCAGGATAGTGTTGGGCATAGTTCAGTAAAAATTTGTTATTGCTTTGGGATTATGTGTCAAATTCTTGAAAGTGATCTCAAATGTGTGCAGTGGTCCTGCCCTTTTGTGTTATCCTGGCGTTTCCTCAGTATACTGGGTTATGTGGGCCAGTTAATTCTTAGTCACACATTTGTTAGCATGCACACTCATTTCTGAAGCTTCCTATGTGATTTACAGCTGATATGTCTGAAAACAGTTTGACCTCCTTTATACAGTCACACATGGGAAAGCGGCAACAGCACTTTTTGTTTGTCTCAGACCTAACAGACTGATAGAGGAAAGGTGACAAGTCCTGATAGGACTCAGTCCAGGTCATACATTTGGTAACCCTGTGTCTGGATGCCTGCTGTTGTCTCTTACCTCTTGAGTCTCTCTGTGTTTATATAAAAAGAACTACATTCAGTAAATAACTTATGAGTGCTTAGGCCAGATAAAGTGGCCATTTAACTTTTATGAACTTGTCAGTTACAAAGGGAGTTCTTTATTACTCCTAAGGGAACAGGCAAAACTGTACCAAGTCAAAAGGATTTGCGTTGAAGTTCCTTGGGCAGATTTGAAGATGCAGATTTGAAAATGTTCTTATTTGGACCTGGCTTCACTCACTTTTTCAAAAGAAACCAATGAACAAGCAGTAGAGACTTATTAATACATACATTGTTTTCCTTTGCATTTTCAAGGAATAATTATGTATTTTTTTTAGTTGATCCTTTCATGAATATAAGCAAATGAAAATATGTGTGATGTACTTGTGAATGTACTTTTATTTCAATAATGTTGTACGTCATAGCAGGCTCTGGGCCTTGCCTGAGTACTTTCTTCTACTAAGATTTTAATTAAGGCTTGAACTCTTCCTAATTTAGAAATTACTTATCTTTGTAACTGAATTTTCAACAGAAACCTATGACATAAGAAACAAAATTCTCCTAGCACCAAAATTATGATTTGATTGCATTTTTTATGAGGTGTGGAAAGGACTTTCCCTAATATTATGATGTTGTATCAGCCTAGCCATTACATGAATTCAATAATTCCTCCTCCCATTTTCCCTTTTTGAATGCTCTTTCATAGTATATAAAGAACCTTTTAAAATATGAATAGAAAATGTGCCAAATTAAAAAAATAATAATTTATGTTGCTAAATACATGCTTAAAAACTTTCAAGAGTATTAAAGTGCTTTTCTTCTATATCAGGAAGCATTCTGAATTGTCTGAATTGAATGTAAAAGTCCTAGAAGCTCTGGAACTATACAACAAGTTGGTGAATGAAGCACCAGTATATTCAGTCTACTCAAAGCTCCATCATCCAGCACATTACCCACCTTCCTCAGCTGGGGTTCCAATGCAGGTGAGCATGTTTTTTGAGAAAATTTTTCAAAATTTAAAAAAAGTTGTAAATTTTAAAAAATGCTTTAAAGCATAGTATTAAAATTTCTGTGGTCCATGAACAAAATCATACAATTCATTTTTGTTAAGAAAAAAAGTTGGCTCAACAATTAGTGTTCACTGGGACAATTAGATACTGATGTTTCACAAATATATTTTAGTTCATTTTTAACATAATGAAGAGACCATTAAATATATGAGAAGAGTTCTGTTCTTCATAAGTTTTTGTAAATACAAAGCATAAATCCTTTATGTAAGTATAAATCCTTTTGTAAGTATAAAGTATGAATCCTGTGATTTAGGACAGTGCCTGGTGTGTCGGAAGTCCTCCAGATGAGGAACTGATGCTGTTCCTGTTGCTCAGCCAACAAAATTTAACACTTAAAAACAATTTCTTTAACTTAACGTGATTATTAAAAGGCTTAGTTAATGGACTTATTTTGCTCTCAGATCCTGCTTTATGTTTTCTTAGATGTGTGACTTGTTAAAAATCCATGCGTGATGAGGATATGGTGCAGGCCCCATGAGCATTCATGAACAGCATCTTTTCCAGGACTTTCACTTTTTATCTGCTTCCCAGCTGAAGTGAATATTTACATTTTATCAGAATCTAGTATTCTGAAGCCTTTTTTATATTTCAGCCAGTTAGCAGTTGAGTTCAGAATGAGCTTAGATGAACAAATTCCATGTTAATTATATGAAAACTGGTATGTAAGAGTGTGTGAAGGAGACACCAATGAGAAAAGATAGAATGTGGGTGCACAATCTAGATGACTTCACACAACATAATTGTTAAGTTAAAAAAGAATGGTTACTATGGTAACTGTCACATCAGACAAGATGCATTTATCAAATATGCCATGCTCTGAACTTTTGAAAATGATGAAAGAGTCATTACATAGGAGGGTAGAAAGGATTTCTGGGTGCATAAGACAGCTGGAGTTTATTCAGTTACTGTTTTCAGAAGAGTTATTTGCTGTTGCTGTGAAAATGAACAAAATAGAAATGTCTGTGCCATTGTGCTACATACAGGACTGTATGTTGTATTTACTTCCTTGTGTGTCTGTAAAAGGTTGTCATTCCTATGTCAGATTTTTGTGTTTAGTTGCATACGAGTTACAATCTGTATTTCGCTAAGCACAACTCATTTTTTTAAAAATTAGCTTTCTGTCTAGTTTGATTCTTTATACAACCTCTGTCTACACTGTTCATGCATAATAGTATTTGAAATAGTCAAAGTTTCTATTCTAATCTGAAAAAAAAAAAGCTTGTACGAGAAAAAGTTGGAGTAATACACCATTAGTTGTATCTGTGAAGGCCACTCAGGAACCCTAAACTGCAGAAGAGGTCTACGCCCATGGTCTCAGCCTGTTGTCAGTAGGCTGTTACATGCCTGCTAAGGAGGTGATATGATTGTGCTTATTAATGTAGTAGTTGATTTGGCATTTCTGGCATTCTAAATTTTCATGTCATTGGTGTTTCCTATAAAAACGGTTTAAAACTGGAGTGATGATAGTTACCATATGTGCATTAAATGTGCATTGTTTTGAATGCTATATTTGGTAGTCAGATGGTCCATCTTGTCCTTAAGGAGATGTTACTCTGAAAATTAAGTAGGGCACGTATAAATATCTGAAGAAACTTAGACCATTTTGCTATTTCCTGAGGATACATCTCCTTTACCCACAGTTCTTTATTTTTGTCCTGTCTGTCCTGCAGGCAGGATAAAGGAGGCATTGCCAGAGAGGGCTTCACCTTGCCTTGCTCCCATTTATTCTTCAACTTATTCAATTCCTTCTTAAGAAAGAAACTTAAAAGAATGTCATCCTGGGATGGGGGTGAAGAAGGTCATCTCTCTGATGGTGATTTGAAGTGATATTGGGCTGCCCTTCAAGGGAGTATAATATAATTTTCTACAGCAAGATGTGTTACTTAGATTCCAACCCTCTACTTAAAAACCCACCACCTCCCTTCCTTTTAATCCCTTGCAAAATAAAAGAACAAGCAAGTGAATCATACATTTCTGTTGATTTGGCATTGTGATTTGGAAGCTCTCCACTTTTTATACTAGGGTGGATAGATTGGTGGGATCAGATTGCTCCCCCAAAGAACTATAACATTTCATTTCATCTAATTCTTTTAAAGTTTTAAATGTATTGCTAGGCAGCTGTTTGGGAGATCAGTGAGTGAATTTTTTCTCTTTGGTTAATAGACATATCCAGTTCAACCACATGGTGGAAACTATATGGGTCAAAGTATTCACCAAGTCACTGTTGCCCCAAGCTACAGCCTAGGACTAGATCAAATCGGTCCACTGAGATCTCTGCCACCAAACGTGAATTCCTCAGTGACAACACAGCCTGCTCAGACTCCGTATTTAAGGTACGTTTTTGGAAGCTGTCTTAATTTTGTAATTATATACATTAAATTTTCACAGACTTTCCAAATGAGAATAATTAGATCCTCCTCTTTATAAAGTAGTGTCCTCTTTTGCTATTGAGGTGAACTTAAAGAACTGCCCATTCATGATCCCATGAAATTGGAATGGTGCTGCTCTTAGCTTTGCTGTGTATACTGAGATGGTGCTCAGACCTGGCTTACGTACAGTCTGGGTCCCTGGGACAAAGTAAAGCTAACTGTCCCCTAGGAACCAAGCCAGTGATATAGTTAGCACAGAGCTGTAATCAGCCTAGTAAAGCAGTCCCAGACATATTTTTAAGAGCATGCACTCCTGAAAATCAGAAAACTTTTGTTACTTTGACTCTTAAAAAGAAGGGTGTTTGAGCTGTGGAATCTGTAGTCTAATTTTTTTATACTAACACTTTGATTCTGAAAAACATGTTTAAATCTTGC